>NC_133621.1:274657041-275257041 GCF_048593235.1 Sminthopsis crassicaudata | reverse complement strand
CTAGAAATTTTGACTCCTATGCAAACAACACAACACCCTTGTAAAAACAACTTTTAATCTGTAACATGAAAATAATACAATTTTTTTTCAAAAATTCCTTTGAGTGGAAGAGGGTAAGGAAGAAGAGTGATTATAGTGGCTTCAAGCTGCTAAAAGAGCTTGTGGGTTAAATTCTTGTATCCTCTAAAAATCCATGTCATGAGACAAAACTCAACTGTTATATAATTAATTCTGTGGGCAAAACACTTGACCTTTCTAAATCTCAATTTTTTCATCTATAAAATGGAGACAATAACTCCTTCCCCACTCATAGGAATGTCACCATCAAAGGAGGTAATTATTTCAAAAACTGGAAATAGAGAAATAAATGAAGTGTGTTTATATTTGCCATGTAAGAGTGCTCTCTTTTCATTTCTCTTTTTAGGACATGAGCTCTTTAGAGACAGTGGTTCTTTCATATCCTACAAAGTAACAAAGATGCCCTAAAGGCTACATAAAAGCTAGAATGATACAGTAGCCATGTTCCTGTTGCCTTCCTCATGTTGACCTCATATTCCTAAGGCTGAGGCTAGGGCCTAGATTTGTGATTTCCTTAGTATAGAGAATTCCCAAGTGAGGAAATCCCCTTCTCTGATATGGTCAGGACCTCCTCTGAAACTCAGAGTCTTGAAGAGTTGCCTGGAGATCTAGAAAGTTGAGAACCTTACCCAGGCCAATATGTTCAGAGGAAGCAGGCCTTTCTGCTGTCAGTGTAATGGCATGCTACATCACTCATTCCGGTGGACAGTAAAGAAATGATAGCTGACATTTATATTTTGCCTTAAGGTTTTATATTTAAGTGTAGTTATATATTATATGTTTACATATACATGGTATGTAATATTCATAATACATTTCTATAATTACATATTATATAGCATATACTTATTTTACATAATAGATTGTTATCAGATATAAGATATATAATAGATATATAACACATAAGATATTATATGTTACAGATAAATTTATATATCACATATTTTATGTTGTCTATTATATTGCATTGTATTATGGTATTTATATATTACATATTTTATGTTGTCTATTATGTTTGTATTGTCTAATTATATATTGTATATTATGTTGTATATTTTACATATTGTTCATTGTGTATTGTATATATATTGTCTATTGTATGTCTTGTATTATAGTATAGATTTACATTTAACTTCAAATATTGCTTTAAGCTTTTTATAAAGCTCTTATATTTGTTTCATTGATCTTCACAGTTACTCTGAGGGACAGACAGAAAATTATCTCATTTTTTTCAAATGAGAAAACTGAAGCTTCTGGAGATTAGATGACTTGCCGGTGATCATACAACTTGTCAAACTTGGCTTCATCAAACTCCAGATTTATCCTAACTCCAAGTAAAGCAGTTTCTAAGCAGCTCAGTGTAGTGCATGAGCACAGACTTTGGAGTCATAGAATCCAAGATCTCAAGGTTGGAATACACCCAGATACCACTTCCTCCAACCACTGCCTGAACAAGAAATTCCCTGAAAAGTGGTCATACTGATTCTTCTTGGAGACTACCAGCGAGTTCATCTCCTCCCAAAGCAGCCAATTTTAGATATCTCTAATTGTTAGGAAGGTTTCTATCTCATTGAGCCTAGATTTGTCTCTCTGCAATTTTCACTCATTATTCTGACTTCTAACTTTAGGTTCCAAAAAGAACAAGTCTGGACTCTTTTTGACATGAAAGACTTTTAGACAGCTCTCATATTCCTGCTGAGTCTTCTCTTCTCTAGGCTAAATATTTCTAAGTCTTCTTCAACTGATTGTTTTATGCTGTGACCTCATTCCCTTTCCCAATATTGGGTTCCCTCCTCTTAACACTCTCCAAGTTATCCAAGACCTTCTTAAAACACAACACCCATAATTGAACACAATCCACTAGATCTGATCTGACTGGGGCAGAAGACAATAGGGAGTCTAGTAGATAATCGCCTCTCCAATCTTGGACATTTGACATCACCTAAGGCCACTTGAGTCCATATGATATTAGGTCTAGAAGTAAAAGGAATCTTGGGGTGCCTTATTTTGCAAATTAAGAAACTGAAATTGTGTCCAAAGTTACACAGATGGTAAGGTTCAAAGGCAGGAACTATATCCCTGGCCGCTGGCTCCAGAGTCAGTGCTATTATTGTATCAAGACAATACAAGTCCATGCCCTTCAATGTTTTGGGGTTTTTTTTTTGTTGTTGTTCTTTTGTTTTTGTTTTTTTTTTTGCCTGGGGACTTTGTTTTTTAAAGTCTCACATTTCTCACTGTGTGTTGGATTTTTTCAATTTGTTTTTATTTCATTGGTAATTACTTGATTGGTTGGGATTTTGGGGGAGGAGAGGCCATTCCCATATTATAATGACAGATTGAGTCTTCATCCCATTGAATCTCTAGCCATTTTTAAAGAAAAACAGCCATGCTTTCCATATCTTGTACATGGAAAAATTGATGTAAGTATAAGAGCTAACATTTCTCTTTATTAAGTTTCATCTCATTTGATTTAGCTAAAACCAGCCAAGGTTTTTTGGAATCCAACTTTGCCATTTAACAAGTAAGCTATTACCTCTAGATTTTTTTTTAATTTCAAATTTGATAAGTCTGCCTTCTTTATATGTGCATATATATATATATATATATATATATATATATATATATATATATGTATAAGTATCCCATTACCTAACACACTAATAAGAATGTTATATAGTTTAGAGCCCAACAAGATCTCTGAGACATTTGATTACAGATTTTTTTTCCAACTTGACATAAGAGCAATAATGATTATTCTTTTGGTCACTCATTTGACCAGTGTCAAATACACTTAATTTTGCAATCATCTAAACTACATCTCTTCATCCTTTCCTCAAATGCAGCACAAGAGACTTTGTTAAATACATTGCTAAAAACTTAGGTAAATAGCATCTATAATATTCTCCTGGTCTATCTAGAGGAGAAAAAAAAAATCCTATCAAAAAGGGAAATGGGATTAGTCTGGCCTGACCTCACAGAAGTTTTATGGGCTTTCTGTAATCAACACTTCCTTTTCTAAATGTGCCCTAACCATGGCTTTCAAAAGATATTCTAGAATTATGCTTGTGATCAAAATCAAATTCACTGATCTCTGGTTTGCAAACCTCTCTCTTTTCTTTTTTTATCTTTTAAATAAACTAAGATAACATTTGTCCTTGTCTAGGTTTATGGTCCTTATTCCATTTTCCATGATCTTTCAGAGAATACTGACAATGACTCACATGTACTCATTCTTCCAATGTGCAGGTGTGCAATTCATATAAACATGGCAAATTGAATTCATTAATGACAGGTTTTCTTTTACTGTATCTTCTCATCTTGGGTAACAAATTCCATGACAGCCATTGAGTATGCGACAGAGAGAAAAGATCTTTTGAGTACAACCCTCTTATTTTACAGATGAGGAAACTAAGGCTCAAAAATATTAAGTGACTTTCCCAAAAGTAGAATTTCTACATTTAATTATTTCCCTTTTATGTTCCCTAGGATATTCTGTGCTCTCCAAACCAAAGCTCCTTCTCTTTTGCAAAGAAAATGGAAGCAAAATAAGAAATGAGCAGCTCTATATTTCCTATCATCCATTTATCATCCTCCTGCAATCAAGCTATGGTACTATCTCTTCTATGATATTCTTCTTTTCCCTGATATAACTTAAAAAAAAAAACAAAAAAAACCTGTTATCTTATTTGTTAAATACGTTGCTAAAAAGTTAGGTAAATAACATCTATAATATTCTCAAGTTTACTGGCCAGTATTAGCATATTCTTTACCTTAGACTCCTGACATGATTGGATAAACAAACAAACAAACAAATGAATGAATGAATAAATGAAAAGGCACTTACTGTGTTCAAAGTACTGTGTTATAGTTTAGTGAAATGTTCCTGTAGTCATATTCCATAAGGTTTGTCAATCCTATTCTATAAAATTTGTCAATCCTTTTATGTATTTGTTATTTTATTTGAACCTGTGAAGGTGGATATCATTGTTATTATCACATTTTACATATGAAGAAACTAGGGCAGAATAATATTAAGTGCTCAGAGCCATATAGCCAACAAGGGTCTGAGGTAGGATTTAAACTTTGTTCTTCCTGACTTCCACTCCAACAAATTGCCTGTGTTAAGCAAGCTACCTGTCGCCTAATAAATGGTTAAATGTTTATTGTCTTGGCTTTCCTCTTCCTGCCTAGCATAAATTCTGAGATATTGTAATCATTCCTGTTTTTCTGACAAGGTTCTCATCATTTCCACTCCAGAAACCAATTCTTCCTTATTGGTAAGAATCAGATCCAGAAGAATACTCACCTCTTAATGGAACTCCTACGTCTAAAGGATGAAATTATGATTCTGCAGACTTTCTTTGCTGTCCTCTCCATGTATTTATTTAAAACCTATGCTAAAATGTGAGCAGTATATTCAATCTGAATGGATCTTCTAATAGAGAATATTTTATTCACTTGGGGAATGTTTGTGTGATGACCGCGTTAGCGCCCTGGATATCTTAGAATCAGCTGGAATCAGGACTAAGCAAAAGTCCTTAGTCTTTATTCTTGGTCTTCAGCAGTAGAACTGAAGAGAATGGCTGTGTGTAGGATCACCTCTTAGTCTCCTGCCCGGAAGTGACTCTGGCTAGTCTCACTCCACCCCCTAGTCCTTCCCACAATTCTCTGTATACACCAAAAGATTGGGCCAGCACAGGTTAGTGGGAAGGGTCATTTTCCAAGCATACTATAGAGTATTGTCCAATCGGTAATTAGTCTCAAGTGCTCTACTGTCAGGCCTCAGTGCATTAACTCAAGAGTTTCAGCCCTTTACATGTTTGTCTATGGTTTAAGCTTATGTTCTCTCTTCCTGTAAAGATAATTCAATAACACTGAGTTGAATTTTTCTGCCAAGAAAAAAAAAAAGAGTGAGCATAGGGTTTATCATAAGTTCATCAATGCATAAATTTAGAGTTTAGATATTCGTAGAGGTCATTGAGTGCAATCATCTTATTTTACAGGTGAGAAAACTGAGCTTAGATATTAATTGATTTGTCCAAGATCATCCAAGTAGTAAAGCAGGAATTAAATCCAAGTCTTTCAGACTTCAAAACTTCTATTTACTATAATACTTTTCTAAGGTTTAAATAAAGTAAGAATGTGTGGTCCCTTCCATAAAAGCAGGGAATTTCTCCATGTAATTATTCCTCTTTCATGTTCCCTAGGATGTATAATTAGCCCAGGCTGCTTTCAGGGCTACTCAGACAAGTTTTTCAAGCCAACAGTAAAAAGCAGCTACTGCCTATGAGACATTGAGTGTCTAGAAAAATAGGTAAGCACACAGGAGTCATTAAGCATGAAACTTTAGAGTTGGAAGGGAATAGCGATTCTAACTCCTCTTAAAAATGAGTAACAAAGTGTAACATTCCATTTGAGACTACTTCCCTAAATGCTACCAGCATTGATTGGTTGGGTCCCTAGCGGGTGATTGACTATTGCTGTCTTCAGATTTGGGGGCAATCTTAAATGAATGGAAATTTCAATAATGTCAGTCATGAGTCCCTATAGTGACTTGGCTTTCATTTATTATCAGCCAGAGTTAGTTAGCTTTTAGAAAGAATATTTCCAAAGCGGAGTATTTTCATCATTTTTTGTTGTTGATGTTTGTTTGCTTGTTTGTTTGTTTTTTTCTCTTTTCTTTTTTTTCCCTTTCGATCTGATTTTCTTGTGCAGAATGACAAATATGGAAATATGTTTAGAAGAATTTAACCTATATTGGATTGCTTGCCATCTAGAGAGGGGAAAAGGGGGAAAGAAAGGAGAAAAATTTGGAACATAAGGTTTTGCAAAGAAGAATGTTGAAAACTATCTTTGCATGTATTTGGAAAAATAAAAAGCTATTAAATTTTTAAAAAGAAAGAAAAGATATTTCTATTGTGTAAGAATAAACTATCCCCCTCTTCTACATCACCAAAATTTGGGGCATACTTTACCATAAGGTCCCTTGGTACAGTGGCTTCACACTTAGGAGTTCAAAAGTAGTAAAACACATATATAGGGAACTCATGTAACAAATGAATAATTCACAACTCCTGGTTACTGCAAATCTCTTTGTCTTTATAGAACACTCATGGAATTCCCCTTAGGTATAGCTCTCTGCTGGGCTCTGAAGATCAATGGTTATCTATTAAAGTCCATAGCTGTAATTCTCTATATTATTAGAGGGCCACACTCTCTGAAGCTGCTTCTTCCTCAAGTGTCTATAATTCTAGTTTGCATCTGTGATTATACATGGTTATCCTTAATATGTCTCCCTCTGTTCCCATTTGGATGCATTGTATAACTACTGGTCCAGTCTCTATAATAACATAGCAAATGTTTTCCTCGTCTCAAGAGTATTTTCTCTCAGGGGCTTGCCTCAAACTGGAAATTTCATCTCTCAAAACTGAAATCCTCCACCACTGACCTGAATCCCTCTGGTGTGAGTCAACTGCTGAACTTCCCATGCATAATAAAACCCTCAGTGAGATGATAAGCCCACTTCTTTATCCAATCATGTCAATCCCTTCTTCTCCCATTCAAAGAATAATTCACATCTCACACAACGATCACAGAGTACAAACCTTCGTATTCACATATTTGAAACTCCCTCAGACTCTTATATTAATTACATGTCATTAATTGAGTTGAAGGGAGGAGAGAATTAGAGCATCTTCCCTTACAAAGGTCACATAGCAGAGTCACACCAGAATCTAGGTTTCTAGACAGAAAGGCCAGTACTCTGCAGTTCATATTCATGAAACATTCCTTCTAACACACATAAATAAATAAATAGGCAGACAGACAGATAGATAGATAAAACAAAAGCAAAAAGAAAGTGTGCAATTCACTTCTGAGGTTATTCCAGTTAAGAAATGAAAAATCAGATTCCTGTTATTCCCATTCTGATAATCTATAGTTTACCTGGTTAGAACATGACAGTATCAAATAGAATCATATATGTTTTGTGTAGATAAACCTATTTCGTGTCTAAAATATTCTCTTGGATCATCTTTTATTTCCTGACTCTCTTGACTTACTCCTTGTCCTAGCTAAACTCCCATCTTCTCCAGGAAATCTTTATCAATTCCCTTTAATTCTAGTGCTTTTGTTCAGTTGATATCATTCATATATATATATATATATATATATATATATATATATATATATATATATATATATATATGTATTATACACACACATATATATATATATATGTATAGTGTGTATAAATATAGTTCTAGCATATATACATATATATAGTTTATCTTATATATGGTTTGCTTATATGTATTTGTTTCCATGTTTTCTCCTCCATTGGCCTGAGATCCTCAGCTACAGAAAGTGTCTTTTTCCTTTCTTTGTATCTCCAGGACTTATTACAGTGCCTGGAACATAGTAAGCACTAATAACTGTTTACTGACCAACTGACTGAATCTTTGTAAATGTCAGCATCTAACGTCCAATAAAAATGGACTTCATGTGTACCTCATATCCAACAGTCCATCTACTGCCTCCAAGTTTTTCTACTGTCTGTCTCTTATGCCTGAAATGTCCTGCCTCCTCACCTTTGCCTCTTTGAATTTCTAGCTTTCTTCAAAGTTTAGTTCAAGCCATGTCTTTTTCAGAGGGCCTCTCCTGAAAGCTCCAGTTTCTAGTGTCTCCCATGCTCCTACAAAAACAGCAATGTATATATTTTTCTGTATTTTACAGATGTATATATGTATAATATGTTACCTCTTCCCTTCTTCCCCAATAGAGTATAATTGTCTTGAAGGTAAGAACTATTTCTTTTCTGTCTTTATATCATGTGTGCAATGAACAATGCCTGGCACAAAATTGATAAGCCTTCAATCAATGTTTGTTGACTGATATACTGATTGATTATGGTAATGATTATCATGATTATACACTGTAACCTTTTTGATGTGATTTCAAGTACTTCAGCAATATTCCTTAATCAAAAATATAAATGCTTTATCCAGGTGACTAGAGGCATAATTTCTTCTCTGTCCTATTTTAAAATGCTAATTCTCTTGAGAAAGAAATACTTTAAAAACAGAGTCATTAAACCTTGCAATAAATTCATCTAGCAAATGCCATAGTATGACTTTAAGGGGGAAACTGGTAGCTCCAATGGGTAAGAAAGGATAAAAAGGAAAGAAAGGACATAGAGTGGTGGTAGTGTTATAGAAGAGAAGGGAGTATATTCAAGAGATGTTACAAAGATGAAATCAGCTGGCTTTGACAACATATTAGATTTCTTCACTGGCTTGGGGTAAAGCTTAAAAATGATATGGTTTTCTGGTCATTTATGGGAATAAAAGAGATCAGCCCATGAGGAATCATTTTCCCTTACTTGACAGATGTCCTGCTACTGTGTAAATAACTACTTCCTGTAGACCAGAAGCATTTCTGCATAGAAATGAAGGAGATCCATCTTGATGGTATGAACTAATACTATATCCTAGCTATCTCATTGAACTATAAATTTCTTGAAAACAAAAATTATGTTATATCTTTCTTTGTATTCCCAGCATCTAGTACAATGCCTGACACAGAGTAGGCACTTAATAAATGATTAATAAATAAAAGTTGACTATTAACAAACTGTCTTTTCCATGCTATTTAATGATCATTCTCTTTTTACTAACTCTTAGAAGGTTTATAAATGTCTTTATAAATGAGCCTTTCATTCCAGGTTCAAATATGAACTACCACATTAGCCTAGCCTACAGCCATGCAAGGATTAAGAGTCACTTATTAAAAAAAGAAAAAGAAAAAAAAAAAAAAAAACACAATCAGCACAAAATAGCCAAATAGCCTATTACTGCTATTACTAGAAAAATTCTGAGTATAAAATTTTTCTGTAAACAGCTCAAGAATATCATCCTTATAGATGAGAAATAGTCCTTTTAATATTGTTAACTAATAGGATATTCTTTTTGTTGTTGTTTCAGTCATGTCCAACTTTACATAATCCCATTTGGATTTTCTTGGCAAAGATATGGATACAACTTGCTATTTCCTCCTTCAGATCATTTTACAGTTAAATAAACTGAGGCAAACAAGGTTAAGTGACTTGCCCATGATCAAACAGCTAGTAAGTGTCTGAGGACAGATTTAAACTCAGGAAAATGAGATTCTAAGTCCAATGCTCTATTCACTGCATCACCTAGCTGCTTATTATATTCTTCCTTACAGCTCAATCACTTCTTTCATTGCCAAAAGCAAACTTTATAATGATTTCATGGCAAATCATGATTGAGATACAGGAGCCACTTGCAGAATATGCCCAAGTATGGAATTGGAGATGTGTGAAATTCATTTTCAAAGAATATCTTCTCTGTAGATATTGGTGGAATTTCATTACTCGAATCTTATACTTCAGGGCTTCATTCTCAAACTGAGCATTCTTTCTTTCCTCTCTCAACAGACAGGATGTCGACATGGTGTGCTCCTCGCTGAGTACTTCCTCTGATCAAATCCCACATTCCAGTGGGGGGCAGCTCCTTAGCCAAGTTTTGAAGGTAAAGTGTGTTTATTTTCATTAACACCATGACAGAGAATAGATTATATTTGGTCTCTTGAAGCATTGCTCCTCTTTTCTGGAGGTAGATTCTAATTTTTTTTTTTTCCTTTTTGAAGTTTTTCAGGAAGTATTTAAGAATATAAACTTGGTATAAATTTATCTCATCACTTTATAATGTCAACCATAATCATAAAGAACTATAAAGAGGAGTGGGCTTGGATCCAGGAAGTTTTCAATTCAAATTCTACATCAGATACATTTTAATTGTATGACTCTAGGTAAATCACTTAACTTATCTTTATTTTTAAGCCTTAGTTTCCTCATCTGTTAAATCAAAGAATTGGATTAGAAAACCTCCTTCCAACTCTAAAGTTACTTTCTTTTTAGTTCATAATCATTCATAGTTACAGGTAGAGGTATGGTAAAGCTGACTCATACCTGTCCCCATGAGTAAATTGTAACATTTTCAATGTGAGCATTTATACTTTAGAAAATGGCTAACACTACAAATCAAAGCAGGATTTATTTTTTGTTAACTATCTAGACTCTAACTATTAATAAAGAAAATGTTAATAATGAAGATTAAACCTAAAAGTTTGTCATGAGTATACTTGGGGGGGAGGGGGAAACACTGGTTGTTTAACATGTATTATTAGCATATCTCTGATTATAGTAGACAGCATTACATTTTCTTTAAAGAGTACAATCATCAAATTGGCCTTAAAGATGACTATTTTATGATCTCCAAAGATCTGGGATTCCATCCATTCTCATAATGCTACAGGAATATCAATGGAGTGCATGGGCTTCCAAGATTGAATACTTCTAGAATGATATCATATAATAATTTTTTCTACATAATTTCTTAAGAGGCAATGTGGTATAATGAACAGAAAACTTATCTTGAAGCCACAGGAATTCAGATTCAATTCCCATTTCAATAGCATGTGACCCTGGGCAAGTCAATTAGCCTTTCAAATCTGTATGATTCTCTATTCTTGATTCTCTGAGACTCTAACTTGAAGAGAAGATGCCAATCTGCATTGTTGATGGAATTTCCCTATAAAATAAAATCATAGTTCTCATCCCCATTCCTAATTCCTTATATATAAGGTATTATAGCCTATTCATGTCCATCATGCGCTTCTCTGTTGTCCATTAGGACATTCTCAACTTCAAATCTCCAAATACTATATTTTCATAACCATACAACACCCTAGAACATTTTTAATTGGATCTACAATTTCAGTATTATAGGAGATTTCCAATGAGGACTCCTACCTGTACTAATCCAAGTTAGCATCTGCTCTTCAACTAATGGCTTTGGAAAGTTTCCCAGAGCCAATAAATTAAATCTTTTATTTAATGACACACAATTTGTAACAAGATGAGATATGCATTTTTCCTTCTTGATTCTTTTTTCTTTAATCTTATTTTTATTTATGGAATAAAACAAGCATTTCTATAATATAGTAAAAGATGTTTGCATATGAAACTAAATCTGTTGTATACAACTTGCTATTCCTTTTAAATATATAATAAAGTTATCATATAAATTTTTCCCCTTCCTCTCACCCTAGAGATCACCACCAGTAGTCCTCTTCTTGATTCTAAAACTGATTTTCTATCTGCTACACCAGATTATCTCTCTGGAGTGCTTTACTACTTCTCACTGAAAGAACAGTAATGTAAAAGGGGAGAAAAGGAATACATTCAAAGAGATCGATAAAAGAATTTTGTAATTGCTTAAAGGCAATTCAGGCCATTCGCCTTATATTCAGTTCTAAGTTCAGTCCATTATCCATTTACAATGTCTTTCCAAGATATCTTTACTAATGGATGAGTTCTATGGTCTGTTCATCAAACTACATGTCATAGTCTGAACGATAGACATTCTTCATCCACTTGATTTTTCCTTTGTAGATAGCTAAATAAACCTCTTTGAGTGTTTATGGCTACTGCTTAAGAATGTCTGCAGTGTCTCAGAGCTTGATATACAATCTTATCTTATATGTAAATAGTATATAAGTGTTGGGAATATAGACAATCCATAACTTTGATTTCCTACCTCTTCAAGAAGTTGACAATATGATATGGAAAATAAAACTCACATACATGAAACTATAGCAAATGATACAAAGTTGAATGTCACTAAATGCTAAATATTACTGGTATAGACTACTTAGCTACTAAAAGTTTAGAATGTAGAACCGCTAGATATCTCCTAAGATGAATGAGATCTAGGCTATCAAAAATGAGTAAGATTTAGATAAAGATTCAGAGTATGGACAATCTAGACAAGAAGAACAGTGTAAGTCATAAAGTGAGAATAATCATAACATATTTATGGGACAGTGAAGAGATTGCTTTAACTAGAGTGGTTACATTAGAGTAGTGTAAAATAAAATTGCAAAGGAAGGGAAGAAATTATAGAGCTTCTCAAAGTCAGGTAAATTAAAGAAGGCTGGATACAATGAGCCCTTGAATATCAAAAACAAGTCAAAAACATGATGAACTTTAGTATGCTGAAAAGAACATTGCAATTTTTGATAAAGAAGGAAAGGTAAGACTTCTGGGAGACAAGATGGCAGTGCAAACAGTAAATCACAATAATTCTCCCAGATTCACTTCCAAACAATCATAAAATAATGCCCCTGGAACAAATCCTGGAATAACAGAAATAGCAAAAAGTCAGATTTAAACAATCCTTTAGATCAAGAAACTTGGAAGATCAGAAGAATCTCTGTCTCAGATAAAAGGGAAGCACTTTTCAGGGTAGGAAGCATCCCAGCAAGTCAGTAACAAGCCTCATCTCAATAAACCAGTGGGAGATCCTGAGTCCTATTGCAGAGGAGCAGGCACACACGCACACCAGGATACTCCCCCTTCCTCATGTGCCTCAGGATAACTAGAAGGAGAATCAGATTCAAACTCTGACAATTGCCAAATGCTTTAGTATATCCCTAAGGAAAGAGGCAGCTGCCAGTAGCCAGAACTCCTGGTACTGCAGTAATAGATTGAGGGAAACACAGAACCAACCCACCAGCTTTTAGTACATGCTAGACACTTACACTAGGACCTTAACTCAGTATGATGTGATTCTGGGCAAGTCACTTAATCCCTTACCTCACCAAAAACAATAATAATAAATTAAAAGTCTACTAATATCTATCTACAAGTTATTATCTATCTACCATCTATTATTTTAAAAATCATATAAGGGAATTAGAAGAAAAATTGGGAAAAGAAAGGAAAGCAATGCAAAAGAATCATATAAAAAAAATGACTCAGTAGCTTGAAAAAAAGAAAACAATTGCTTAAAAAGTAGAATTGGCCAAATGGAAAAGAAGATACAAAAATCCATGGGGAGGAAAAACAACTCCTTAGAAAGTACAACTGACTAAACAGAAAAGGAAGTACAAAGGCTGAGTAAAACAACTTCTTAAAGTTAGAATTAGGCAAGTGAAATTTGATGAGTATATGAGACATCAAGAATCAATCAAATAAATCCAAAATAATGAAAAAAGGAAGTATAAGCTACTTCATTGGAAAAACAACTAACTTGAAAAATAGATCAGGAGAGATAACTGTCATAATCATCGGATTACCTGAAAACCATAATCAAAGGGAGACAGCATTTTTCAAGAAATTATCCGGGAAACTGCCATAGTATACTGAAACCAGAGGCCAAAATAGACATTAATAGAATCCATTGATCACATCAGGAAAGAGATTAAAAAAAAAACAAAAAACAAAAAAACTTCGAGGAACATTAAAGCAAAATTATGAACCTATCAATCAGATCAAGGAAAAAACTACTGCAAGTGGTCAGAAAAAAAAAAAAAAAACATTTAAATATCAAAGAGTTACAATCAGGATTATATGAGATTTAGAAGTTGCAACATTAAAGAATCAAAAGTCATAGAATATAATATTCTGGAAGGCAAAGAAATTTTCAATTAGCCCTAGTGATTACAACCAAGAATCACCTCCTGGTGAAATTAAGTATAATGAGGGAAAAAGTGGTCATTCAATGAAATAGAAAGATTTCAAGCTTTCATAAAAAGTAGACCAAAACAGAAAGAAAAAAAAAGTGATCTTCAATATCAAGAGAAGCTGAAAAAAGGAAAACAAGGGAGTCAATGGAGCTGAATTGTTTCCATCCTTGCATGGGAAGATGATACTTATAATTCTTAAAAATTATACCACTAATAGCACTGCTAAAAAGAATATATATAGGCAGAGAATAGTAATATAAAGTGAATCTGAAGAAATGACATAAAAAAGGGTTCAGAAGGAAGAGAGAAGTAAAATGAGTTAAATTATTTCACATTAAAAGGCTCAAAAAACTTATTACAATGGGAGGAAAGATGGAAAAATGAGCAATGGACATTGCTTGAATCTAATTCTCATCAGAATTAACTCAAAGCAGGAGTAATACACCCAATCAGTTAAATACAGAAATGTATCTTACCCAAAAAAGAAAGTTGAAGGAGATTAAGTAAGGTAGAAGGCTAGTGTGGTACAATTGTCAAAAGAGAAGGCAGACTGGAGGAGGTGGAAATAGAAGCAAAACATTGTTGGGAGAAGGATGAAAGGAGAAAGAGGACAAACTTGAAGAAAAATACACAATCGATAATCATAACTGTGAATATGAATGGGATGAACTTTCCCATGAAACTGAAGCAAATATCAGAGATTCCTACAATGTATTGTTTATAGGCAACACAGTTAAAACAGAGAAACACTCAGAGTAAAAGGGGCTAAAGCAGAATCTACTGTACTTCAGATCAAATAAAAACAAAAGCAGAGGCAACTATCCTGATCTCAGACAAAGCAAAAAGCAAAAGCAGACCTAATTAAAAGAAATAAAGAAGGAAACTACACCTTACTAAAAGGTATCATAGACAGTGAAGTAATATCAATATTAAACATATATGTATTGAGAGGTATAGCATTCAAATTCTTAAAGGAGAAGTTAAAGAAGTTATAAGTCTATGACCAAACAAAAGATCGAGAGTATTTTGAAATGTAAAATAGGTCTTTTTGATTATATTAAATTGAAAAGCTTTTACACAAACAAAGCCAATGCAATCAAGATTAGAAGGAAAGCAGAAAGTTAAAAACAATCTTTACAGCAAGTGTTTCTGATAAAGACCTCATCTCTCAAATATATAGAGAACCTAGTTAAATTTATAATTCCCCAATTGATAGTCAAAGGATATGAACAAGCAGTTTTCAGATGAAAAAAATCAAAATTATCCTTAAGCATATGAGGAGGTGCTCTAAAGCACTTGATTAGAGAACTGCAAATTAGAACAACTCTGAGGTACCACCCTATACTTATTAGATTGGCTAGTGTGATTAAAAAAAGGAAAATGATAAATATTGGAAATGATGTGAGAAATTGGAGCGCTGATATATTGTGGAGTTGTGAACTGATGCAACTATTCTGGAGAACAATTTGGAACTATGCCCCCAAAGTAACCAAACCATGCATACCCATTGATCCAGCAATACCACTATTTACTCTGTATCCCAAAGAGATAACTAAAAAGGATCCATATATGCAAAAATGTCTATTGTAGATCTTTTTATGGTGGCAAAATATTTGAAATTAAAGAGATGCCCATCAATTGGGGAATGGCTAAACAAACTATAGTATGTAGAAGTAATGAAATGCTATTTAGCCATAAGAAATGGTAAACAGGCAAATTTCAGAAAAACTTGGAAAGAGTTTTATGAACCGATGCCAAGTCAAATGAGCAAAACCAGAAAAACATTGTACATGGTATCAGAAACACTGTATGATAGTCAACTGTAAATAACTCAATTCTTCTCAGCAATACAATGATCCAAACAAAGGACTTACAAAAGAAAATGCTATCCATGAGTTAAAAAACTGACAGAATCTGAATGCATATTGAAGCATACTTTTTTCACTATATGTTTTTTGTGGGTTTTTTCTTTTGATCTGTTTCTTCTTTCACAATTATGACTATATGAAAATATGTTTTACATGATAGCACATGTATAACATATCAAATTTCCTACATGGGAGAAAACTTTGAAACTCAAAAACTGAAAATTTATCTCGACATAATTGTCTTATCAAAATGGGAGAAAATATAAAATGCTATTTTAAAAAAAATTTTAAAGAAAGAAAGGGAAGTTGGTTGCAGTCTGACAAACACCTTAGATTTGGGGAGAACAAATTTCATTGTTTAGAAAAAGAGTAGTTAAAACCCATGGAGCTAATTAAATTCTACAGAGAAAGTTACCTCCAAAACAATGAGAAACTCTAAAGAATGAAATTCTGATGATAGAAATGCAAAATAAAATTTCCAGTGAAGAAGAAAAAAGGGAGTTGTTTAAAGACAAAAATAATAAATTCACAATGGATGGTCTTCGACCGATTCAAATTTTAAAATACGTCTGAGATGTCCATGATAACTCTAGAAAGAGTAATGTCTCTAAAGTCAGAAGACCTGAGTTTAAAAACTGCTCCTGATTGTTATTATCTGGATGGACTACAATTAATTGCCTAATTTTTTCTGAACCCCATTTTCCTCATTTATAAAAATAAAAGGGGCTTAACTTAGTAATTTCTGAAGTCCCTCCCCACCTTAGATCTAAGATTTATGAGTCTGAAAGCTCAGAATAAACTGAAACTAACAACAAATTCTAAGGACAATAAGGAGGGCTCTGAATTCATGATGTTGAGCATGAGATATTGAAGAGTAGGTTTCTATTCAGGAATGGGTTGGAATAGATGGTCTCTAAAAATCTCTTCTTTTTTGTTAGTCTTGTAAATTGCTAATAGTAAAATTTCAAGGGGAAAATGAACTCTCCTGTTCCTTTCTAACCACATAGAGATGAAAATCAAGATTGGTCCTCATATTGAGATAAAGAGAAGAGCCATGAACACATGAACATGACTCAAATACTTCAGCTCAAAGAAAATTGTAGCATATTTGAAATGAAAGTAGTATTTTTCTTTTTTCTGGAGGAAAGCCAAGTGATGCATCTTAGGAAATCATATTCAGTTCATTTACAGCTCCCCTTGGGCTAATTCCTCACTAGAGGAAATGACACCAATATTAAGCCATGTGACAAAGATGTAAATTAAAACCAGAGAAACACTCTAAATTTAATAGGACCAAAGGTGCTATTTATTGGGCCACCATCCTGTTATTGTTTTGCTTTGTTTTAATGCTAACATTGGGATAAAAAATAAAATACTGTTGTATTCTTACATAGACTTTCGTTGTATATTGTGCCTAAGAAACCTACATTCCACGTAAGAATTATATAACACTATTGCCTTGTGTTGCTTACTGAGTTACGTCAATACACCCAAGATCTGTGAGCTCCTTGGTGTGGGAACTCCCTCCATTGACGCAAATTGCAAACCATCTATAGCTTAACAGAGAAATAAAGTGAAAACTCACTTTTTTTTCATAAATATTTGTTCATGCATAGTATGTCCTGTCCTTTAAGGGGATCTTTCTTAAATAATATTTCAATACTTCAAAGATATAATCTGGATAACTGTTTGAATTTCATAGGCTTAACAAGTGATTTGATAAAAAATTGCATAGTAAGTGTCAAACCCAAATCTTCTTGACTCCAATTCCAACACTCTCAATAGTACCATGAGGTCATTTTCTAGAGGAACATGCACAAAAGAAGGAACAATAGGGGATAAAATGAAATTTACAACTTTTGCAGTTTTCTTTCCATTAAAGAAAGTAAAAACTTGAACCTGGTTCAGATGCAAGAAAGATAATGTGTATTTTCTCTGTACCATATTGATTCCCTGTACCATAAGCATACTATAAAAAAATATAAATAAAAGAAATCTTGCAATGACTTGGGACATTTAAAAGATGAGTTTCAATCATCACTGAGCCAAAAGTAAAATGATTATAAAATTGCAGTTTTAGAAGGGAACTTGATGGTTAATTAATATAACTCCCTTAGTTTATAAATACTGTTGCTCAGAAATATTAGGTGAATTGCCTAAATTCATAAAGCCTATTAGTGCCAAGCACAGACTCAGATCAAAGTGTCCTGAGTCTTAGTCCATTTCTCTTTATATTAAAACATGCTACTTTATCACACTGATTATTAAAATATTTAGTACTCAAAATTGTTTCACTCTTGGTCAGGAAATATGGTATCTACCATATATTTTTGTCCATTACCAATGGCAGACCTTATTTTGCTTGAACATGCCTATTTGTCACAAAAGCTTTGTTCTTTTTTTTTTTCTTTTTTTTTTAATACAATGGGGAAAGGAGGTGAAGAGGAGGGAAATGGAATAAGAATATGAAAGCAAAAAGAAATGAAAAAGGAAAAAAGAAGGGGGAAGCAGCTCATCTTAAAAATTACACAGAAAGATGGAAAACCAAAATAAAACTAAGGCAAGAATAACACTTTGAAAGTTACATGTTGAATGAATTATAAATCTTTTTAAAGGAATCAGTATAGTACCGAAAAATATGCATACAATGTCTTTCATGCATCTGACCTAGGGTCAATGCCTTATATTATATTTAAAAGAAAAGAAAGCTATATCTAAGAGGTCCCTAGAGTTTCATATATTAACCTCTTTTCCCATTTTACAACATATATGGAAATGTTCATTTTGTTTAATGTTTGCTAAGTTCAGATTTTTTAAAAATGTTTCAAAAAGGAAAAAAAAATGGATTCTTCATACTACACACTTAATAAATATGCTGTGTTGAATTCCCACTCTATATATGAAGAACAATTATGTTTATCCAATGTTTCATTCAATAGCATGTTTACAGTTTCAAAATCTAAGCTCTGAATTCACATGTACATAACTGTATTATTTTATCTTCTTATATGTAAGAATTGGTGACTCAATTCACCAATATCACATGTTGGTACTAATGGAAGAAAAAACACATTTGAACACAACCTATTGATAGTATATCTAACACACCTTTGGAACAGGTTGCATGTGTTCTAATCAATAAATCAACTCACTGTCCTTCAGCTCATTCTCATAAAGAAGAAGATTTGAAAATGAGACATGGTGTCAGGTTCTGATGACTGGATTTAAAAAGAGTTAAGATAGTAACAAGGGATACCTGCTTCTTCCAGCAACAGCTATGCTCACCTTTCTTGGGAATTAACCAAATGAACATGACAATATCATTTTATACAGACATGATGTATGTCTTATCAACAATATACACCTATCTAGTATATTATACATCTCAGCTTTATTTTTTTTACTCTTAAGAAAAAATATATTTTCTGCTTTATATCCTAAGATACAATTGCAACTAAAGAAAATAAAAAATAAATGAGAAAAACTTAAGTTGGATTTAAAAAAGTGTGGATTTAAAGTACCTGAGTTCAAATCCTATCCAGCTATTGAATATCTTTGTGATCATAAGGAAGTCACTTACTTTCTCAAGAGCTCAATTATTTATAAAATGAGGATGTTGTCTAAGTAATCTCCAAAGTCCTTTCCAGTTTTAAACCTATGATTGCATCAGTTTTAAGAGGGATATAGAATTATTTGAAGCATCCCTCCCACATCTCACCCCTACTGATTTTCAGCAATAGAGAACTTTAATACCCAATGGTCACATTGTGAAGACTAAAAGGCAACATTGTCCAGTGGAAAAAGTATGAAATCTGAATTCAAACAATCTTGGTTTTAATTCAGCTCTACTACTTATTGTTTGTGCGACTGAACAATTCAATTAATCTTTCTGAAACTTAATTTCCTCATCTGTAAAATGAGATTAGAGTTGGTGACCTTTAAATTTATTGTCTTGCCAGTCAGTTAACCCATCTTCAATTTTGTGCAAATCAGTCTGTATCAAAGTGGGAAATTTTGTTTTTCTTGGTGGCTTATGCCTTTGACAGGGATGGTGACCATGCCATTTTTTTTTTATCTCTTTAATCTAAGATGAAATATTCTATGTTTTTTATGGAATGGGGGAAGGAGGGATTCCTGGTTATATTAGTAAAACTTAAACCTGGATTAAGATTTCTGGAATTTCCTATATTTGGGAATTAGAACAGTTAGTCAAGTTAATTTTAGGAAAAAAAATTAAATTTTTTTTAAAATTACATACTGAATTTGGTTGATAAATCATAATTAAAGAATCATAGAACTTAAATATCATACCTAAATGAGACTTAAAAAGATTATAGACCTTAGTGAAAAGATATGACTGACTATTATTAAATTTGCCATTGGTTTGCCTCCCTTACTAGGAAAGGGGATTAAGACAAATACCAATACTTCTGAGAGACAAATAAAGAATTATACAAACAGATATAAAAAAAGCAGTCACTAAAAGAAAGACACATATACAGTGATTACAAAAAATATAATCAAAAATAACACTAAAAGATATCCAAATTGAACTTGTAGTTGGTGTTTAATTTCAGTTCCAAATAAGTGGTAATGAAACATACTTCCTACATGAGAGAATGCAGATAGAGATTTTTGCATACATTTTCAATCATAGTTGAAGTCTCTTTGTTGGTTTTACCAAATCTTTTTTGTTATTGTTATAAGATCTTTGGCAGGTTAGGGTTGAGGGAGGTAGTTAGTTGAATGTAACAAGGGTTTAAAAAACAAAAGTTATCAATAAACTGTTTGGTTTTGTTTTTAAGGTGAGAGTGAGGAGAAAATGAAAGTCATTTCCTTGGAGGGAATTCACTTCTCTAAGAAAAAGAAAACGAACTAAGCCTCTAACAGATTTCTTCTAATTCCATAATTCCATTCTTAATTCATCCTGGCCAAATACTTAGTTTCAAAGATATAGAAAGAGAGAAATTTTCTGACTTGCTTTAATCAACTCACAGTAATAAATAGTTTTAGTTTTTAATTAGGAAATTATTCCTTTTGATAACCTAAAATCTCTCTTGCTACAATTCTAAATCATTTATTTTTCTGTTCTTAACAAAGGATAAATTGTAATGGTAAATGTAAGGGTAAAAAGTCTCCATTGCCACCTGCTTTTAATAATCTTTTACATCTTCTAAAACATTTAATTAGGTCATCTCTTGGCCAAAATATTTAATTCCATTCCAATAGCTTTTCTTCATTTGTGCTATTTTTCTACTTTTAAGCCCATCTTATTAGAGACTTTTGAGTTCCTATTCCCTCCCCATCGTATAATGAGTGAATAATACCTCCTACCTCCCAAGTTTATTATGAGGCTCAGGTGAAATAAAATGTGCAAAGAAGTTTAAAACCTTAAAGCCCTCTATAAATGTGAGCCATTATTTTCATTAATATAATTATTACATCCATTTCCTCATATCTAAAATGAGGGGTTTAAATGAAGTATCTTTTGGAGCCCCCTCCAATATGAGCTAGATGATCCTGAGATATTTCTTGAAATTGGGGGGGGGGTTCAATGGGGTCTTAAATAAAAATGCCCAATAAAATGAAAGTCCTATGTGAGTGTTTGTCTCATGTTGCTTTCTGGATCTGACTTGTAATAATCAAGTGATTTTCAAGTAATATAAAACAAAGGTGTCAGATATATGTCCATGGCCATATGTACTGAGTGGAGCCCAAGCCAGAATAAAATATAGTTGGGAAATATTTTTAACAAAATAAATAAAAATACAAAAAATATAGAAAGCATTACATTTTAACAACCCAAAAGAATCTTTTTGTACAATTCAGTAGCCCCAGCTTGTATTTGAATCTGATATCACTGGTTCAAAATAATCCTGCATTAAAAACACATAGGGCTTTTAACCCCAAGGATTAAGGTTCCAAAGAATCCAATTTATACAAAATGGTAGGTTTCTTCTTGTGATATAAAGTAGTAATGACTTGGTTCAAATGCATAATATTCTCAGTGTAGCTATTTGTGGGTACTAAGTACCTTGTAACTTTCCCCAATAATATTTAAAATACTAAGACCCATTCTGACATTTAGATTTGCATTTAGAAGACTACACTTTGCTTAAGAAATGTTCTTAAATGTAGAACTTTAAGGGGTCTCAGAGGTCATCTAAAATCTAATGCCCTCATCATGTAGATGAGGAAACTCAGACACAGGTGACTTGTACAAAATCACAGAGGTTTTAAGTGCCAGAAATGCTATTTGAATTAAGATGCTTGATTTTTACAGCCAATACTTTTCCCACTAGTCCACTCTGCTGTCCATAGCAATACCCTTGCTACTTGTAGTTGCTTTCTCTGTTATACTTTCTTTAAGAGATCGTTGACATGTATGGATTCCCTGTTATTGTTCCTTAGATGTAACCATCTGCTAAGTGTAAATTTTTCCCTGATGTTTAATAAAAATAGAAAGAAGAATGAATGGATATGCTTAACAGATTTCTCATTAAGAATGGAGAGTTAAACAAAATTTCACCAAAAGAAAAAAAGAAAAAGAAAAAAGCTTGGGCTTACTATTTTAGGAAACCCATGGAGGAGGTGTAAAAATATTCATAATTTGCTTTCCACCTGATATTTCAGAAAGAACGAAGGTTTAAAGCATTTTCAGTGGTTTCCATAAAGATAATGGAGGGGGGGAAGAAAATTCTTCCAAATTAAATATCTTTCATGAAATTTTCCATTTTAGTATTGGATCATTCATCTTCCTCTTGACTGCAAGGAATGAGTATAAGACTCTGTACAAACTTTCCCACTTGGGGTCATTGTCTTTGCACAACTTTTCCTTATGCTTATGAATATAGTTCCTATTTGCATTTCCTGGCCTTTAAATTCCTTTCTTCTTCACATTTACTGAACAAATTATTCCTTTCTGTTTAATGCATACAAAGTTAGCCTTCTGGAGACTGACATTTGTTAATGTTACATGGAGGTAGGTCTTGATGTGTAGACAGGAATGTTAGAATAGACAACCAATGGCCATGCGATCCTGGACAAGTCACTAGATTTCTCCTTTTCTTTTTCTAATCAATTTCACTAAAGATTTATCTATTTTGTTGGATTTTTTCATAAACTTTTAGTTTTATTAGTTCAATAGTTTTCTTACTTTCAGTTTTATTAATCTTGCCTTTTATTTTCAGAATTTCAAATTTGGTATTAATTGTTTTTTTTTAAATTTGCTCTTTTTGTAAATTTTTTTAGTTAGCATGCCCAATTCATTCGTCTTCTCTTTCTCTGTTTTGTTTAAGTAAGCATCTAGAGATATAAAATTTGCCTTAAGAACTGGTTTGACTGTATCCCATAAATTTGGATATGTTGCCTCAAGATCACTAGATTTCTCAATGTCTTGAAAAGATTATAAAGAAGTTGAAAGTTTTTTTGAGCCCTACATGCATATTTCTTCCAAGAATCCTAAATGTTTGAACTTTCATTTTATCCAATCTTTTTTATACAGGCTTTAAAGCAAGAGTCATTGACCTTTTTTTTGTGCCATGGAGCTTTATGTCTTGTGAAGCCTATGGACCCTTCTTATGATAATGTTTTTAAATGCATAACAAATTAGTAAGGTTAAAAACCAAATATATTGAATTACAATTATCAAAATAAGTTTTAAAACAAGTTCATGGACCCTAGGTTAAGATCATTTGCTTTAAAACCTCCTATTTAAATGAATAGGTAATCTGGAAACACAGCATTTAATTCAATTTAACAAACATTTATTCAGGCCTAGGCCAGACATTTTGCTGGCCCTCACAGTATAAAAACAAAAACGAACTAGTTCCTGGGTAGTAGTTAAGACCCTGAACTTGAATTAGGAAGACTTTAGGATCAAATTCTACCTCAGATACTGAGGCAGGACAAATTAATTACCACTATATGTTTTGGATTCCTCATCTAAAAATAGGGAGATTGGACTCAGTGGTCTTCTAAGATTCCTTTCAGGCCTATATTTACAATCTAGTGATCCTATGATCCCAAGAAATTTAGCTTCAAACTTGGATAAACAACTTATACTAGGTAAAGAGTGAGGAAAAAAAAGAAATATCAGACAATGTGCTCTAAAAAGATGTGACAGAAGAAAGAACAATAATAATTGGAGGGTATCAATAAGTTTGCTTAGGAAGAAGTCACTAGAAGCCAAAGGAAGGTGAGGATTCTGGAAAAGAGGGAATACAATCCATGTATATGGCATACATGATGCATACAGGCAAGAAATGATGTTGAGTTCAGGACTCAGCTAGAAGTCTGATATGGCTGGAATGTAGAGTACATGAAAGGAGAAAAGGAAAGGGTAATGTGACAATACTGGAAAGATAGATTGGACTCTGATTGTCTTGATACCAAATGAAGGAGCATTTAGATAACAAAGTGGTTACTATAGACCTAGAGTTAGGAACACTTGCCTCAAATCCAATCTCAGACACTTAGTAATTTGTCTGATCCTGGGCAAGTGATTTAATCCTATCTGCCTCAGTTCCCTCATCTATAAAAATGAGCTAGAGAAAGAAATATCAAATCACTCCAGTATCTATAAAAAGGAAACCTCAAATGGGATCACAAAGAGTTAGACATGACTGAAACAACTGAACAACAATAAAGCACCAACTCCTAGGGTTGTCTTGGGGATCGAATGAGATAATCTTGTAAAGCACTTTGCAAACTTAAAGCACTATATAAAATGCTAGATATTATTTATTAATATGCCAAAAGCAATAGAGAGCCAGGAAAATGCTTTTGAGCTGAGGAGTGATATGGCCAGATCCAACCCATAGGGAGATTATTTTGGCAGCTATGCCAAGAGTGGATTGCAGACAAGAGTCAGGCAAATTACTTAGGAAACTGAGAGGTAGCCCTCAGAGAAGTGGTTCTTGGAGTGAATAGAATCAACTTAGATTTATGAAATGATTGGCTATGAAAGCAATAGAGTAGATGGTAAGAGGGGGGAAGATACAAAGACATCTTGTATTCAAGAAGATACAAAGACATCTAGGTGATTGGAGGATAGAGATGCCTTCAACAGGAATAAGGAAGTTTAGAAGAGAGAGGAAGATACTAAATTGACATTATATATATATATATATATATATATATATATATATATATATATATATATATATATATATATACTGAGTCTGAAGTTGGATCAGATATGTTGGAGCTCAAGAAAGGGTTAGATTTGGTAGTTATTTGGTAGTTATCTGACACCATGCTCTAACCAAGTTGGACTCCTTACCAGCCCTTACACATGACTTGGAATTTTGCAAACAGAATAAAATTACCATATTTTTTGATAGAGATTCCATTGAAAAATATATACCCAGGTATGTGCTGGATCCAACTCTCTGAGCCTCATTTCTTCATCTATATTAAATGAGAGAATTAAACTAGCTGTCCTCTAAAGTCTCTTCCAGTTCCAAGGATGAGATTTTATAATATTATGATCCTAAATAAGGCACAGAAGAGTAGAGCTAATCCAATGTCTTTCTAGTTGTGGTAAACATCTATGGTATGCTCAGCCTAGTCCATACCAGCATTCATGAGCCAATTACTAAATTTTCATTGTGAACAAATGCCACAAATCAAGAGCTCATTCAGTGTTTGATTGTGTAGACTAATAAAGTAATAGAGAAAATTATAATATTGCAGATTAAATTTATAAGTGTGTCATTAGTACATTTTCCACAAGAAATCAAGTTTTAAATATTTTCTAGCATAGCTCTTTATCTATACCAAGAAGATATAGATAAGTACCTATATATGTCAAATTATTTGTAGCAGCATATTTTGTAGCAGCAAAGAACCAGAAATAAAGTATATGCTCACTGATTAGGAAACAGCTAATCAAATTATGGTACCTGAGCGTGATATAATATTGTTGTATTATTGGAAATGAAGAATATAAGGAATACAGAGTAATTTTGAAAGAATTCCATCAACTGATACAGAGAAGTAAGGAGAGCCAAGAAAACAATATATACAATGAAACAATAAATTGAAAAAAACAAAGACAAGATGACTGAAAGTAAATTAAATAGAGCAAGCATGGTCTCAAAGAGGAAATCCAAGAAGGTATGTCTCCCAATGTCTTTGAGGAGATAGAAGGCCCAGAAATGTGGAACATTGAATATATTTAAAGATTTTTTTCAATTAATTAGCTTTGCAGATTTTTTTCTCTCCTTTTTCTTTAAAAACATTCTTTGTTATGTGGAATGACTGTGATCATAGGAGAGAGAGAAGGTTATTGGGGAATATTTAGGTAAAGTAAAATAAAAAGATAGCAATAAAAATATTTTTAAAAAAAATTCAAAGCTGAATAAAAGGGTTGTCATGTCACCACAAGGACCAAATTGAGATCAGATAATATGAAGCTGTGGGAAAATAAATTATTATGTTTAAGTTATTTCCTGAGTCATGTTCAGTTTTTCAGAAGGAAAGTATAAAGTGGATGGTAAAGATTACCTCTATGTTGGTAATAGCCTCCATAGGACCATTAGTTTAAAGCTGAAAGGAACCTTAGTAACCACTAAGTCCAAATCCCCTCATTTAAAAGATGAGGAAGGTGATGTACAGACAGTTAAGTGATTTCTCCACAATCACACAGATAATCAGTGTTTGAGGTAGAAGTTGAACTCAGGTCTTCCTGACTCTTTTAAGTCCAATGTTCTATCCACCATACTACATCCTCTCATTTAGTTATGATTTAATTAAGATTCTTCTTCCTCAAGGTAGCTAGATGATACAGAGGATAAAGTACAAGCCCTTGAGTCAGGAGGATCTGAGTTTAAATCCAACCTCAGACACTTAATATTTACTTAGCTACATGACCCTAGGCAAGTCATTTACCCCAATTTACCTCTTTTTCCCTATCTTATTCATCTACTGAATAATATGAATAGAGTGGCTAAACTGGGATAGGATATATTAGAAAGATCATTGGCAATTTAATTTCTGAGGGTCCCAGTTTCAAACCTTCCAACTCTGGTTCAATAATCTATTTGTGACTTTTGACAAGTTGATTAACTCTTCTTCAGGAGTCAAAGGGCCCAGGATCAAATCTTGTATCTGTCATTGACTTCTACAGTAGCTCCAAGAAAAATGGAAAGACAGAGGATTTAAAAACCAAAAACAATGACAAGTTGAGCTAGTTAATGAAAAGATCAAGACTATAAAGTGGTTCAAATGAGGTCAGAATAAAAGTGATAGACTAGATAACAGAGATAGGTAGAAGCCCAGATTTGGAATTGAGGATCCAGGTTCAAATATTTGCTCTTCCATTATGAGCTCTCAGACTTTTAGACAAGTAGAGAGGCATGGACTATGGATGTAGAATACAATGTTTACTATTTAGATACAGTTTCTGTTTTGCTTAAATGTTTTGTCACATGAAAAGTTGAGATTAACTCTTGTTAAGGGGACAAGAATGTGATATGATTTGTTTTTCACCATGTCTAGTTCCTTCCAACTCTTTTCTTAAAGAAAACAATAAAATGAGTATGAGACCATACTTTGGTCTCTTTAGTTTCTTAATTCAGAGCCATGCTTTTCAATATATTGTTTACCATCTTCTCCTGCACCTGCTTTTGCATTGAATTTAGTGAGTATTCAATGCCCATTCATTCAATCTACTGAATTTTAGTGAGTCCTTGATAGCATTTCTCTACCATCTCATTCTCTGCAACACATATTGGTCCATCCAGTGAATTATTTTCATGATGATTTTTTAGCTAGTACATATTCTCTCTACAATACCAATTGAACAAATATCCCATGAAGGGTAGGAAACAGAGAAGGTTTCACAAAACAAACTGCATTAGAGTTGGGGTCAAGGACAAAGGAATTTCAATATAATTAAATATAAATATAAAATACATAATATACATATATATGTATGTGTGTGAACATATACATATGTATGCACACAATCCAGATTTAGGAGACAGGTACTAAGAGTTAATCGTTATGCTGATAAAAAAAAATTAAAGAAATATAAAAATAGGCCTTTCCTTCAAGGCACTTACTTACTTTATGAAGGGAGAAACAACAAACAAAGGTACAGAGGGGGAGATAAAGCAATGTTTCTTATGTAACTGAATGTGGGGATCGTGAAAACTTTGGCAACAGTAAAAAGTTTTTGAATGCTCTACATCTTGCATTGCAAATAATCTGCCAAGATTTAATTCTATATGTAAAAATAAACAAGCACATACATCTCATTAGTAAGCAACTTCGCTTTTGTCTTTAAAATAAATTTCCTTATGATTTATTCAGTAAATGTTTAGCTTGTATATCTATTTTATGTGCCTGTGCACCCAGGGTCATGTAAAAATTTCTCCTGCAAAAGGGGTCATAAATAGAAAAAGTTTAAGAAGTCCTGAAGTAGAGATCCAATTGGTTTAACTCTAGTTACAGGAGCCTGGAAAGATAGCCTGCAACAAGATTAAAAAGGACTTAAAATTCCAAATAAAGGAATCATTAGCCTTTTGCTAAAGTCACTTCTAAACTTTTTTAGGTGACTATGTGTAGGGTATGTCAATATGTTCATTCATAATTTATAGAAAAGGAAAACTAAGATCCAAAAAGAGAGATTATTTATCCCTGGTAAATCAGTTAGCCTTTACCAACACACTCCACCTTAATTCTAGTGCCTTCCTTCTGGTGATGATCTCTAATTTACCCTGTATATGTCTTGTTCTAACATAATTATTTGTTTGTTGTCTCCCAACTCTCAACACCATTCCCTATCCCTGTGAGCTCCTTAAGAACAGGAACTGTCTGCCTTTCTTTTAATCTTAGCACTATACCTGGCATATAGTGGGCACATAATAACTGTTTATTGTCTAGCTGACAGTTAAGTGACTGTTGATCTTTTTCTTTCAATCTGGAATAGGTTAGGAGTGAGTTCTTTGTTCTCAACCATCACTGTTTTGAAGGAATCATGTACCAAAGCACAAAATGATCTGTTGAAGTTCCTTCAAGCTTTAGCCTTCATTCTATTGTACCCTTAAAATTGTCAGAAGAAGAAGAAATCTATTAGGCAGCTTTTTGCACAAAAAGAAAATGGTATTCTTAGCTTATCTCTCTGAAGTCTAGCCCTTGGTCCATAGAATAATTTTTTCTGTACCTACCCCCACCCAGGCAGCATTAGAAAAAACAAAATAAAAAAACTGAAAGATCTCTTCTGAGGATTCAATTGTTATTTAATAAGGACCCTCTCCAACAAACAGCTCAGCTGTTTTAATGGGCCATTTTAAAACAGTTTAACAGGTAGAAGTTATTTTTGTCCAGATTTGCATCTTAGAAAAGAAATAATTCACAGTAGAGTTCTTCACTGGCTTGTGGCTCCCCCAGAAAATTATAAGCAGTCTCTAAATAGTCCCTTAGTGAGCTTTCTCCAGCATGGAAATAGTTATAGTTTTGCAATAGACATTTTTAAAAAGTGCACTCCGATAATGAGGATTGACCACCAAGAGGAGCAAGCCCGGCTTCAGGGGAACTACAAAAAAGACTTTCATTCCTAAATATGCACACCTCCAGGCAATCTGCTCTGCAATTGGGCAGCGGTAAATTCCAGGCATAGTTCACATGCAAACCAACCCAACCTTTGAATATAACTCTCCCTGAGCCTCCTTGGAAGTTGGGCTTCAAAAGAGCCAATTCAATTCAATTTTCCATTTGCCCTATGTCTGATCAACTGTTGGTTTAACCTGTTTAGAGAGATGGTAAACCTCAAGAACCAGGCACCAATTTTCAATTGGATGTTCTCTTCACCAACTATTTGGCAACTCTTGCAATTCAGGGGAAATTTCTGCGGGTAGACTTAGGAGATATTTTCTTCTCTTAAAAGATTCACAGTATTTTGTTTATCATAGAGGCCACAGATTTAGAACTAGAAGGGTTCATTGTCTTATTTTCTAGATGAGGAAACTGAGGCAATCCAAGAATCCCCAAGACCAAATATAAAATCTTTTGTTTTGTACTTGAAACTCTTCCCAACTTGGTCCTTTCCAGTCTTCATGTAACCAAATTAACCCACATGCTCTCTACAGGAGCAGCCATATTGGCCTTCTTGCCATTCCCAGAATTACAAAATCTCAGAATTTAAAAGTTGGAAGGTACTTTAGCCGCCACGTAGCCCAATCCATATACCAAAGCAATGCTTTCCAATATTCTACTTCCTATGCTCATGACTGCATTCCTAGAACATTCTTCTTCATCTCAGCTTCTTAGAATAGTTGGTTTTATGTTATAAAGCTGCAGTCACCAAAACCATTTGGTATTGGCTTAAAAAATAGACTAGTTGATCAGTGGAATAGATTAGGTTCACAGAACAAAATAATCAATAACTATAGCAATCTAGTATTTGACAAACCCAAAGACCCCAACTTTTGGGATAAAAATTCATTATTTGGGAATAGTGGAAATTGGAAATTAGTGTGGCAGAAACTAGACATGGATCCACACTCAACACCATACACCAAGATAAGATCAAAATGGGTTCATGATTTAGGCATAATGAATGAGGTTATAAATAAATTAGAAGAACATAGGATAGTTTACCTCTCAGACTTGTGGGGGAAGGAATTCGTGGCCAAAGAAGAACTAGAGATCATTATTGATCACAAAATAGAAAATTTTGATTATATCAAGTTAAAAAGCTTTTGTACAAACAAAACTAATGCAGACAAGATTAGAAGGGAAGAAATAAATTGGGAAAACATTTTTACAGTTAAAGGTTTTGATAAAGGCCTCATTTCCAAAATATATAGAGAATTGACTCTAATTTATAAGAATTCAAGCCATTCTCCAATTGATAAATGGTCAAAGAATATGAACAGACAATTTTCAGATGATGAAATTGAAACTATTTCTACTCATATGAAAAGGTGTTCCAAATCATTATTGATCAGAGAAATGCAAATTAAGACAACTCTGAGATACCACTATATACCTCTCAGATTGGCTAAGATGACAGGAAAAGATAATGACAAAGTTGGAAGGGATATGGGAAAACTGGGATATTGATGCATTGTTGGTGGAGTTGTGAATGGATTCACCCATTCTGAAGAGCAATTTGGAAATAAACTTAAAGAGAAATTTAAAAAGGGAAAGGTACCTATATGTGCAAAAATGTTTGGGGCAGCCCTTTCCATAGTGGCTAGAAACTGGAAATTGAATGGATGCCCAACAATTGGAGAATGGCTGGTATATGAATGCTATGGAATATTATTGTTCTGTAAGAAATGACCATCAGGATGAATACAGAGAGGCTTAGAGAGACTTACATGAACTGATGCTGAGTGAAATGAGCAGAACCAGGAGATCATTATCACTTCAACAACAATAATACTATATGAGGATCAATTCTGATGGAAGTGGCTATATTTGACAATGAGAGGATCCAATTCGGTTCCAATTGATCAGTAATGAACAGAACCAGCTATACCCAGCAAAAGCTACACCACAACATACACTCTTTCTGTTGTTGTTTGCTTGCATTTTTGTTTTTCTTCCCAGGTTATTTTTACCTTTCTAAATCTGATTTGTCTTGTGCAACAAGAGAACTGTATAAATATGTATTGTATTGCATTTAAGATACACTTTAACATGTTTAACATGTATGAGACTGCTTGCCATCTAGGGGAGAAGGTGGAGGGAAGGAAGGAAAAAATTGGATCAGAAGTGTTTGCAAGGTTGAATGCTGAAAAAATACCCATGCATATGTTCTGTCAATAAAAAGCTATAATTAAAAAAAAATTTAAAAAGAATACTTGTTTTCTTTCAAAACTCAGCTCAAATGTTGCTTTTTGTATTAGGCCTCTTAATGTTACCTGCCATATACTATTTATATAAAACCTTTTTAAAACATATTTTTCTCCCCTTCAGAATGCAAAGTCCTTTTTTGTTTTTGCCTCTCTTTGTATCCCCAATCATTAGCACAATGACTGGCACATACTAAGTATTTAAGAAATGTTTGCTAATTGAATTGACTAATGGCAATTGCTTTCCATATTAGATACTTCATGAATTCTGGATGAATTAATTTTATCAGCAAGCATTTATTAAGCAATTACCAGGAACTGGGTACTGTGCTGAGAGGATACAAAAACAAAAGCCAAATAGGGTCTGTCTTCAAGAAGGTTACATTCTAAATTAAGATTAACTACCTAATATATTATATTTATAACAATATATGAAATATATAGATAATATAATGGTGTAGCTTATATAATATAATGACATATACTACAATATAATATTATAATTATGTGTGTGTGTATAAAACAGATATAAAGCAGATTGAAGCTAAACTTGGAGATAAAAATACTATAGTCCTTTATGTTTACTTTTCCTGTAAGGTAGGTCATGCAAGTATTACTAATCCAGTTTTTAAAAAGTAAGAAAGTGAAGCTCTGAGAAAGTAAATGACTTGGAAATATCTCTAGCCTTCTTTCCCAGATGACTACTGTCTGATAAACATTTCCCCTGTCTTTATGTACATCACTATCCTACTTATGATAATAATATAGGGACTCAGAAAAGGTCTTCAAAATTGACTTACTTTTCTCTTGGAAGAATTATCACAAGGCACCTGACTGCCATTCCCAGTTTTCTTTCTCATTTGGGGAATCTTGTCAGTTTCTTATACATCCCACAAGTTCTGATTTTGCTGGCAGAAAAGCTAACACAATGTAAAGTGTTCCATGACATAGCAGTTGCTTCTGAACAAAATTGCAGTAAACCTTTTGCTAAGTATTTTTCTTAACAAGATCTGAAATTCCAAAAATGCAGGTACCAGATGTTGGAAGGGGAGCACAACAAGTCTCAGTTGCTAACCCTTTCTCTTGGTTCTGGAATTTCCAAGGCCTCAGACAGACTGCTTTCAAAATCAAACTACAGATAATCAAAGCATCTGAGTCATGATGCTGATTAATATATGGATGTTAAAATGAAATATTAAGTGCTCTTAATGTAAAAGTACAAAGGATTGTTTCTAATCCCATTGCATAAAATATCACTTGACTGGAAGGCCATTATTTAAAATTCATTAAAAATTGCATGCACACTGATATTTGGGATCAGTAAAGTAAATTTAAATAAATGTCAGCTTTTTTTTTTTCTTTTGCCTTTAGACAAAAATAAAACATTAGGTTTCCATTAAGTTTCTGTGATGCTTCAGAGGAAGAAAAGATTGAAAATTACATCCTACTATTTAATTGTACTGATAGCAACTGTCAGGAAAATCTGGGTTTGCATTCCACCTCAGACGCGTACTGTGAAACTCACATCAATTCACCTGATTTCTACTCCCTCTGAGATTTTTCTTCACCTACAACAGGAACAAATCTAACAGGGCAGTATGTAAAAAAAAATGATATCCTGAAATGTAAAGCACTTTGCAGAACTTAAAAGTCTGGATAGCATGAGCTAACTATTGATTCAATTATTTCTAGAGTCAGCAAACAATAAAGCACTATGGGAAGTATTCTTTATGCCTTCCGGTCAATTATGTAAAGTGGTTTTCTACTCTAGAATTTCTGAGGTTGCCTGTTCATTTTCTGTTCACAACTTCATCAAATATACGATCCATGCTAGATATTACTTTCATAAATATTTTGTAGACATGTCATCTCTGAACCACACTATGTGTTTTCCAAGCCTCCATTTTAATCTGGTACAGAAGACCCAGTCCCTATGACTATAGACTCTGATTAGTGAGTATTTCACTTTATTTGTCGGTCTCAAGTTCACCAGATTTACTTCCTGGTCATTTTCATGTCATGCCTTAGTATTTATCTACTTCCCAGCTCCATTCAACTCTAGTTATGAGAACAAGCTAATTGCCAGTAAAACTGTGTCGATCAATTACCATACTACTTCTATCACCATTACTCTAACTACTATTTCTATCACTCCTCATTAGCTATCATTTCCCGATGAGTGTTGTCTTCTATTAGAATATAAATTCCTTAAGGACAGAGAAGCCTGATTTACTTTGCTTAGTACAGCACTTAGCATATACAAAGCACTTAATAATTTTTTTCTCTCTCTTACTTTCATTCATTGTAAATATAAGAAAGTAGGTATGTGGGCTGGTAGTTACTAAATTTCTCTCAGTTACATTTTTAATAATAATAATAATAATAGTAATAATTGTCCAAGATCTTTCCAAGGCTTTGGTATCTTCTCTTCTAACAGCTTGATAATTGATCACTCATTGTTACTATTGTTTATTTTTTTATTAATTCATTTATTTATCTAGTTGGGTTTTTGTTTGCTTGAGTAATCAAGTGACAAATGATAAGATCTATTTTGATAATAGTTTTTGCAAATAAAAGTCAAATTAGATCAGTATAATTTTTTTTTTAATCTTTACTCCATAGAGGTACGAAGAATAACATTGATATGTTAACTGCCCAACAACCAAACAAACAGAAGTTGCTTTGGAACAGCTCAGGGTTAGAGAGGAAGTAGCAATAGGAAATAGTTTTGGAACATTTGTAAAGGAAAAACCATTATCACAGGTGTTACCATAGGAACATCAGGATTCTTTGAGTGGTTAAATAACTGTTTTCTGAAGTATAGGCTATCCCCGCTCATCTTTTTCCATATCTTGAATACATTTTTTCCTAGGATGCATGTTAAGAATCTGTAGGATTGCTTACATGAAACCGCAGTGCTAAAATGTGTTTATCATCTATTAAGAAAAAAAAAGTAAAGGGATGAGGAGACCCATTTACTTTTTCAAAGTTTTTCAGCAAACATCATCAATAAAGAAAAATCATTTGAAATAATGAGACTGCACTTAAAAAAGAAATATAACTAGCATTTATGTAGTGACTATTATGTACCAAGCGCTGTACTAAATACTTTACAAATACTGTTTAATTTAATTCTCACAAGAACCCTGGGAAGTAGGTGCTATTATTATCCCCATTTTATAGTTAAGGAAAACTGAAGAAAAGAGAAATGACATGATTTATTCTAGGTCACAAGACAAGTAAATATCTAGGGCTGGATTTTAAGTCTTCCTAATTCCAGTCTCAGTGCTCTATTCACATCACCATTCCTGCCACCAACAAAGCTGTTTGGGATATGAAGTTGACATCCTTTAGATGTCTTCTGAGAACCACCTCTGTTTTCCTTATGTGATGAGGTGAACTGAAAACATTCAAATGCCTTGAAGTAAAATCTTCTTGCCATTTCCCAAGCTCTTCTCTTAGACTGACAAGGGAAAAGAGATGGATTTTCAGAGAGCACAGTGAAGGAAGAAAAGAGAGTTCAGGAGGAACAAGCCAAGACAACAACAACAACAACAACAAATAATGGGAGACAATTTTAGAACTGGAAGGAACTTTACCCCAATCCATGTCACATCAGCCCAGAAAGATTAAGTGATTTCATCAGATCATTTGAAACCTTGGAGGTCTTCTAGTTCATCTCCTTCATTCTGAATAGGAGGAAACTAATATATAGAAGTTAAATAATTTGGCCAGAGTCATGCAGCTACTAAGTGTCTGAGCTAGAATTGAAATCCAGTTCTTTCTAACTCCAATCCAGTTCTCTCTCTCTTATTCCATACTATTCATGATCACACTAAGGATCCCCAACAGTAGATATAGAGGATTCCATAAACAAGAAGTGCACAGGATGAGCACATGAATGGATTCCCTTTGTCATGATTGGAGGGAGTATGCACATTGAAGAGATCCCAGGTCCAAGAAGAGTATCACATAGCTAGTAGTGGTGGATCTAGGACTAAAACCTAGAGACCTTACGAGGGACCTTAAAGACCAATGAGAACTACCTTTTAATTTTACAAATCAGGAGACTGAGGCCCAGGTAAATAAGTCACTTGCCCCGAGTCACATAGGTAAGAGAATTTGAACCCAGGTCCTCTGATTCCAAAGCAGTCTTCTTTAGTACCATAGTATATAACTTTGAGGCTTTGCTCTCTCCAACTGCACTCCACTTCTTATCCATTTCTCCTTTCATTTACCCCTCTCTATTTTCCCTCAATTTCATACCCACAATTAGTCCATTAACAAGCTCTCACTATACTCTCACTATGTTCTAAGCACTGCACTAAGCTCTGGAAATATAAAAAAAGCAAAAATGGAGTACCTATTCTTAACTAAAATAGACAACAAAGAAAAAACTTTCTAAAAAAATGCAGAGTCCAAAAGGAAACTGATTGAAATTTTCAAGATATAAAAAAAGAAACATTTTGTGGCAGAAAATTCATCAAAGGCAAGAGTTACTAAATAGGATAGGATGATGATGATGATGATAATAAATGCTACATTTGTATAGCATTTATTATGTACTTTGCACTTTATAACTATTATCTCATTTGATTCTCACAAGAACCCTGGGAATTGGTATTATTTTAAAGATGAAGAAACTGAGGCAAACAGGTTAATTGTTAAATTCATAATCACACAGTTCAATAAGTGTCTGAGCTATATTTGAACTTAGGTCTTGGTAAATAGGAGCTAGTGCTTTATCCACTTGTACTACCTACCTTCATTTAATAAGATTAAAAGCTGGGCTAGTTTTATTTCTGAAGAACCAGACTTACCCATCAACTAACAAAGTTGTTTTAACTCCATTTCTTTCCAAAGATACAAAACAATTTTGAGGATGAGGTTAGTTAAACAAGAGACTACACAAATAGCTGCTATCTGGTATAATACAATCGAAAGAAAGTCAAGAAGTGTGTTTTCACAGCCAAAGGGGCTCTTCTGCTTCAGGAGTTTATTTTCTGATGATGGCACTTTCTACTGAATCAGAAGAAAAGGTTCTATTCCCCTCAGACTCCTTATTGTACTTCCCACTACACATAGTCTCCTACCATGAGGACCCACTGAGCCATGATCATAATCACTATTAATGATTCCTGAGTACTGAATGAGGGGAAGCAGGAGGTTTGGAAGCTATGAGACTCTTGAAAGAGCAAAAGGAAGAGAGATAAAGGAGAGCAAAAGGAAGAGGGGAGGGGCACTCCACTTTCCACCTTTGTCTCTCTAGAAAGGAAGGCAAGAAATTGTTTTCTTGGTGTGATTTTCATTTTAATTGCAATTAATAATAACTAACATTCATATATATAATAGTAATCAAGTTCTGTGTTAAGTGCTTTACAATTACTACCTCATTTGATCCTCAAATTACTCAAAAAGTAGAAAGAGTTTATTCGGGAAGGAAGCAGTTGCCCTATTTACCCACTCCTTAAAACCTACCAAGTGGTTTTCATTTGGTCAACATTGATTAAGATTGAACTACTTTGATTGATAGAATTAGGTAACTAATGGGTAGCTTTTTCTGATGCTTTTGTGAATGAGTTGTTCCTTCTCCTATATACTATTCTGTTTATATGTTGTGTCTCAATAAAATATAAGCTTCCTGAGGACAGGGGTTGTTCCATTTTTGTTTTTGAATGCCTATATCCTAGCATAGTGGATAAGAAAATAAACTCTTAATAAATGCTTATTGGTTGATCAATTTATTTGTGGGTGGGATGGAAGAGAAGGAAGAAAAGTCACAGTGAGCCAACATTTTAGATGAGTAGTACTAAGATTTGAGATTTAGAGATATATAGAGATATATACCTTGACTGGCTATGGCTATGGTAAGAGGAACCAATCAATGAGTATTTATTAAGTGTCGACAATGAGCTAAGAACTGAGGAACAATACAACAAATGGATCAATGACCTTACATTATAATAAAGATAAGTACATTAAAATATTTACAACATAAAAAGTGAATAAATGCATATATATATGTGTGTGTGTATGAATATGTGTATGTATATACACAAGTACAGATATACACACACAGAAGTCAAATTCAAGGTACTTTGGTAGGGAAGGTGGTAGCTACTGCTAGAATGAAGAATAGCTTAATGCTGCCCCTTAAAGAAAGAGCAAGAGTCTATAAAATAGAAGTAAGAATAGGGTATATTCCAAACATTCAAGATGGCCAGAGGGAAAATACAAAAAAGAAATGGAGTATCACATGTGGAGAATGAGAAAAATGAAAAGAACAGACCCATTACTCAAGGTGGTTGGGATGATGATAATGATTAGTTTGATTTTCATTCCATTTTCTATACCAAGGATTATAGATTTCAAATTCAGAAAAGTGGGGGGAGGGAACATATCAGTCATTAAAAAGTGAGGAAAGGGAAAGCAAAAGACTATGTATCTGTATACATCTAGTATAGATCATGGAGGAGAAATAGTAAGAAAATAAGTGAAAAAGAACAGGTCCCTCATTGCCCTCAAGGAGTTCAAGAGTGAAGGACAAGATGAACCATTCTCCTTGGTACTAGAAGAATTGACCAATGTGATTGAGAACTTGGTCCACATGACTAAATAATGCTAAATATGATCCTGACTTTTTATTAAGATTTTTTTTAAAGGGAAACAAATATAATCTATGGACCATAGTCCAGTAAGCTTTAACTTTATTGAAATGATTGGTGAGTTTTCAGAAAAGAAAGTGGTAACGATTGGACAAAATAGTTGTGCCAGACCAGCCTAATTTGATTTTTTAAAATTATGGTTACTAGACTAAAAGAATAAGAAAAATGCTCTACATGCTTTATTTCAGCAAGGTATTTGACAAAGTCAGTATTATCAAATATTGCTAATCTTGGAACAAAGTTGAAGAAGTATGGATGAGCTGATCATATAGTTGCATTGGCTTAGAGTTGATTGAATAATTGGGTATAAAGAGTAGGTAACTGGATGACCCAAAGGATAGAGCAGTGGACATGGATTCAGGAAGAATGGAATTTAAATCTTGCTTCAGACAATAGCTATGTGACCTTGCATGAGTTACTTAACCACTGTTGTTCTTTTTCCTCACTTATAAAATGAGAATAATAAGAGCACTTAACACCTAAGGTTGTTTCAAGGATCAAATGAGCTATTTGTGAAGTGTTTTGCAAACCTTGGCTGTTTTGTTTCCAGGTCTTTGCTACTGCAAAATGTGCTACAAAAAGTATCTTAGCTCTATATAAACTATAAACTATCTTCTTGACGTTTCTAGCAGTAATGTTTCTGAATTAAGGATATAGACACTTTAGTCATTCTCTCCACATATTATAATCCCAATTGCTTTCCAGAATTGTTCAAACTATCTATAGTTCTATTAATCTTGCACTAGCATTCCAACATTGACAATTGCCATCTTTGGTGGCAGTGTTCTTCTTTTCCTCCTTCTTCTCCTCCTTTTCTTCCTTCTTTTTCTTTTGTATTTGTGATATGGATTTATTGAATTCAATGTAAGATTATCTATCTCTATTACACCAGTAGTATGGTATAGTCCATAGAACTATCCTGAGAATTAGGAATACCTAATTTCAAGTTCGAACATATACTGGCTATGGGCAAATCACTAAACCTCTCAGTGCCTCTGACTGCCCTAATAGTAGGATTTTTTTCTCACCAGGAGTTACCTCTACCACTGAAATAACGGATATGGACTTTTTTTTTTAATTTAATACACTCAATCCAGTGTTTCAGCTTTTGGGGATCTTAGAGCCATAAGGCACTTAGAAGCTCTCTAGAACAACTATGATTTTACAAAAGAGAAAACAGAGACTTAAGAAATGTTATGTGATTGGCTTATGGTCACATAGCTAGAAAGTGTCTGAAGCAGGAATTGAACTTAATGAGAATTAGGTAAGGGGTACCTAGATGAAATTAGGGTTAATTGAGGTCTAGTGGCAGGTTCGGGATACAGGGAGTCAAATAGAGCTTTCCTGCAACCCCTTTGGATTAGGCGCAAGGATACAGAGTTAAATGAAGTCTAGTAGCGGTCAAGGAATTTACAGACCCAAAAACCTAGATTGATAAAAAGTGGTTTATTTTGGGGTTTCGAAGTAAGGTTAAAGGTAGAAAGATGCCAGGGCCAGGGCTGGCACCTGGCAGACACTATAGAAGGCAAAACCATTCCCCCAGTCCCTCAGTCTTAAAACATAGGAGTTATCTTGGATTCCTCACCATTCCTCATTCCTCCATACCCAAACTGTTGTCATGGCCTGCTGTTTTCCCCTTTGCCACATTTTTCATATACGTTCCATTCTCTCCTCCGACTGTCGCCACTACTCTGGTGCAAGCCCTCCTTCTCTCACTTGTTGATTAGTACAATAACCTAGTGATGGGTCTTCCTGTCTCTGGTCTCTCCTCATTCCCAATTCATTCTTCATTTAGACACTGACTGAAGTGATTTTCTTAAAAAGCACAGGTCTAATCATGTTCACCCTACCCCACTTTCAGTCAATAAATTCCAATGGCTTCCTATTGCCTTCAGGAGCAAATACAAAATGCTCTATTTGATATTCAAAGCCATTAATAATTTTTCTAGTCATCTTATACCTTAATCCTCAACAAGTATTCTTTGAGTCAGTGATACTGGCCTTCTGGATGTTCTACCAATAAGAAACTCCATCTTTCAGCTCTGGGTTTCATCTGTGGGCCCCCAGCCTATAACATTCTTCCTCCTCTGCTCCAATTTTGCTTCCTTTTAAATCCCAACTAAAAGTCTACCTTCTATAAGAAGTCATCATTAACACCTCATAATTCTTATGTTTTCCCTCTTTTAATTATTTCCTGTTTGAACTGTATATATTTATTTACATTAGATTGTAAGATTCTTGAGGGCAGGGACTACATATTGCTTCTTTTTGTATACCCAATACTTAGTAGACATTTATCAATTTTATTCTCAATTACACATTTTTTGGGATTTTTTTTGTGTTTTATGGCACTTCTTGCATGTAAACCACCACTGGTAATATGTTGCAACCTGCTTAAATTATGATGTATACTATCTTTGGTTTACTTACAACTCTGATACTGTAGGACTGTTATATTTCAGGATTCCCAGCCATACATCATCACCAGAAAAAGTATTACTGTTAAAAATGTGTTTTGCATCAGAAAACAATCCAGGATCTTTAAAGGTGCCATGAAATTACTTAGATTCAACACATCCTGTCCCCCCATCCTAGTTCAACTTCAGCTTGCTATCTATAACACCTGTTCTAAATATATGTACAATTGGACTAACTCAATGAGTTTGCTCATCCATCTGAATGTCATAATCTGGGAAATAGGCATGTACCATTCATATATTCTTAGAATTTTTTTAGTGCATTTTATTCATGTCTTCTATCAGAGTCATTTTGTACCCCATTCCTTCAATCTGAACTTTTTGGAGAATGGAATGCCTCTTTCATTTGGATTTTGCATAGGCCCTCACATACATCCTTTAGAAGACTTTTGTCTGAGATAAGGAAAAGGGGGCAAGATACTTCAAAAATTAGACATATTCATCCTCTTGACAAATTCAGTTTCTGTTACATCTATTTGAAAAAGCAAAATCAATCTAACATCTGAAATAAAGTAATAGTAACAATTTCAAGAAATTACAGAAAGAAAACTCTAATGATAAAATAGTGCTATTAACAATAGATATGTAATTATAGTATAATTTGAAAAACAGAATAGATATCTTATTACTGCATAAGCTTTCCACTAAGGACTTACAAGAAAATCACAGTCTTCTATTAAGCTTTTGTATGTGTATATTTCCTTATTAGCCATATTATTTTTTAAAAAGCTAAAAAAGGGAGGAAATTATGCTTCAATTTGCACTCAAAGTTCATTGGTTTTCTCTATGGAGGTAGATAAATTTTTTTCATCATAAGTCCTTTAGAATGGACTTGAATTATTGTATTGATCCCAGTAGACAAGTTTTTCACAGTTGCTTATTATTACAACACTACTATAACTTTGCACAATAATCTCCCAGTTCCCACTTCAGTTTGAAATGGATCATCAGTTTATAAAAAACATCTCTATTATGTTTTTCTGAAACCATTCCTTTTATTATTTACCACAGCATAATAGTCTCCATCACAATTAAATGCCACAATTTGTTCAATCATTGCTCAATTGATGAACATCCTCTCATTTTCCAATTCTTTGTCATTACAAAAAGAACTATAAATATTTTTGTTCATATGCATGCATCATTTTCCCTTTTTCTCTGATGTCTTTGCGGTATAGACCCAGTCTCACTGCTGGATCAAAGGATATGAGTAATTTTATAGCCCTCTGGGCATAATTCCAAACTGTTCTCCAAGATGGTTGAATCAGTTCACAACTCCATCAACAATGCCTGTTTTCCAGGGACACTGATACATTGTTGGTGGAATTGTGAATACATCAAGCCATTTTGGAGAGCAATTTGGAACTATGCTCACAAAGTTATCAAACTGTTCGGCTTTGTTCCAGCAGTGTTACTACTAGATATATCCCAAAGAGATCTTAAAGAAGGGAAAGGGACCTGTATGTACAAATATGTTTGTGGCAGCCCTTTTTTTAGTGGCTAGCAACTGGAAATTGAATGAATGCCCATCAATTGGAGAATAGCTAAATAAATTGTGGCATATGAATGTTATGGAATATTATTGTTCTGTAAGAAACGACCAGCAGGAAGATTTCAGGCCTGGAGAGACTTACATGAACTGATGCTGAGTTGAGCAGGACCAGGAGATCGTTGTATATTTCAACAACAATACTATATGATGATCAATTCTGATGGACGTGGCCCTCTTCAACAATGAGATGAATCAAATCAGTTCCATTTGGTCAATAATGAACAGAACCAGCTACACCCAGTGAAAGGACTCTAGGAAAAGAGTGTGAACCACTACATAGCATTTCCAATCCCTCTGTTTTTATCCACTTGCATTTTTTTTAATTTCCTTTTCAGGTTAATTTTACCTTATTTAAAAGTCCGATTCTTTTTATGCAGCAGAATAACTGTATAGATATGTATACATATACTGTATTTAACATATACTTTAACATGTATTGGTCTACCTGCCATCTGAGGGAGGGGGTAGGAGAAAAGAGGGGAAAAGTTGGAACAGAAGGCTTTGCAAGGGTCAATGTTATAAATACCTTGTAAATATATCTTGTAAATAAAAAGCTATAATAATAAAAAAAAACCATAATGCCTGTTTTCTACATCTCCATTTGTCATATAATGTTAGCCAATCTGATGTATGTGAGCTAGTACCTCAGAGTAGTTTTGATTTGCATTTCTTTAATCAGTAGTAACTTAGAGCATTTTTTTCATGTGGCCAAAGATGTCTTTGATTTTTAATTCTGAAAATTGCCTCTTCATATCCTTTCACTAGTTATCAATTGGGGAATGGCTCTTATTTTTTATAATTTTGACTCTGTTCTCTATATATTTGAGAAATAAGACTTTTAGCAGAGAAACTTACTTTTAAAATTTTATTTGTCTATGATGCCTGTTAGTAAAATGCAGTTTCTCTGATTATCCCTTTTATTTAGGTTTTGCTTTGCTGCTTTTTTTACTTCTGAAGCAGCATATTTAGATTCTTCTCCAGCCTTTTATTTTAACTCTATGTGCCTTTCTATTTCAAGAATATCTCTTGTAAGCAAAAAGATTCAGATTTCTAGTCCATTCTGCTATCTGCTTCCCTTTTATGAGTGAGCTCATCACATTCACATTCACAATTATGAGTCCTAACTTTGTGTTTCCTTACATCCCATTATCTTCTGTCTCTTCTTCACTGTTTATATCCAGTCCTTCCCCAAAAGTCTATTTTGCTTCTAATCACTATCTTATTTATCTTTCCTCCTTTTTATCATTCCATCTCTTTTTCTCATCCCCTTTTCCTTCTGTTTCCCTATTGATAAGCTATATTTATGTACATTACTACAATAATATAAATGCAAAGAACAACTCTCAAACAAAGACAACAATGCTACAAAATTATAGAGAACATTGTCCTGAAAAAAAAAAATACAAGAAGATACTTCCTCCTGTTCCTTTGGCATGGTAGAGTCCATGGATAGGGAACATTGTATATAATTCAAAAATTTTTCCAATAATTTTTATTAATCAGTTTTCCTGATTTTCTTTCTCTCCTTTCTTTAAAAAAAAGTATTTGTTTTAAGAAATGCCTGGGAGGGGAAAAAAAAGGATAAATATAGAGGAAATGTAGGTGAAATTAAAAACAAAAGATAGCAATACAATATTTTTAAAGAGTCATATCTATGGTTTATCATAGTAAATAATTATGGAAAGAATAAAAAACTAAGTCATCACCAGACTTTAATAACTCAGTTTGAATTACTTTATTCAATTAGCTATCAGAGATTGAAACTATAAAAGAATAGGAAATAAGTTCTATTGGATGAACCAGGAAAGAAAAAAAAAAAGTCTAGAGCATAAAGTGATGTCAGGATGATAAGATCTGGCAGAGTGTGATAGGAAAAGTCCTGACCCAGTAAGTAGGCAGCATCTATCACCAATGGTGAAGTACAGAAAAATCAGGGGGTACAGAACAAAATGGAGAGGCTTGGGTGGCATTTGTACAAGGGCCAGTCTAAGAAGGAAATGGTGGTTGGCTTTTCCTCTGTTTTTACCTTATTTAAGGAACAGATCATTTTTGCCCTTTTGATTTTTGCTGCTCTTTGGATCATGTTTACCTATTCATTCAAGAATGCTTCATTTCCTTTCAATAAGTATTTTTTGCTTATTTGGCATTTTTTCACCTCTTGCTTCATTTTTACTAATCATAATTAATGGTTATTGATAAAGTGTGACAACTTCCATGTCGATATGGAGTTAATGTCTAACTCTATATAGATTTATGTAAGTTCGATTCAAGCCATATTTTAACATAAATCTTTATAGTTTGATATAGGAATTTGAACATAAAATTTTAAACTTTTAAATGTTTTAATCCATCATAATACACTTTCAGAAGTAGAGTCACCAGCTCTCCCATCCCACATCAGATGGCAACAGATGAAGCCTCCCTAATATACTCTGAAGACTGGATACCCTCCCCCACTGCTAGTAGTTCCTCCTATCTCCTTTAAGTTACATATACATTAACTTGTCTGTATCACTGATTATCATGTTAGAAGATAGCAAAATTGATTAGAAATTCCCTGTCCATTCTTAGTTACTAAGGAAATATAAAAAATAGAAATATTAATATTTCTACTTGCAAATGAAGTTTTGATTTAACTATGTGTTAGCTAATGAATTATTTTTTACTTCATATATAGTTATAGGCATTTTTAGCCAAATTTTTGTTATTAAAGAATGAGAATATCACAGTTTCAAGTGGCCCTTAAGATTATCAAGCCCAATTTCCCACATAATGAATGAATCTGCCATTCACCACCCCTGAAAAATCTTAGGATCATTGCTTTAGAGTTGGATTTAGGGAATTTAGGAAGATTTAGGGGATTACCAGGTCTATCTTTCTCATTTTACAGATGAGGAAACTGATACAGAAATGTTGTCATTTGCCTAGGATAATACAGCCAATAAGTATCTCAGGCAGGATCTGAACTCACACATTTTCTGACTCCAAATCTAGTACTATCCATTTGCTGCTGCCCACATGGCCACCCAGGTTCAGACTGGACACTTATAATATTGGGATACTCACTCCTTTTCAAGTTTCTTCCACTGTTGAATAGTTCTTATTGCTAGAAAGTATTTATGTTGAGAAAAAAAATCTACTTCACTACAAATTTTACTACATCATTCCTATACTTCTATACTCTGTGCCCACAAAATGAAGCTGCATTCCTTTGACATGATTCTTCTATACACCAATGAATCCATGAGTTTCCTCCAAATATTCCTCCAAAATAAAAATATTTTATTGCTATCTTTTGTTTTTAATTTCACCTACATTTCTCTATACATATCTCTTCTTTTCTCCTCCCATCCATTCCTTAAAACAAATACTTTCTTGTGTAGAATGTATCCAATCTATGCCCGCCCATCCTGAGCTATTTTTCATCTATGTCTTCCCCTTTCGTTACAGGGGGTCCCAGCAAATGAGGGGCCTAGCTTGAGCTCTCTTGGCACCACTGGAACATGTGAACTACCCTTCATATTTATTTTAAGATGATCATGTTCTCTCCAAGTTTCCTTTTCTATATATTAACCATCCCCAGCTCCAAATTTTCTGCATAAGATATTGCTTCCAAACCCCTAACCAGTCTATTCATCTATTTCCGTATAGAATCTATATTATTAGTACTCCTCTTGAGATGTGGCACCAAGAAGTTAATACTGGCTGTAGTGAAGGGAGTTTTACTTCCTTTGATCTGAAAAAAAAAAAAAAAAAAAAAGCTACTTCTCTAAATGTAGCTGAAGATTATATTTCATATATTTCACATGTGCACTAGCATACTAGGACCCTAACCTTATTTTTTATGTTTTTGTACTTCGGTTTTTTTTTTCCTAAGTGAAAGAGTCCCACACAACTTTCTATTTACACTATATCTTGGGCAGGTTATCCCCTACTAACTCCATTTGCTTTTGAATGATGAGATAGAACGTTAATTGTAGTTTATTCAAATGAGCAAAATATGTTTGCAAGTGAATATTTTAGTATAATAACAGAAACATAAAAAGTGAATCACAAAAGTATATCATAATACATTATTTTCTTCTATATTTTGGTCAATTAGGCAATCTTCTAAGTTGGACTTCCTCGACCTCCAGTGCAAATCCCAGCCCATCCACTCAAAATCCTGAAGAAAATTGTATAATTTGATATGTAAAAAAATTTAATATGAGATAACATAATGAAAGGGCTATAGGAATGTTAAACTGCTGCATAATAAATGCTTGCATTTACAATGACAATGATGGTGGCAGTGGTGATGATGATGATGCTAGAGACCTGTTTTTTTGATACTGTCCATGTGTTCTTCCTTACTTTTATAGCATGGACAACTAACTCATCTTATTTTCCAGTCATATGCATCTTATAACATACAAATCACCTTAACTAATAATATGTGAAAACTACTTATACATCCTTCTTCCCATTTTTTCATCCTTTGGTTGATCTATACATGTATCACTTCTGAGATTATTATATGCTATAACTCAGAGATATACAGTATTAACAATAAAATTTTATTTTGGGGATCATTGGACACAATATTATTCACAGATGTAATGACACCAGATTGCCTGTTCATTTGTAATTCTTGTTCCAGTTTAATGTCTACTAATATTGCCTGTCAAAAGTAAAGTTACAGAGACAGAGAGAGGTGGAGATATATAGATATAAATATAGCCATAAATAGATAGATTGATTGATAGACAAGAATATAGTCATAGACATAGATATAACAGTAATAATAACTCGCATTTATACAACACATTAAGTTTTCACAAATTGCTTAACTTGTATTATTTCATTTGATTCTCAAAACAATTCTTGGAGATAGCTATTATTATTCCCATTTAAAGATGAAGAAATTGAGGTAGGACAAGATTAAAGTGATCTCTCCAGGGTCACATTGTGATTTTCCCATCTTGGTTTTTAAATATAGCAATTTGGCATAAAAAAAATTAAATAGGAATTTGGAAGGGGGTGTTGTGGAAATCACAGATGACAAGTGAAGGCCAGCAGACAACACAGAAAAAGTTTAGAAATTCAGAAAAGCATAACATAGATGTAAAGTATTATATCAACCCAAATTTTATAATAATCCAACTGTAAACACCCCATAAAAGAAAAAGAAAAATCAGCCTTGTTTTTTGGTACAAAGAAAAGGCCAAAACATTTTATGAGCATTTTCCAGATTGTGGAGTGCTGTGTCTCTAACTCCTTCCATGTGGAAGGGATACCTGTAATAAATGTCTATGGTGGGATTTGAACTCAGGTCTTAATGATAACTACTCTGCCACTCTAGGCCCTGCATCACATCTATTTTTCTATTTACCCATCTATCTATTGATCAATCTATCAATTTATTGATTTTCTCCCCCCATAAGTATTTATGTACAGATAAACTTAAATTATCTATATCATTTACCTCTCATTATAGATTTGTACATAGAGAGATATATTATGTATACACAATATATATATATATATATATAATATATGCATATACATACATATATACACATATATTGATATAAATATATAAGATGATATAAGTAAGATATGGATACAGGTACAGATGTGGATAGATAACAAAGGTAATATGTTATAAAGAATAGGGAATAAGCCTTGCACCCAGGAAGTTCTGGGTTCAAATCCTGCGTCAGACATATACTGATGTGAGATTCTGGACAAGTCACTGAACCTTAGTGCTCAAGACAACTATCTAAGACTTTAATCTGTAGACAAAATGCTGATCTTCATTGAAAAAGATTTTCCTCATTTAATAGTTCCTTATGTTAATTCCTAATTAGTTCCCTATACAAATGTATAGTTTCTTATGCTAATATTGAGTTCCTATCCCTATTTCAGAGCTATAGCTTATATTCAATATTCAATAAAGTGATCGTAACAACCACTCCAGTATTTGTGTAATGTTCTAAAATTTGTAAAGCATTATTTATAGGATATCTCATTTGATCATGTGATAGAGAATTAAAGCAATAAGAGAGAAAGAGAGATCCTTGTGGTTTAGCGATCACATGCAAAGAATAACTTTCAGAATTATGCTTTTAAGGAATATGAACTAGACTGAAAAAGCTTTTGGAAATTATGCCAAAAATTTAAGAGGATCAGTTAATCTCTCAGGAAAGAATTAAAATAAGCAGATTTCTTATTTAGGGAACATCTCTATTAGAATTAACATATCTCCTGAATAATAACATCTTTAAATGTGAGGTATTTACAATACTTTCAAGACTTTGCAAAAATGAAATAATAGTAATCCTATATTTATGTTTATAATTTTATTTCTATCTATATCTGTCTTTATCTTTATGTCTTTATGTTCATTTAGGTCAATGTCTATATTTAAATCTAATTTATGTCTATATGCTAATGATGCAACTCCATTTACTAATGTGAATTTTGTGAACTTTTTATCTACTTCGTTTTGCCCTGTGGATGGCTATGCTGTCATCTCTTTCAAACAAATATGGATTTCATTGAATGGGCCCTATAATCTTCCAGGGTTTGATCTAATCAACATAAGGTCATCCAGAAGCCAAGAAATCCAAATCTACAAGGAATTCTTCTACTTGGCTTCTTGTTGAACATTCTCCATGAAACCACAGAGACCTTAGGCAACAAGGACTAAAGTCTTTATTGACCCTTACTCTCAGAACTTGTTCAACAACATTTTTATATTTGGATTTGTTACAAAATCTTTTGCATTCATTTAGAAGATACTTCAAGGAGAGCATAAAAACCTATATTTTGTTTGACCAAATCAATGTTTAAAAAAAATGAATCAACAAGTGTTATATTTTTAAAATGTGTATATTATAGTATGCATATGTGTATATGCACATATATATATATAATAGTGCTAGGAAAGTGAGATTATCCACGGTTTGAACTGAAAGTAAGATCTAATGAATTCTAAATTACTTTTTAAAGGACACAAAATAGTCTAAAAAGGCTTTTAAAAAGCTCCCAATGCTAAGAAAGATTAGTTAATTCTCTATTCTGTCTCGCCTACCCAAATTTCACAGAACTTTTATGTCAGAGTTAGTATTCTGGGTATCTTTTAATTATAAATCAAAACTAAGAAAATAAAAGAAATCAACACTAATGACCACAAGGTCTTTGTCTCACAATGGCTAGATTTCTTAATGATTTATAACTATTCAAAAAACCAATTTTCCAGTTATTGATCCCTTTCTTCACAATCCTATAACCTAAACAATGATAGCTTTCATCACTTACTGCTAAAAAAAAGCTCTATTTTGCTGTTCAGATTTCTAGATATAAATTTGAAGATAAGTTTAAGAAGGTTAATTATATAGAAAGCAAATTATAGCATATTGCATTATCATTTTAATCAACCTTTACATACTCCAGTTGTTGGCTTTGAACTAATTTGAACTTATTAAACTTGAAAGTGCCACATAACCAATCAAGAAGTAGTACAACGGCCATTCAACATATTGGTGGTCATCAAGAAAGATCTTCTAAACTCTCCAAAAATATTCTCTGAAAGAATTGGATTTTACTTTTGGAAGCATTCATACCAAAGCACATTTAATATTTTTAGTTATTAGTGTCACAATAAAAAAAAAAATCTCATTGTTTTTACTTGGAAATTCATGGCTAAGTTTTTGCATCTTGAATCTCATAGGCCTACATTTCTAATGAGCAGTTTATCCTGTATGTTAATTTTCAAGATGCTTCTCCAAAAAAAAAAAAAAAAAGGTTGTCTATTTCTGATAAACCCAGGATTTTAATAACATGTTCTCTGAATTAATTCTATAAATGTGGTACTAAAAGTTCAGTCTTGTGATCTGGGTTGTTTAATTAGTTAGCAGCTGCACTGCTTGGATAATATTCCTAGTCTATAATGCAACCTCTTTGGGGGAATTGGGAGTGGATTCTCTATTTGGGCTCTGCAACTGAGCTCAATGGTCATTTTAAATTCTTAAGAAAATGTTCTCTTAGGTGTTTTTAAGAATGACCATATGTCTTACTGCTTGACCATTTCTCCAATACAAATGATAGACTTTTTGTCTTGTCCAAGAAATGGATTGAATTGGTTATAACATGGACAGCCAGGTGTTTTTAATTATCTTCAAGATTTTGTGTATAGTGATTGCCTAGACAGATCATGTAGCCATTCTTTTGGGTCACTATGACAGACAAAATAACCTATGCCATTGTGTAGTTATTTAGATTATCTGGACTTGGCTCCAGTACCAAGTTCTTCGCTGTTTCAGAATAGAATAGATCCTATAAGCATTTCAAGTGCCCAATTCATAAGTGAACATAATTAAGAGTTATCCATTTATAACAAATTCTGAAACTGTTATTTTTAAGTTTCTTTTCTATATTATCATAGTGAATTAAGTTTCAAATATACCAGAAAATGCAATGAATTCTACAAAGACATGAAACATAAAGAAAAATTGAAATATGGCAACATTTAAACAAATATAATGAATCCAATTAAAGTCAATAAATTATCTATTAGGCATTTAACGTGTAAGGCTAGACATTGGAGATACAATATATATATATATATATATTTTTTTTTTTTTTTTTTTAATAGATTATCCTTGGCCTTAGTTTGGACCTTGAAGAACCTCTAAGGATAAGAAATCTAGATACTGAAAGGACTTCACTATCTATTGTAATCCTCTTTTCCATATGAGTAAAATGAAGCCCAAAGAAATTGAATCATTGTTCAAGATCATATGATAGTAAGTATTAGAGGGACAGGGATTTAAACTCAAGTCTTTGACTCTAAAACCAGTCCACAGCCTGGGGACATGTATAGTGCAGACAGATAATTATGTTGTTAAGCTTTATTTCAGAGCCACATCAAGTCTCACCATCTCCAGGAAGATTTTCTAAAGTGATTAAAGCCCATGATGATCTTTTATTTTGCTTAAATTTCCTCCCCGATACCTTATCTTAGTCTATATCACACATATACAACTACTTAGAATGCATCTCTAGGCTTTTTATGTCTTGAGGTCTAAATTTCTCAAACTATATCTGTAAACCTTTTGAGAGCAGTGACCCTTGTTGTCTGCTTCCTTTATATTCCCAGAGGAATACTATGAATATAATAAAGATTAAATTTGAGACAGTCTCCCTATTGTATATCTATCCCACAGTTTAAATTCCTCTGTCCTTCCACACTTTAAATTGTGCTATCCTGAGATGAAATACTTTATTCTCTCCTCTATTCTACAAATCCTGTCCACTCTTCCCACTATCAACCTAAACCCTGCCTACTTTGTGAAGTTCTCCCCAGAGACTCCAAAGTCACAGGAATCTTTTTCTTTTTCTTCTCTAACTCTTATTTCACTTATCTGCTGTTCCACACAATGAGTATTTTATTGTATATTGCTATTCTTTTAATTGTCTGAACTGTGAAATTGAGCACTTTATCATGTACAGTAGGCTCCAATTATTTTCTATAATTGGTCCATGTGTGTATGTTTTCTTTCTCCAATTTTCAGATTCCTTGTATCAGGAATATATTCTAAACTTCTTTCCTTCCTTTTATTTTTCTCTCTTCTACTCCTCTTCATCCTCTTCTTCCTCTTCTCTTCTACCTCTTCTACTTTCTTTTTTCCTCCTTTTTCTTTTCATTCTTTTCCTCCTGCTCATTTTTGTTGTTGCTTTTCCTCCTCCTCCTCTTCTTTCTCCTCTTCTTCCTCCTCCTCCTCTTTTTCTTCTTCCTCCTCTTCCTCATCCTTCTCCTCCTTCTCCTCCTCCTCCTTCTCCTTTTTCTCTTTTTCTTCTTCCTCCTCCTCCTCTTTCTTCTCCTTCTTCTCTTTTTCTTCTTCTTCCTCCTCCTCCTTCTTCTCCTCTTCCTTCTTCTTTCCTCTTCTTTTTTTTCTCTTCTTCCTCTTCTTCTTCATCCTCTCCTTGCTCTTCTTTCTCTTCCTTTTCTTCTTTCTCATTACATTTCTCCTTCAAACATTAGGCAATAAGGAATGACCAATAAAGTATTTATTAATTTTAGTAAATATGTTTCTGAATGAATGAATGGCAATGTCATAGAACTAACCCAAGAGAATAGAGAATATCTGAGATGCTACCAAGGATTCATCTTTTTTTTAACTTTTAAAAAATTATTAACTATTTATTTTCTCTTTTTTTAGCCTTCCTTCTCCATTGGGGAAAAAATGAAGTCCAAAAATTCTTATAACAAATGTTCAGTCAAATAAAACAAATCTCTATATTGGTCACATCCCAAAATGAATATATAGCTTGAGTCTATCACTCTCTAATAGAACATGAGTGACATTCTTTTTTTCATCAATCCTCTGATATCATGGTTGATTATTGCATTGCTCAGAATCTTTACATCTTTCAAAAGTGTTTGACCTGACAATCTTGTTATTGTATAAATAATTCTCCTAGCAATATTTATTCAAATTTCAGCAAATTTTCATAGGTTTCTCTGAAACAATCACTCTAATCCTTTCTTGTAGCACAAAAGGAGTCCTTTATGTTCATAAACTGTTTTTATCCATTATCTACCCCAAAAGTAGTCAGACCACTGCATAGAATGTTGAACTTGGAAATCAAGTAGATATGTCCATCACTTAGTAGCTATATGGTCATGAGCAAATCACTTAGTTATTCTGAGCTTCAGTTTTTACTCATATATGTTATGAGAATAATATCTGTTGTCTCTACTCCACAGAGTTTTGAGGCTCCAATGAGATTGTGTTAAAATACTTTGTAAACTTTAAAGGATTATACAAAAGGTCTGTAATTATTTTCTTAAACACACTAGCAAGGGAGAATCCACTACATCGTCAGACAGCACAGGCCACTTGGGGATAGATCTAATTGTTCAGAAACTTTTCCTGATACAAAACCTAAATCAGACTCTTTCCATTTTCCCCCCCATTGCTCCTGTGTGGAAAAGGTGAAGAACTTACAGATCAAGCACATATTGATCAGAGACTGTTAGTTAAATTAATTGAAGCCTTAAGGCCTCAGTTTCAGCTTCTCTGGAGTCAGGTGATTTTAGATAAGGCCTGGACTACATTCTATTGCCCAAAGAAGGGATCAAAAAAATATACGTGGCCAAAGAAGCTATACATGACCTTATCTACTTCATTCCACTGACAAAATAGGGGAATAGAGACTTATGTAACCAATCACAACATATAGAGGGTAGGATTTTTGGGGTTGTCTTAAATGTGTAAGAAAACTGTGACTACTCTCAAGGGAATGGCCCTTCTGCTGTGAGCTTCAGTTCACAGAACAGAATAATCTGCTTCTCGAGATTCTAATAAATTTTCTGCTTTCTATGAGTGATCTCTGAGTACTCAATTTGGGTAGGTGTCTTCATCCCAAACACCCCCACCTTTACCCTCTAGAACCAAGAGAAATCCAATCTCTTGCTATGATATACCACTTCAAATCCCTTCTTCTCCCCATTTCCTTCAAAAAATTATCAATTGGTATAATCTTACAACTTTTCATTATTCCAAAGGTCTACTCAGGACATATTCAATTTATCAATGTTCTGTCCCAAACTAAATACAATATCTGATGTGGTCTGAGGCAGAGTGTCTACCATCTCCAGTTCAAACTCATTTACTTTTCAGGATCTAGCCCATTACAATTGCCTTCTGCTCCTAGAATATCAAGACTCAGCTCAGATGCCACTTCCTATATGATATCTTTCCCAATGGCTTACTCCCAAATATTGATGTTCTGTCCACTTCAAATTACCTTGTATTTATCCATCTGAATAAATGCTGTCTCCCCAGTAGAATATAGCACTCTTGAAAGTAGACAAGGTTTGATTTTTATCTTTGTGTCACCAACACAATGCCTTGTACACAGTAATTCTATGACTCCATGTGTTAGAATTATTAAATTTGCTCCAAATTTGGAGTCATTATTTAAAAGAATTTGGAGCAATTTGGGTGACGGAGGGCTGAGTTCCTGCCTTTAGTCCATCATGCTATCTCCATTTCTCTCCAACTTTGAAGAGGAAAAATCTCAGAGTTGCCATTTTTGAGATGCAGCCTAAACTGAGTGTTGCAGAAAATCTTTATCAACATAGCCTCAACTGTATGGCAAGGCTGAGATATAGCTACCCAGAAGCTACCATGAAGAGCCAGAGCACACAAGATGCACATGGGTAGAGAAAAAAGGCCATAACACATATCTTCCTTGGTTGTTTTCCCAAGGATCAATATATTGAGAGAAACTCACAGGGGAATATCTGTTTCCATTAGGAAAGTATTCTAGGCATCACAAAAAAAAAACATGATTACATGTTTCTTGATTCCTGAAAACATTCCTCTGCCAACAATTGAATCTGCCCAAAGATTCCATAATTATAGTCAGTCTATTTAGAGACATCAATGTTCTTTTAAATTTTTCTGCCATGCACACTCATCATGGCAACTTTGCCCAGCTTTGGCCATTGTTAGCCATAGCACTGATCAAGCTAGTTGCTACCAGCTCTATCATTATACCTAACACAATGCTAACATCATTAACCTGAGATACTAGGTTAATATATACCACCAGGTCAGCAATAACAAATGACAAGACCACTCTAGTGAAAGGGCTTCTTTTGGGTCTCCGAAGCCCTTTCACTAGAATGGTCTTAGTCTTTTGTTATTGCTGACCTGGTGGTATATATTCATTATGGCCAAATCCTCTCACGCCAAAAATCTAAGTAATTCACAGCATGGCCTAGAATGCAATATTCCCCAGAGTTACATAAAACAAAAAGGAAAGCTCATATGTCCCCAATCATAACATTTTTTTTTTACTAGATCTTGTGCTAATTTTCTGGGACATTATTTTGGCAAATCTATAACTAGCCATAATAAAACAAAACAAATAAACAAGCAAAAAAAAAAAAAAAAAAAAACTAAAAGTGGCCAATGAATGAATGAATGAAAAAAATCATACTAAGTACTTTCCACATGCCAAATATTCATATGTTAAGAAAAAGATGACAGTTCCTTTCAAGGAACTCATAATCTAATCAGGAGAAACATTGCATTAAAGTTTATCTGTAGGGTCAAAGGAAAGGTTCAAAAAATCCTAAGAGTTCAGTGGCAGAGAAGATGGCAAGGGAAATTGTCATTAATTTGGACAAAAATATATTTTTGTAGTATATTCCTTAAAAGGAAAATTGGAAATGCTTAAATAGTTCTAGCAGACTACAACAAATTCTACAAATTGGTGACAAGTCAAGAAAATTACTGAGTCAGTTTGAAATACACATAAAATATAAATCGATTTTCTGTTTACCTCCTATACTTAATTACTGAGTGTAATAGAATTGTTACATAGCATATATCTTATATTTTGAAGCATGTTGAATTCGATTTTTAAATAAAATTTATATAAATCCTTTATTGAATAAAAATACTGATGATAAAACAAGACATGTTGTCTCCAACAGCAAACAATAATATGGAATGAGAATAGATTCTCCCTTGTGTTAGAAGATGGTGTTAAAAGTTAGGATGATAATTTCTCTGACTCAGAGAAAGCCTTGTGGTGAGAAAGTAACTCCAGGCTTGCCTATGTAAAATATTGATTAGTCTCGAATATTAATTCTCTTGCTCATTACAAGGATACAAGAATGGAAATAACAGAAGAGTGGTTATACCTAAACAGCCATTATAGATTGATGTCCATAGGAAGAAAGCACAACTTACAAAGTAATGAATTATTCTTCTATTCATACATTTTTTTTCCTCCTTTAAAGCTATTTAATTTAATGCCTTCTGTCATGATTAACTTTTAGCACATGAAAATGTTACATGAACTTAGTTTCCTGGTATAAATTTTTGGTATAAATAACTTATCAAAATCCAATATATTTATAAAATACAAAGACAATATAATGTACATGGTCATTATTGGCCTCTAATCAATATAATTCTAAGCTCTATATTTGTAAATGGTGAGGGCCTAGTCCATAGAGTATACATATCTATGCCTTCTTGATGGGGAATGCAGACAGAGAGGGATAGATAGAGTAATTCAGAAAGAAGGAAGAGAAGGGAATATTTCTAAGCAGAGAAAGATAATTAATTTGACTTCTATTTCATAAATGGTCATTTTATTTAACATTAACAGAAGGAGTATGATGTTGTGATTAGAGAGCAGGCCTTGTAGCCAAGGAGACCTCAAGTCAAGGCCTATTTCTAAATATAAAGATCATATGATCCTAGACTAAACACCGTCTAGATTACTTCAACCTAATAGTATCAAACTCAAAAAAGAAAGAAATCCCTGTGGGTTTCATTTGACTTTTATTTTGCCAAACTTTTCCCATTATATTTTAATCTGGTTGAGGTAGTTGTTATATACTTCTGCTCTAGATAGCTCTCTAAAAGATGAGAAAGTGCATCCTCTCTCAAGAGTTTCCTCTACCAGTCTCCATTCCTACTTCATCAAAGAAATATTGACTACTAATTAGCAAATGGAAATACACCATTTTTTCTTATTTATGCAAAATGATTAAAAAAAGATTAAAAGTGAGTTCATTATTGACCTACTAATCCTATTCTCCCTTCCATGTACAAAAGATAGGCTAGCACAAGAAAAAACAAAGAGAATTATTAAGATATTGGGTAGGACACATAGGCTCCAACAACAATGCAGTTATATGATATAAAATAAAAGTCATAGAAGGAAGAGATAACTTTTAAGGTCAGGTATGCAGGAATAAACATTTGAAAATAATAATCCCAATTCCCTCATTTCTTTTTTTCCAGTACTATCTATGTACTGTAAATTACAAGGAGTTAATAATAAAAGCCCTCTTAAAGAAAGCCAATGGTCTGAAGGAGGCAAATATGTCAATACCAACTGTAGAGTAAATGGAATAAGCTAAGTGCCTCACACATACAAAACACAATATTTGTTCAATGAATAAATGAAGGTTATTTTTACTTTTCTAAGGAAAGCCACTTAGATTATAAAAGAAAACATTCAGTCAGATGGGACAAAAATAGCTTTATGGGCCAATTAAACATTCAATAGGTACGATAATATTTTATAGCAAATACAAAGAAACTGCAAATGGGAGAGATATGATATGAGTTAGGGGGAAAAATAGAAAAAAATGTTATAAAAGTAAATTCATACAATTATTGAGAGGAAAAAAAAGAGGGGGGATCTATATAATCAACAAAAGAATCAATGTGAAGACTCACGAATATTTAGAAAACAATCCATTTAGAAGAAACATCAAATCCTTGTTTATACATGAGTCTAGAAAGTCATAAAGGTGTATAATCAAATTACTTAAAACAATGGTAGATAAGCAAGAAATAAGCCTGTCTAAATAAATGTAACCATTAAGCCCCCCAAAATGCTTGAAAAGGTTTATTTACAGTCAAGAATTTTGAAGTGACCATATAAACAAAATACTATTGTAGTCTGTCAGAACTTTGAAAACTTTGTTTTTTGTAGTAAACTTTTGGTTTGCAGATCATGAGCTATAGAGAAGATTGTCACAGAAAATAGGTGAGCAGTGAGTAAAAAACTAGGCAAGACAACAAGAACTTATATACATTGCTTTCTCCCTGAAAAATGAGAGGCCTCCAGTCAGTCCACATCTTCCTATTATGTTCCAGGCACAGCAGTAAGTTCTAAGAAAAGCAATAAAAATGAAAGCATCTTCCTTCAAGAAAATATAGTGTAGAGGATAAAAGCAAGGTGTACATGTATTAGGGATTGTGCAGAGTTTGCATGGGAAAAATTCATTAGGGGCCATGCTAGGGAACATGCAATGAGGCGTTGTTGGAAAATTTCAGAGATTGTAGGCATACTTGACTCAATGTTGCAATACCTTATACTATTAGTACTTTTACTATTAGTATATTTATACTATCACTATTCATTACTAAACAGGAAGAGTCTCCAATTCAGTGGAGATTTAAAAGGAAATTACTCACCTTCTATTCTCTTCCTACTTCCAATTAGCAACAAGATTATTAGAGCCCTTCCCATTAGAGGTGGGGAAAAGAGCTGCTACTCCCCACAACCATGGCCATATGGTAGCAACTAAGGATGGCAGCAATACTAAGATGTATGTTTCTAGCATAGGAGATCATCTTGTAAGTTTGAGAGGTTCCAAATCCTGGGTCTCTTGGTCAGAGCTGGTTGGCAACAGGTGAAACTTCTGCCTTCCCAAAAATATGCTCCTGGATATAATTTTTAGGCCAAAAATTTTTATTACAATTTTTAGTACAAAGCCAAAGTGAAATATGAAGCAAAATGTTAAGCACTTATTTTACAATGCCACCAATACTTTGTGATGGTTTTAAGTCTCAGCCTCCCAGGAAAAGTAGTTGTTATAAATTACTGAATCATATTTTAAATCTGTCAATATGTGCTTATGTTTATTATGCATGTCAAACATTTCTTTTGTGGAAAGGAAAGGAATAGCTGTCCCATACCTGATTCATAGTTTGCAGTGAGTTTCTACCCCCTCTTTTAAAAGTTATATGTAGTATTACTCTTTGCAGGGAGTCAATAAAAGTAGTAAAATACATAATAAAATACTATATGATTGTATACCTATAGCTTCTCCCAGATATAGGTAGTTTCCAGATAGTACATAGGCCATTCCAACCCTAAGAGTTCTAAGAAATGTACACTTCAATTTGCTTAGGATATAGGGTCACTCTCCAATAAGCAGGAGAAGAACTATAGACAATAAAAAAGTTTGCAATAGATGTTCAATTCACACATCCAGCAAAAGCAGTCTTTAAAAGAATTAGAAACTCTGGACCCAGCATTTCAGCCCTTGTTCAGAGCAAGGGTGTGGTTTTGGTATCTAGAACTTTTGTGTTCCTTTTCCTGCCACTGACAATAATCTCTGAAAGCTCATTACCCAGAGGGCAGGGGGAAGTCTGCTACTACCATACCCATCTGTTTCCATCTTTCCAATTCCTGTCAAAATGCCCATAGGCACCTCTCCTTTTTTGCCATATCTCATATATTTTTGTATATTAATTCTCTGGCTTCCCAATTCCAGCCAAAGTGCCTCTACTATGAGCAGGGAGGGAAAGAAGAGGGTCATAACAATATCAAAGAGATGTTTTCTACACAGTAGCATCTGAGTCACAGCAGGACATTATTCTTTTTGAAGAAAAGTGAGATGTCAAAAATTGGAAAACTGGGATTCAGGTATTCTGCTACTTATAATCTTTGTAATCAGGACAACTTACTGATTGTCCAAGAAACTTCTCAGGGTCTGTTTCCCTTTGAGGAAAGTTGGATTAGATCCATATTGAATAGTCCCTTCTCTTTTTGAGTAGATTCTAGATATGAGCTAAATGTAAGCTTTAAGTTCAGTTTCCTAAAGAACTCCCATGTGGTTATATAATAAAGAGTATGGAAATAAAGAGATTGACTTTTCTTTTAGGTGGGTAGGCTCTTTCAGGACTGAAGGCAGTTTGGCAGCATATGAGAATCAAGAAACAAAGAGGCCCTGAGTTACGAGGGAAAGGGCAAGATTCCTTATTCCCATATTTATCTATAGATATGTGTGTGTGTATATATAAATATATATCTATATACAGGCATAGATTATACACAAATTTTTACAAAATGGACATAATCTGGGGGTATTATGAAAGGCTAAGCTCAGAATTGATACTAAGAATTTTAAGATTGCAGAGGTAAGGAGTATTTTCTAGGCATAGGGAGTGCTAGGGCAAAAGTAAGAAGATAGCATTTGGATCAATTTGCCTACATATGGTTCTTCCTGTGTCTCTCTATTCCTGTTTTCCATAGAATACAGAAAAGAATGTACCTATCTAAAAATGGGATCAATCCTATAAAGTGATATGCAGACTCCAGTAATGTATAACTCTCAAAATAGACTGCTAGTACTAGTGTAGCTGTATCATTGGTAATAAAGTAACTTTTGTATATACATACTATCTAATCAACAAATGTATTACTACATACCTCTATACATACTATCTAATCAACAAATGTACTACTACATACCCTGAATGAGAAATCTTTCCCCTGATTTTCAAATAATATAAAGAAGCTACATTGCTAAACGACACTGATTTCAGGAGAAAATCAGAGAAAGAAATGGTGTAGAGGTTTCTTGCTCTTCACTTGAGTGGGCACATTATGTGTAACTTTCTAAATAAAAAGAGGAAAATCCTCCTAAATTGTATCCCCTCTTCATAAAACACACATGAAGTATTAAATAATAGTTCTTATCCACAAGGAAATTGTGGCCTAGTTGGAGAATTAAGACAAAAACAGTAAACATCTATGAAAAACCAGAAATTATAAAATTAGGTACTCAATTGTGTCTAACAGGTACAAATATAGGAGGTTTAAGATTACAGAGTTGGAAGACTTCAGAAGTCATCTAGACCAATCTGTACCTGAAGTCAAATTTCCTTTCAACATTCCCAATAAATGATTACCCAGTCCTTGTTTTAAAAGCACCAAATGAGTAGCAACACCATTACCCATTTTACTTGTAAGCATTTCTGATGGTTAAGAACTTTTTCCTTATAAAGGGGCTTATCTCTGCCTCTACAACTACCACTTATTTCTAGGGCGCTTTAATTTGACTGGTTCATGATCACTCTTTGGCTTCACCAATATGATCTTGCCATCTCAAGAGTAGAAACCAAGCATAAAATTTCAACCAATTGTTATGTGCTTCAATGATGAGTTCTCACAAAAGGAAGCTTAGGAAAGAAGTACTAGTGCAGTGAAAAGAGAAAAAGTTCCAGAGTTTTAGTTCCAACTTTTGCCTGACAATCTTATAGTGTGACTTTGGACAAATCACCTAGACCTTAATTCCCTCATTCCTAAAATAAGGAAGTTAAATGAGATGATCTTTTAGCTCTTGCTGTATAATCCTATGATCCACTTACCTCAGGACAGATATTCTAAATCCAGCATTCTCAAGATTGGGTTTATACCTCAAGGAGACCAAAGACATAAAATCCACATGTAAACCAAAATTACATAACAGTCTGAATGTGAAATTGAGGGTGAAGCCAAAAGAGGGGGAAAAAAAAGTATTCCCTCCTTTGGTCCCCACCCTTGAAATGAAGATGTTGCCAACCAGGATGAGTCACAACTCTTTTGTTCCTCTCAGGGGAAGTTCCCACTTTTTGGTTATCTCCATGAACTCATCCTCTGCAGAGAGCTTTCTCTGTATTAGTGGGAGTAGTGAGAAAGATGAATGAGTAAGGCTATACAACTTAACAGCCTAGCCTTGTCTATGACAACAAAATTAGTACTCTGAATCATTTTAAACTAAGGAGCAAAATGAAAATCTCATATCCAATTAAAATTCTTTTTGGGAAGTTTAACCATAACCAATAAACCCAAATTATAATATTCTCAGTTTAGTTCCATGCTTACTCAGAAGAAAGCCTGGTAGTGACCTGGATTTGAATTTTGTTGCTTTCTATATCTCTATATATCCAAAACAAGCACTATTTCTCCCAGCTATATTCCCTATTTACTATTCAGGAAAATACAAATAAAGTTAAAATAGGCGCATTTTATCTATATTGAGTTGACTTTTTGACAGTAATTAAAACAGTAAACATCATTAAAGGAAGTTCTGGCCTCTTCGATACAAAGGATGAAGGACTAGGAAATAGTTTGATTTCTTCTCAGCCAGTGGAAAGTTCAGCAATCAGAACCTCTCCATCTTCCCTCAGATGACAGCTGAATCATCTACCCAAGTGGACCTTGGTACCAATTGGACTAGAGTTTTTCTTTCCCAGAGCTCTCCTCTTCACATTGTGCATCTTAAGGGCACATAGAGTATGAACATACCCACTGGTGCCTTTTTAATTGAATTTCAAGTCTAGAACTGCCTCTAAAATAATTGGTGGACTAAGATCCAGTAGGAAGTATATACTTCAGAGATGTTAGCACTCTCTGTGCTCTAGAAAGGGCAAGGCAGTCCTCATCAAATTCAAAATATGCTATCTTCCATAGAATGTGGAACCAAGGTCTTAAGACTCAATTTTAGATTGAACCAGATAACTTCCTATAAAGGAAGAAAAAACTATCAGTATCTACTCCCAGAATAGCAGCCCACCATTTGAAAATGTTTCCTCATACTTAAAGATGCATAGTCTTAATAATAAGGGGCACAGAATATATGTTTGTGGATTATTTGAATATCTTTGCATTTGTAGCATTTAGCAAAGCCATCATCACCTTATTCTTGTTCTTATCCTTGTCCCTCTCCCCCCTTCTTTTATTCTCTTCTTTCTCCTTTTCTTCTTCCTCCTTTTTCCTTACAGATAGACTTGAAATGAGTCTAAGCCTATAATTTCATTTGAATGGGAACTTCTTTGGTGTGAAAATCCCTCTGCCAATGTAGATTAGCTAATGTTCTATCATTTACAGTCTTGCAAAGTTGCAAATCCCAACTGAAAGGTTGTGACTTTCTCAGGGTCATATACCTAGAATGTGTCAGAATGGGACTTGAAAACAAGTCTTTGATTCCAGGGCTAGTCTCCCATCCACTATGCTATACAAACTCTTAAATCTCCCTTGTATATAATAAACACTTAGAAATTGTTTGTTGAAATGGAAGTTAAAACCCAAATTACTACCACTGTTGGGGGAAAAAAAGATCTTTTAAGTGAAAATCTCACTTATGGAAAGAGGATAGTGATAACCTTATATAATCAAAATGTATAAATATTAATACATTATAAGTAAAATACTTTTCAAATATTTTTACATGTGTATGTGTATATTCATGCCATGTATGAATGTGTGTATATATATGTGTATATATATATAAAATTGTCTTCCTGTAGAAAATAAGAAAATTGGAACATGCCATATTTATTATCCTAAGTACTCTGCTTTAGTTCATTCTCTTCCTCTCCCCTTTTTCCTCCTCCTGCAAGTCTTTCTTTTTCCTGATTTAAGTCCTACTCACTCTTCAAGGCCCACTTCCTTTATGTTTAATTCTTCAAGAACTATAACCACAATTACCTCTCCAAATGGTTGAGCATTTAACTGTTCTGTTAGATGGCGGTTGGTTTTTGTTTTTTTCTTAGTTAAATTACAAGTTCTTTGTGTGTGAATATATGGAATTGGGGGGCGGGGTGTGGAGTAGTTCTTAAAGACTTCTTTTTATGTCCTAATGTGAAAACTTAGGAGCTCACTAAAATTTTTTTTTTTGAATGAATGGTAAAAACACATTTTTCTTTTGAATTTTAATTCAAATTTTAATTCTTTAAACTAATATTAAATTCATTGAAAAAATGTTTTTCCATGCAATGATGCATATTGATTATCATTTCTATGTTATTTTTTAGCAAAGTATTGCTTTTGCTACCTCTTTCTGGAGATGTGGACCAGTAGAACTTTCTGTAATTATGTAATGTCTTCTGAAGAATTCCATTCTTTTCTCTTTCTAATATATTGTCTTTAACATTCTCAAAAATAACATGTCCTCTCTAAAATAAAATGACCTGTTTAAATAAGGATATGTTTGTTGCAGGGAATAGCAGTAATCAAAGAGCAGGAAAATATGATCCCAGAGTTTGCTGGTATATTGGATGAATTTATACTCATGTTCTAATTTTGCCAGACTTCAGTTGGTAGAACATAGAATATAGAAGAAAGTCTATCAGTCTATCTAAAGACCTGATGCTGCAGCCCTTAAGTCTCAACCATTTTTAGAATAGTAGAAAACTTTCTTCAAAAATATGCTCTTTGTTATATGAATATACTTGGTCTTCAATTGATAGAATTTGCAGCAGTTATGTTAAAATGTTAAGTTTCTTTCCTGCTTTTCACCAAATACATTTTAAAAAATTCAAATATATGATTTGGTGCATATAATCTTGCATTATATTTTCTGTTCTAATAATCATGTTATAGAAATTTGAAATCAAGTCTATTAAAATATTGATTTGGTACTTAAGGAATGCATTTTTAATATGCAGTTTATAGTATGCATTAAGATTAGCATGTTAAAAAAAGCAACCTAACTTTAAGATTATAAAGATATACCCATTTATGTGTTTGTGATATAGAGGTATTTTTAAATTATTGCTGCAATGTTGCATAATAACTAAGGAGAAAATTTAAGTCAAAGAATATTTTCTCATCAATGGTACAGAAAAATTGTTCAGTCCTGGTCTCTCCATGACCACATTTTGAGGTTTTTTAGGAAAGACACTAAGTAGTTTACATTTTTTTCCTCTAGATCATTTTATAGATGAGGAACTGAGGCAAATAGGGTTAAATGACTTGCCTGGATTCATACAACTAGTAAATGTTTGAGGCTGAACTTGAACTTATGAAAACTAAGTCTTCCTGACTCCAAGCCCAGTACTCCCTCCACAATCGTCACCAAATACCACTAATCTTGTGTTTTAATCCTTTGGAAAAATACTACTTAAAATGACTAACACTTATATGGTATTTTTAAATTTTGCGTTTCTACGGAGTTTTGATTATATTAATATCTTCTATAGAATTGTATTTTCAATACTGTCTGAATAAATTGTTAAAAACTTACATGAAAATGTAATCTAAGGCACACAATTGCTGATATATATGAAATATAATCTTAAATGATTACCAATAGAGACTTTGTGTCAAGCATGTTCTAAAATTAGAACTTTGGGTCATTTTCTTGACCACAGAATTTCAAGTGCATGTAATAAATAAATTTAGACTGTAACAGACTAACAAAATGAACAGATTCTAGTTTACTCATTATCCATTTTGCTAGTGTACTGAAGCAATGATTCAGACATAACTTTAATGTCAAATACTTGATTAAAGTAAAATGTATAATTGAATCTTCCTCAGAGAGTTTCTGGGAGAAAAGCAGGAGGAAAGCCAAAGATTCTGAAATGTCTCAGAACCCTTTTAAGAAATTTTCAGGGGATGAAAATCCTGAAGTTTACTAAAGCAACAATATATTTAACTAATCTATTTTCCTGCCAAGCTTTGAAACAGCATTATGAGGGGGTAGTAATGTATTAGACTATACCAAACAATTTCCTCACAGTGATCAAAGGGAAAGAGGGGCTATATTATTCTGGTCAATGCCAATTTTCAAAGTCAAGGACAAAAATCTGGAGACTGGTGCTGTCTTGGATGAACACTGGACTCAACTTGGTGAGATAAGAAAACTGCATTGAAAATACAACATGCATTATTCCAATAGAATAAACCTAAGGAGAGTTAACAAATTCTAAAGTCGCTGGGCATTTTAAAAACCTATCTCCGCTATCCTGGCACTGCTGCTTTTAAGTAAAAAATGGTCTTTTGTGTAGATGAGGATAATACAACACTTTATGTATGTAGCTTTTTAGAAGGTGTTGCCAACATCAATTTTGTCTGCCCTGAAGCTAAGGAAAAAAAAGGAGGAAACTCTGCAGAACTCATCTTCAGGCTCTCATAAAACGTGTATCACATCCGTACACGAATTTTGCTGCTGCTGAGAGTCCCGAAGACAAGGGCTGGGCAATGACGCTTAAGTGCAAGCGAAGGTAATGAACTGGAGACAAAATGCAGTATTTTGGGGAAAGGGTTGTGGGGGGGGGTGTTGAAAAATCTGTATATGTGTAGGTTTTATAGAAAATCATATGTCTGTCTAGCTGGATGTGTGTGTAGATATATGTATATATGCATGTATATAGATATGGATGAATGTTTTCTGAGAGAGGAGAGACAGACCAGGCAGGCAGACAGAATGAAAATATTAAGGAAAAAAATTTAACCGTGTTTTAGAGCAACCCCCCCAAAAAAAACCCCGCAACTGGTGATTTTGTTAACCCCAAACTCTCTTAACTGCAGAGAAGCTGCATTTCTGGTTATATATACACATTTTTTGTTGTTTTTTACAGCAGGTGTTCGGATCATTCCCAAACCAGTACCCTATTCGGTCTCGCCACTTCCCTCCCCAGTGCCACACCTACCCCACCCCCGGCCGCTTTTTTCTCCAAGAAAAAAGGGACCCTGTAGACCGCAGAGATGCTACAAGTGCACCCGACCCTGACAGCTCGGCACTTGGGCAGAGGGACAATGAAGCTCCGAGATTTCAGGGGCAGATCCCGCTCAGCCAGTTTGCATTTGACTGGGGACTGCGCCGGTTTTCTTTTAACCCCTTGATCACTGCAGCGCAGCTTGACTAGCGCCTGCCGACCCGGAGCGGGGAGCCCGAGCTCGCGCTGGGGGAGGGGGTGTGAAGTAGAACTCCCCCCCTCCCCCAGCGCTAGGGAGCTCCCCCCCTCCAGCCAGGAGGGAACCCACACACACACCCTCCCCCAGCCCCAGGCGCGTCACGCCCCCGGGGCAGGATTGGGAGGAAGGAGTAGCCGTTAAACCGTCTGCTCGCGCCGCGTCCCTTACTCGCTGCCCCTCCCCAGATGTTAGGTGCCCCGCTTAGCTGCACTCCTTTCTCCGCAGGTTGCTCCCCTCCCTCCTCCCCCCCGCTCCGCACCGGTCCGGCCCCCGATCCCCGGCAGCGGCCCGGACAATGTCACCACCCCGTATTTCCCATACAGCGCCACCTCGCCACCTCCCCCCCTCCCCCCCGCCCCCTTTCAGTCCTTCTCCCTCTCCTCCCTCTCCTCCTCCTCCTCCTCCTCTCTCTCTCTTCATCCTCCCTTTCCTCCTCCTCCTCCTTCTCCTCCTCCTCCTCCCCCACACGTCATGGAAACACATACGTCAGAGTGGCCCAGCCAATCAGAGGCGTCGCGAAAGGGGAAGGGGGGTGAGAAGAGGGGAGGGGAGCGTCAAGCAAGGAAGCGGAGGGGGAAGGAAAAGAGGGCGGGGCTAGGTCCCCGCCTCCGCCCCTTCGTGGCTCTGCCCACCCTTTAGCCTCCGCGCGCCGGCCGGGAGGCCCCCTCCCGCCCTCCGCCGCAGCGCGCCCGCCCCACCCTCGGAGGTCCGAGCGGCGCTAGCGAGCGGAGCGCGGGCGCCCCCGTCCCCAGTCCCCACCCCCGGCCCCCCGCCCCGCGCGGACCGCGGGGCCCGTCACGTGACCGCGCCCAGCCGAGGCAGCGGCGGCAGCGGCGGCGGCGGCGGCCAGAGCCGGAGCGGCGGTGGCCCGCGTGGAGCGCGTGCTTGTGCCGAGAGCCAGGAGGGAGCGCCGGGCCGGCAGCTGGGTGAGCGTCCGTCCCTTTGGGCTGGGTGGGTGGCCGGGCCGCGCTCTTGTCGCTCACCCTGCTTCCCAGTCTTGCTTCCCCGTCTTGCTTCCCTTTCTCCTCCTCAGTCCCTCGGAGCCCCGGGGCCGCGGCCCCGCCCCGAGCCTGAAGATCGCCGAGACGGCCCCGGCGGCAGCGGCGGCGCGCCCCGGGCCGGCCGCCTCGCGGGGCTGCGGGCGCGCGCCGGGCCGGGCCGGGCCGCGCTGCCCCCTCCTCGGGCTCTGCTCGGGCAGGCAGTGAGCTCGTGCAGCCGGGACCGGGGCCGGGGCCGGGTAGGCGCCGCCTCCCCTCCTGCTGCCCACGCCGGACCGCGGGCGGTCCTCGGAGCTGGTCCCCGCGCCGTGGGGCTAGGGGCGGGACAGGTGAGCGCCCCCCGACCGTGACCTTGAGAAAGCTCCGGGACCCCCAGTCCCCGGGAGGTGGGGCAGAGTTTCGGTTGTCTCCTTTAGTCTTCCTTCCCGGCCTCTTATTTGAGGACCTCCCCTTCATTCCCCCTTGTCACGCTCGCCCTTGGCTTTGGTGGGTACGGAGAGTGGCTCCATCCTTCCGGGGGAACAGCCTCCGGATCCCCCTACTGCTGCTGAGAACCTGTAGAGTGAGCCCGCGCCGACTGTCGCGCCCGGGCCAGTTCGGAGACGAGATTGGGCGCGGGGCTGTGGGACATTCTGGGGAAAGGGGTCCTGCTCTGGGCCCGCGAGCCTCCGGACCCCGGGCGCGGCCAGAGCTCCTTGGCCGACCCCGCGGCGGCCCCCACCCCCCGCGGCCCTCCCCACCCGGGCCGCACATACTCCTTGCTCGTTTTCCCCCGACCTCCGCCTCTCCTTCTCCGTGACATGTGTGACTTGTGTTTGTGTCACTCGGTATTAGGATAAAGTCGTGCGGTGGGAGCGTCGCCCCTGCCGCCGCAGCGGAGGCCGTGCCGGGAAGGCTCCCCACCTGTGGGCCATCCTGCGGGATCCCTGCCTTTGTGCTGCCGGAGAGCGGAGCCCGCCCGCGGCCTGGCCGGGGCGAAACTGTCATCTGCCCACTGGGCTGTAACCGGGGGCGGCCCAGCCACGTGAGGGGATGCGGGGCCTCAGCGACGACCAGAGGTGCGCGGCGGCCCCGGAGCAGCGCTACCGGCCTGGGCGGCCAGCGAGCCGGACACCCGGGCCAGGCAGTCGTGGACTGCTAGGGCGCGGTTGGCGCTGCGCTCCGGGGACGGCGCCTTGGAGGGCTCGTAGATAAGAGATGCAATGGGCTTTCTTGAACGTTATTACTTCAGGGAACTTGCGGATTTTTAACCTTGCTTTGGAAGATACCGAGAGATAGGCATCGTTCTGGGTGGATTTCTGCTGTGATTTTGTTTTGGGTGTTAACTGCAAGGATCCTCGAACAGTCACTGTTATTTCTCACCATTCGCTCTGCAAAAATGAGTCACAGATGGGTGAGTTGAGGACAAAACTCCACCTTTTAACTGAAAATTCCCTGCCTTCAGAGTGCTATTCTTGACAATATAATTCCTTTTAACTAGAATGTTGATTTCTGAGTAGGAGCTTTTGAGAATCAATTGGTTTGATGGTTGCCGATGTTGAACTTCAGTTTGAGTTTGTGGTATTGAGCTCTTTTTCTTATAAAAAAACTTTCTGACTACTGAAATTTCATTGTAAATATACATAAGACATTTATAAAGAGAAGTAATTCTTTTGTTTCATAGGTGCTAAAATATGTGTTCCTATTTTTATTCCCAGTTTTTTTCATGGGGGGAGGGAGGGATTGTGGTTCAGACCTGTAAGGTTTGTGGGAAATGCTAGTTAAGCCAGGTTGTTAAACTAGTGTGTAAGAACAGGTTCTAGGCTGCATCGTGTTCGGTTTGTTTGACTATTACATATATATGTATAATTTTAATCTTTGGGGGCAAAGGGTGTACTAGATTTGAGGAGAAGCAAAAAAAGAAATTAGCTGCATCATAAAGGTGAAATACTTTAGAAATCTATCAGCATTGTTACTGGGGCTCAGTTGATTTTTTTTTTTTTTTTAGTTGTTTAGTATGCATATGGACAAAATGACGATTTTTTCAAGATTTCCACAGAAATTTTCATTTTAAAAAATTTAACTTTTGTTCACAAGAGAAATCACATCTAATTAGGGGTAGTTTTATTTATTTAAAATTGCATCCTAACTTATGCTTTCCATATAAAGTAAGTGTGTGTGTGTGTGTGTGTGTGTGTGTGTGTGTGTGTTAGGACTACAGACTGAAATAGTTTTTTGTTTGTTTTTTCAATTTAAGTTTTTAACTTAAGTTTTAGAAATTGCTAGTTTTATTACAGTTGAATTTCATGGTTAGGTAGAGAGGAGGTCCCCATCAAAAAATCCCGAATTAAAGGAAGGTCCAAAGTTAGAATTTGCACTGTTAACTTCACTATATATTTTTAAATTATACATCACAGTATATAGAGTACAGAAACATTTTTCCTCCTTACAGACTTGTGAAGGTATAAATAGGTTTAGAAATGTTATCTTCCCCATATACAGGGGAAGGAAATTGAGGCTTACAAAAGATTAAATGACTTGCCCTTGATCACACAGTCAGAAGTCATCCAAGCCCAACTCTTTTTCCCTATTTCTCACTGCTTTTGGAATATGTGAATTGTAATCAAGCACTTGTTTACTCATATTATATATGTACAGTTCTTAAATAATTCTGTTCATTCTAGAGCTGATAAAAAAAGTCTGATGTTTGTGTTTTTTATTTTGCTATCAATATATTTACATTTTTTAACTCTATTCATTGACTTTCAAAACCTCAGTCTTTATCTCAAGGATAAAATTTTGCTCCCCTCATTTGATAATTTAGGTAAAAGATTAGTCTTGTCTACCTCTTGTGTTATAGGGAGCATTATATTATAATATGCATTATTGAGTATGACCTTCCTAGTCAGACCTCTCATATCATCTTGTTTTACCATACTTTAATGCACTTATGTAAAATCACAATTAATTTCTGTTCATTTCTATCTTTATTCCTCTGGGGTCCAATCTCTACCACCCACCCCCCCACCCTCCATTAGATTTTAAGCTTTATGAGGCCAAGTGTCTTGTCATACCTGGAATTTGTAATCTGGCTCATAGCCTTGTTAGCACAGCACCCAATAGACATTTGTTGAATGAAGACAGTCTATGTAAGCCAAAGATAGCAACAAGGATAGAATTAGTTTTGTTTATGAAGCTGGTCACACATTTTAACTCTTTTAACTATGTACTGGCATCAAAATACATGTTTGCGTATAATTTACATGTAAATATGTATATGCACAATATTTAATTGATTCATACATGATAATGTTTTGGATAAGAATAATTTCAGAAACCTCATCCTAAACATGTTTTACTATTCCGTTATAGTTTTCTAGTAGTCTTTGCATTTTTACAGATATACAGACAAGCTTTGTGGTTTGAAATTCCTTCAGTTTAACCATATTGAAATAAATTAAAAAAAAAAGAAAGAAAGAAACTGAGGATGGATGGGAAAAGACTAAAAGCATAATTAAAACGTGAATATTTTCAACCTGAGTAAGATTGCATTCTGGGGGGGGGTTTAGAAGAAATATTTCTTTGTAAGTATTTATGGTACAGATATAGAAGTATAGGTGCTAACATATATGTTCTTATTTTTATTATTATAAGATGATAGCGTGCTTTGATATTTGAGAGATTTAGACTTGTATTGAGTTGATTTATTAAAATTGTGGGTATAATTCATATTGAAGGAATGTAGCTTTTTAAGGAAGATAACTTTTCTTCAGAACGGGCAGAAGGATATACACTGTATTGAAATATGTGTGTATCTATATATATCTGCTAGGACAAACATAAATATGGTAATTTAATAAATACATTTCTTTCGCATTCTAATGTTTCTTGGCTTTAATATACATCCTCATATGTAAATATAAACAATTTTATGTGCCTGATTTTTAAAGCCTTTTTTAAATCAACTTTTGTTTAATTAGGATGAATACATTTTTACCTGCTAATTTAGTTTGTGAACCAATCTCTTTCTCAGCACAGATTCTACTCATAATTAATATCCCTTAAAAGATAATATTCTTTTAATTTTTCTCATAGTTTAATGAAAATCAATTTCTAACATGAGCAAATTGAAGAGCATAATACAGATTTTGTTTAGCTGTAGGCATATAAATGTGAGCATTTCGTTTCAAACAAATGCATGCATTTTTATTTATATTGTTATTAATTAGTTGTTTCCCTAAATTTTAAGTACTAAGATTGAGCATCCTTGCAATATTAAATTACTTTTGATCTTTTAGTTTAGATTCTCAGACACAAGAATTTTCTTATTTTCTTGTAACTGCCCATTAGTACATGAAGTGAATAGGAGGTGGATACTCTTGTCTTTAGTCTATTGAAAATGAAGTCTTCTCCCTATTTTTTTCCTTTAAGCACTTCTTTCATTTTATTTCGGAGGTATGTTCACTTTGTTGATAGAAGATGCTACAAATATTGGAGTCTTACTAGGACTCTGATGTAAGCAAATTTGTTGTGAAGTGGATCCATTTTTAATATGGCCCCATCCAGGAGATGTTAGTTATTGATATTCTGGAATGACCTTCAGTCTTATTCAGAAGGTGATTTTATGACATGGATCTAAATGACAACATTAGGTGAAGACTGCAAATTAGAGTGAAATATTGATATGTCAGAAATCATAGGTGGCTTAAAACGGAATTAATTTATGCTTGCAGACAGTATAGTTATCGTCATATGCTAGATGTTGATTTTGTGCGACAACTCATGGCTTTCTAATTTTGGCCATTGTTGGTCATATTTCTATATGATCTATATATTTTACTTCTGTAAAATTTATATGCTTTCTTTTCTGAAGACCCTTGTATTTGTACTTATTTGGAATTGCTAAAGTCTTTGTCAAAATTTAGCCAATTCAAAAATAATTAAATTTGGAACTCTATTGCTTGTTTTAAAATATAATATTTAAAGGCAAATTCTGCTCTGAGTTTATTATGGTTATTACTAGTCTCTTCAATGTTAGGAAGGGAATAAAAATCTCAGAGTTCAAAGTTACCTCAAAGGCCATTTTTTCCGATCTCTTCCTGGAGAAGAAAACCTTCCATGAATGATTGGTTATCTAATATTTGCCAGAAACCCTGGAGTAAGGGAGAATCTAGATTCTAGATGCAGAAGTACCCTACTTTTGGATAGTTTTAGTTATTAGCCCTTATATCAGACACATTTATCATTATCATGTCTACATCATATGTATGTATATATATGTAATATATATACATACATATGTAATATATACATATATGTAATATATACATATATATGTATGTGTGTGTGTATATATATATATAAAACATTTAGCCCTGCACAATTTGCTCTTACATCAGACCTTAGTTGGTGTATTTCTAACTTCCTATTCCTGCTGATTTTACCCCCTGAAGCTAATCTAAACAAATCCTCTACTTTTAAAGAAAAGCTGTTTAAAGCAGCTATCATATTGCCCCCAATGCTGAATTTATCTTGCTTAAGTATTCCCAGTTTCTTCAACCAGTCCTCATACAACATGAGCTTGAGACTCATTACCATTCTTCATTGCCTTCTACTGGTTGCTCTTTAACTTATATCACTGTACTTCCTGAAATTTGGGGCACTCAGAACCGATCACTATCATCTAGATGTGGTCTGATTAGGGTGCATCATAGAAGGAAGGCTAATTCATAGGCACATTGGATAAGAGGACCCAAGACAAGCTTGACAGATTAGAGTTCTAATCTCAACAAGATGAAATAGAGATGGTTCTTAGAATCTTAGATTTGGACTAAAAAAAAAATTCCCTTGAAAAACATTGCAAATTCAGTGAATCAGTAGTGCAGAAAAGACAATGCTGTCTTAAAATTGCTTCGTGTCCAGGAATAGGAAGGTAATGGTCATGGTTAGCATGTAGCATCTGCTACTTCCTGTAGAAAACAAGTTTAATGGTCAATAATAACCTATGTTTATAAGAATCATTGATTATTTTACACATATAGTATTGATTTTTCATCTTTGCAATTACAAACAAGTTGTTAGGGCTTTATTTTGAAGGAGAAATTAGTCACCACATAAATACATGATAAATGTTGTCTGTTGTAGTAGATACTGTGTTTAATAGTTATCACATAAAATATGCATATTAGCTGTTTCAGTGAATAGAAAAAAGTAACGTAATGTTTAAAATTACTGAACTTTGATTTGTAGCAATAATTTTACTAAACACTAAGCTGTTCATACATTCTCTCCTTTTTCATAAGATATACTTCAGTATTATTACTAGAAACTGTCAATTATTATTTTATCTTTATGGAAGTTTCAATTAATGGGAGAACTTTGGTCAAATGAGTGCTCTTTTATTGTAGTAAGTGAAATGGGAACCTTTTCATGGTTATATGCCATCCCTCTTGACTTTTAGTCAAGAGGAAGAAGGGTGGAAAAGAAACCTTGAAGAAAACTAACCTGATCATATGATATTCCTGTGGTTCCTCTACCCTCCCTGCAAAGAAGGAAAAGAGAGGGAAGATGCAGATACTCACCGATCACTTGTGACTTTGAGGAACTAAGTAAGGTTAGCCCCAGTTTTGATTGTTTTCTCCATTTACATAGGATTTACTTTGTGTTCTTCTATTTCTGCTTTCTTTTCTTGCATCAGTACATCTGAGTCTTCTCATACTGCTTCTATATTTAGCATAATTATTTCATATAAGTATAGTAATATTCTGTTATATTCATGTGCCACAATTTGCTTAGCTATTTCCCAGTTAATGAATATTTCCTGAACAATTCTTGGTCACTTTCAAAAATAAAACTCTAAACATTATATATATAGGGAGCCTTAGCTTTTGTCATCAAGCTTCCTGGGATGGTAAAATGGGAGACTGTATGTAGTTGTAAAATTTTTGAGTTGGAGAATATAAGTTATTTAGTCCCTTTCTGTACATGATTCCATTTTTCTTTCTATTATTATTACATCAGTTCACTGTTTCATCAAGCATGCATTAATGTACATGGCATTATTCCTGTGACATTTCCAAGAATCACTTCCCTTTAAAAAAAAAATCATCCTTGCTAATTTTTACTAGGTTTGAGATAAAATTTCAAGGTTGTTTTTATTCTTTTGATAATTCTTTATATCCTTTGATTTAACCTATTGTGAAGTATAGGCATGGGGTGGTCAGGGAGTGCTGGGTCTGGAGTAAGGAAAACCTGAGTTCAAATCCAGCCTCAGACATTGATTAGATGTAAGACTTTAAGCAAGTCACTTAACTTCTGTTTGCCTTAGTTCCCTCATCTGAAAAATGGGAGTAATGGCCATTCTTATTGTTACTAAATGGTTTACCTTAGCCTTGTCTGTGTGTTTTAGATATCAAACCCTTCACAGAGACGTATAGATTTATTTCCCTAATCAACTCCCTTGGTCTTGTAAACCAGCAATGAAGGAATTACTCCTTCCTAGAGTACTTCAGGAAGAAGGCACTCCACCATCAACACCCAAAGATGATATTCTCCTTAAACTACTTCTTGCTACAAATACAAAACTTTTATAATTAATTAGCAAATTTCAGTTTGTAATATTAATTTTGCACCTACAAAACTTTTTTGACTTAATGTTATAAATTATCTATTTGTCTTTGGTGATTGCTTCTCTCCATTTCGGTCAAGAGCGCAACCCCTAGTATAGCTATGAATACCATGACTTGGTTCTTTTCTAATTTTTTTTTTTTTTTTTTTTTTTTTTTTTTATCAGATGAACTTTAATATTCTGGTCACATTTCTGTTTTTAGTTTATGGTGGTCTGCATGTAAGAGGGGTAGGAAATACTTGTTTTAGCAGACTTTTTGGTGTCTGTTTGCCTTTGTTTACTAAGGAGGATTTATATAGGTGACTGGTCCTAACACTTCTTGTTTAAATAAAGATAGTGGTTTAAACCGAATTTTTGCCAGCCTACCTTTCTAGGTAATTTATGTATTAAGAATTATTAACCTCGAAGTAATTGAATTGAGTTCACTTGTTTCTGCTTGTTTGTTAGTATGTTTCATTGATAACACTTCTGTTTTTTAACCTGTACCAAAAAGGTTTTGTGATTTTTTTTTTCTCCCCCTTCCCCAATTGATTTATTATCTTTTGAGGTCTGAAAATGTTTTTCTCTTTATTTCTGTATTTTCTATTATTTCCCTTATTATTCTAGCATTTTGGTCTTCTATGAATTTTGAATTATTTTGTTTGGTTCTGTAAAGTGTCCCTTTGATAGTTTGGTATAACATTAAATTTGTTCATAAATTTCAATCATAGTGTTGCCTTTCCTTTACATTGGCATGGCCTAGCCATGAGCATGTACTGGGCTGTTTTAAGTCATTCTCTATTACTTTACAACTCATCTGTTATTGTAGCTGTGGAGATATTGGGGATTGCTCAATGGATTACTCTTAGATATTTTCTGCCATTTGTAGTTATTTTGAATGCAGTTTCCTTTTCTATTATTCCTTTTTATTTCTGTATAAAATACTATTAATTTTTGAGTATGAGTGCTTTTGAAAATAATCTTACGATTAGAATATTATTTTAAAATATTCTTTTTAAGAATTTTATTTTGAATATTATAGTTCCTCAGATTTGGGGGCATTTGTTTTCTGTTAAATAATTTCCCACTATGTTGAATGATCCTAGACTTTGCAAAATCTGAAATTGCACAACCCATATTTGCATAAATAACAAAGACTTGATAAATTTGGAAATAATGTTACTTATGGTTTACAAAATTAATTGACTGCAAATGTTGGCTTACCTTGATACTAACAATAATTTGGCTCCAAATAGTATAATTATTTAATTCAATAGCCAGATTAATCTTAAGTCAGAACAGTTCCCAAAATAAATTTTCTCATATTTTTTTGCTGAGATGGATTTATATTGGGCTGTTCCTGTTCTACTACATTCCTTTGAACACTTATTAAGTTCCTACTGTGTGCCTGGCAATGAGGAAAGGGGGGAGGGGAGGAGTTGGAGACCAGAATAGCCAATGTAGTTAGTTCTTGACCTGACTTCAAGGACCTTTCAGTATAATAATAAATACATTATATCTAAACCCTCTTGCCTGACTAACAAGGCTCTTCTTGATCCAACCTCATTGTTCCCCCCCACCTCTTATGATGTCACAAGACTTAAAAGTTGGAAGGGATCTTAGAGAATATCTTAATAACTGCATTTATGTAACACTGGAAGTTTGCAAAGGGCCTTACCTATTTTATTTTATGAGTAGTTACTTTGATCACCTTCATTTTACAGTAAAGAAACTGAGATAGAAGTGACCTGCCCAGGGCCACACAACTAGAAAAGGTTAGAAAACAAATTAGAATTTTTGATTCTCAAGCCCAGCATTCCATCCATGTGCCAACTGTCCCATGTAGAAATAGAGAAATTGAGCATTGAGTTAAGTGAACTGTATAAGGTGTTAAGATTAGTTTGAAGTCTATGTTGAGAATTATATTTCCTGGAAGCACTGCTTCCAAAATGCTCTTATGTGTAAAATGAATGGGTTTCCTTGTCCCATCCCTTTATGGGAGTATCCCTTCTGCACTCACTTGTCAGCTTTGCCTTGGCCTTCTTTAAAGGTCCATCAAAAATCCCACCTTCCATAGGAAACCTTTCCTCTGGATTATTTTCTGTTTATCTTACATAGAATTTGTTTTGTACTTTGCTGTTGGCATGTTACCTTTCCCTCATCAAGCTGTGAACTTCTTAAGAGCTGGGAGTTTTGCTTTTCTTTGTATTTCTAGCACTTGGCATAATGACACAATAAATAAATGTTTATTAACTGATCAATCATAGATCTAGAATTCAAACCCATTTTCTCAGACTCTAGATACCACATCATCTCTCATACCAACCACATTTCCCCAACCACCACCATATTCTTACTCAGCACAACTGTCCTAATTATCTAATTAGGCTTAGTCTGCTCTTTGTCTCACAAACTTTCTGTGCCTCATTTCCACTTTTATAGCTTTGTTAATACTGTTATTTTTACTTGTAATGCTCTGCTTTTTCTAGGTTACTTGGCCCATTCATAGGGTTGGATTAGAGGGAGATTAGAAATCCACTAGTCTAACTCATTCCTTTTATTCTTGGGGAAACTCAAATCCTACTCATCCCTTAACACCTATCTTTTCCATAAATGAACCCTTTATTGCAACGTAACTGAATTTCAATAACTGCCACACAGTTGAGCATTTAACTACACATCTTTTTCTATGTCTTAAGCAACTTCTATATCCTCTACATTATTTAGCACATTGCTAAACGCTAAAAACTTTGGCTGATTGATTAGTAACGTTAATTAATGGATTACATCAAAAAGTCGGCAGATTTTTAAAAACACCCTTCTTAATTTAAACAATGATCTTAAAAACCAAAGCTCACTTTATTTTCCTTAGGCACTTGGGGTTAACTGACTTGCCCGGGGTCACACAGCTAGGAAGTGTTAAATGTCTGAGGCCAAATTTGAACTCAGGTCCTCCTGACTAAAGGGTGGATGCTCTAGCCACTGTGCCACCTAGCTGCCCCCAAAGCTTCCTTTTAAACCTGTTCTGGACAGATTTGGATGAAAGGCAATTTTACTTCTGAATTTAACTCTTTTAAAGAACATTTCTCAGACCATGGGGCTAACTTTGCATCTGATAGATTACTACTTTCCTTTTTCTCTTAAAAGTTTCAGCAAAATTATCAATTAAGCTATTCTACAAATCTGATTGTAATAAAGAATGATGCTATCAAAGTAAGAATTGATTTCAAAGATGTCTAATCCAGTATTATACTTTATAGCAGGGGCTTTTGCATACATCTCTCTATATGTATATCCTTCTGACCCTATGACTTACACATCTTCATTCAGTAAAATTCTTTCATTCAAGGTCAAGCTTAGGCTCTACCTCTTCTTTGAAATTATTTGGCATTTAAAAACTGGCCCTATAGAACTTTTCCTTTATTTTTCCTATAAGAGCAGATCCTATGTCTTTGTAAGTTTAAATTCTTAAGGAAAGATTATTTTATCTTCCTGACACAATATGTATCTAGTTAGCATTCAAATGTTTACCTAAAAGAATTTACATTGTAATTCAGGGATGTGTCAGGTGGATACTTAGATCAGGGCTAATTGCTATATTCTAGCCTTAAGAGCATACTTTTTAGTACTTATTCCCTAGTGTAATTTTTCCTAAGCTCTTTTCCTGTGCAGTGTATGTATAGGTATTCCTGTGAGAAATTTGTTATCATAGTGATTTTCCTCTTTGAAATACCTATTACAGAAATACTTAATGTGCCTTTTTAAAAAATGAAAGTAGGGTTAATTTTCTCGATTTTGCTGAGAATTTGCCTTGATCTTTATCTAAGCCTGAAGATAGACCCTTGTAACTCCTTTCTCCCAGCCATACTCCAGAGAAACATTTTAGGGTTCTATCAGTGGCTTTCTTGATTACAACTTTTTTGTGGTAAAAATTCATTTGGAAAACATTGCTTGTAGAAGGTCTTTTCCATGAACTACTGTAAATGAACTGATAAAAAGCTTATGTCCGCATGTAAGATAGCCAGAGGCAGCAGGAGAGAACTGATTATTGATTTAGGCATAAAATTTCTAGTGGTCATAGGAAATTAGTCTAGGGATTATACAATGTAAACCTTATAAATCCCACTTTTCATTCCATGATCCTCTATGAATGAATAAATAAGCATTTATTAGGTTTTTACTTTATGCCAGATACTATGCTAAATGCTGGTTCTGCGATTAGAAAAATTGAGGATGTCTCTACTCTCTAGAAGTCACACTCTAATTGGAGAACACCCCCACCCACCCACACACACACACACTTACAGCTCCTGGGCCAGTGACAGGCCCAGTGGTCCTTAGGTTGCATCAGTAGGTCATATGATATTGTCAGGTGTTTGGACAATCTTTATTCTTCTTGGCTTCCAGACAGCATTTGAAACTGTTGGTCACCTTCTCCTTATTAATACTGTCTCCTCCCTTGGCTTTCCCTCACTTTTCTATCTGTCTCTAACTGCTCATTCATTTTGGCTTATCCATGTTATATATCCTACTGACCATAGATGGCATTCTCTTCTACTCTATCCTGGGCCCTCTTTTCATCTCCATCTATTGAATCCACTTGATGATTTCATCAGCTCCCATAGATTCAGTTATCATCTCTGTGCAGATTATTCCCAGATATATATAGCCAGTCCTTGTTTCTCCTGAGCTCTAGTCATACATCACTAGATGCTTTTTTGTTTAGTCCTCTCCTACTTTCCTGGACATCTTTAAGATTCGGCTTAATAAATCCATCCTATCTTCAGGAAATCTTTTCCATGTTCCTCAGCTGCTAATGATTTTCCCTCTAGGGTTCTCTTTTATTTACTCTTATATGTCTTGGTACTTACCTAGCTAACTATGTGCTGTTTCTCTTGTTAATTTCATTTATGACCTCATTTGAAATTATTTTAGCAAAGATCACTGAAGTGGTTTGCCATTTCCTTCTCCAGCCTATTTTACAGATGAAGAAACTGAGACAAATGGGGTTAGGTGACTTGCCCAGGGTTACACCTAGCTAGTAAATAATTGGTGAGGCCAGATTTGAACTCAGGTCTTCCTGACTCCAGGCCTGGTGCTCTTTCCATTATAACTACCTAGCTGCCTAATTTGCCTTTTACACCCTTTGAATTGGAGATCCTTTTGGTATCTCAAACTCAGCAAATCCATAACAGAACTCATTTCCTGTCCCTTTTTCCAACTACCTCATTCCTGTCTAGTATACCACTATCTTCTCAATCTCCCAATTTCATTGTTATTCTCAACTCTTCACTCTCACCCTTCATACCAATTGGTTGCCAAGGCTGCCTTCATAACATCTCTGCCATCTTTTTTCCACTCACATAATACAACCCTGGTTCAGGCCCTCATTATAACTGCTTAACTAAACTGTAGGACTGACTTTCTAATTGATCTCTCTGCTTCAAGTCATTTTTATCCATCTTGCACTCATCTTCTGGGTGATTTTTCTAAAGGAATTACCCTCCCTACTCAATGTCCTTCCATGGCTTCCTGTTATCTAAAAAAATCAAATGTAAATTCCTTAGTTTGGCATTTCAACCTCTTCATAACCTGTCCTCAGTCTTACATTTACTCTTATTTATATACCTTATAGTTCCTCAAACCACACACCTTATCTCCCATATTCATCTAGGACAAGCTGTCTGACTCTCCTGAAATGCTTTATCCTGTCCTTTCCTGGACATCTTTAAGACTCAGCTTAATAAATCCATCCTATCTTCAGGAAATCTTTTCCATGCCTCTTGGCTGCTAAAGATTTTCCCTCTCAGGTTCTTTTTTATTTACTCTTACACATCTTAGTATTTACCAAGTTAACTAAAATGTTGTTTCTCTGTTAGAATGTAAGCTTCTCAAGGACGGGGTCTGTTTTTCCTTTTCTTGAGATAGAAAATTTCCTCCAAGAAACTGCTTTGGCTGTATCCCATAATTTTGGCATTTTGTCTCATTGTCATTTTCTTGGATGTAATTATTGATTGTGTCTATGATTTGATGTTTCACTCATTCATTCTTTAGGGTTAGATTTTTTTAGTTTCCAATTAATTTTTGCTCTGTTTTCCCCTGGTCCTTTATTACATATAATTTTGAAAAAGATGCATTATACTATTTCTGCCTTTCTGCATTTGATTTTGAGGTTTTTATGCCCTAATGGTCAGTTTTTGTGTAGGTTTCACGTACCACCAAGAAAAAAGCATATTACTTTGTCTCCATTCAATTTTCTTCAAAGATCTATCATACCTAACTTTTCTAAAATTCTATTTACCTCCTTAACTTTTTTTCTTATTTATTCTCTGGTTCAATTTATTTACTTCTGATAGAACAAGGTTGAGATCCCCCATTAGTATAGTTTTGCTGTCTATTTCTTCTTGCAGCTCTCTTAATTTCTCTGCAATTTGGATGTTATTACTACTTGGTTCTTATGTGGCTAGTATTATTATCATTTCATTATCTATAGTACCTTTTAGCAAAATATAGTTTCCTCCTTATTTTTTAAAATTAGATCTGTTTTTGTTCAGTATAAATTTTTGTTTTTCTGTATGTCCTTTGCCCTTCTCACTCTAGGGAACATGTTACGAGCACTTGATATTCTTTAGTTGTGGCTAATGTGGAGGGCACAGAGGGGGTTAACTTGGTAAGGCCTGGCAATCCTTCATGTCATCAAAAGGAATCAAGCTAGTCATGTCTGGGTATTGGTTGCGGAGGGAAATAGAATAAAAGAGGGAGACACTTTCTTTTCTGGTCTGGAAGAAAAGAAATTTATGTACCTAGTAGTCATGAGGTGAGCCCTAGATTTGAAGAGTGGGATCTGGGCTTGCCTCTTGGCTTTGTAACTTATTGTGGGTGACTTTGGGCAGGACACTTCCCTTTCTTAGCTTTAGTTTTATCATCTATAAAATGGGGATATTGAACTTCATAATCCTATAGTTATTTTCCATTTCTGATCAGGATTTATGGATGTGAGCAAAGCAGTAGGTTTTCAGAAAATATATTGAGTTCATTAAAGATAACTCCATATTCCACAGTTTGAATAAGGTTAATATCATTTGGTAGGGTACTCAGTAAAAATCTCTGTCAATTTCTAATAAAGTACAAATTGCTGGTAAATACTTCTTTGGCAACATAATAAAAAGCTAAACTAATTACATTGTTAACAAAGAGGATGTGTTTCGTCTTCATTTCAGAAACGTTATTCCTAAAGGTGTGGAAGTAATACAGGGCATGGAGGGATTAATATGTTAACATGTCGAGATATTTTATTGATATCTTTTGTCCATACATCATAATCATTTCCCACCCTAGAGAGAACTCACTCTTATGACAAAACCAGTAAGCAAAATCATTTCATACAAATATATAAACTGAGTCTAACTAGAGAAAGGAATTTTTTGTCCTACCTTAAGGGAAGAGTTTGGGACCTTCCTAGAGTTTTCTGCTACTTAGATTTCAGCTTCCTTTTAATGATCTGTTCATTTACATTTTTGTTACTTTGTGCATTTGCAACAGTCCGTCTATAAGCCTTTGTTAAGTGTTTACTGTGTGCCAGCATTGTACAAAGTATTAAGGCTACAAAGAAAAGCAAAAACTAGTCCTTTTTTTTTTTTTTTTTTTTTTTTAAACTGGTGGATACAGGATGTAAACAGGTGTTCCTAAAAAATAGATGTTGTATAAATGGGAATCAGAAATGGTCAAAGGATTTAAACAGAATGATGAAGAAATAGAACTTTCAGATGAAGAAATAGAAACTATTTCTAGTCATATGAAAAGATGCTACAAATCATTATTAATCAGAGAAATGCAAATTAAGACAACTCTGAGATTCCACTACATACCTGTTAGATTGGCTAGGATGACAGGAAAAGATAATGCTGAATGTTGGACAGAGTATGGGAAAACTGGAACACTGATACATTGTTGGTGGAATTATGAATACATCCAGCCATTCTGGAGAGCAACTTGGAACTATGCTCAAAAAGTTATCAAACTGTGCATCCCCTTTGACCCAGCAGTGTTACTACTGGGCTTATATCCCAAAGAGATATTAAAGGAGGGAAAGGGACCTGCATGTGCCAAAATGTTTGTGGCAGCCCTTTTTGTAGTGGCTAGAAACTGGAAAATGAATGGATGCCCATCAATCGGAGAATGGATGAATAAATGAATATGGTATATGAATGTTATGGAATATTATTGTTCTGTAAGAAATGACCAGCATGAAGATTTCAAAAAGGCTTGGAGAGACTTAACATAAACTGATGCTGAGTGAAATGAGCAGGACCAGGAGATCATTATATACTTCAACAACAATACTATATGATGATCAATTCTGATGGACATGCCTCTCTTCAACAATGAGATGAACCAAATCAGTTCCATTTGGTCAATAATGAAAAGAACCAGCTACACCCAGTGAAAGAACTCTGGGAAATGAGTGTGAACCACAACATAGCATTTCCAATCCCTCTGCTTTTGTCTGCTTGTCTTTTTGATTTCCTTCTCAAGTTAATTTTACCTTATTTCAAAGTCCGATTCTTCTTTTGCAGCAAAATAACTGTATGGATATGTATACATATATTGTATTTAACATATACTTTAACATATTTAACATGTATTGGTCTGCCTGCCATATGAGGGAGAGGGTTAAGGGGAGAGAAGGGGAAAGTTGGAACAGAAGGTTTTGTAAGGATCAATGCTGAAAAATTACCCATGCATATATCTTGTAAATAAAACTCCATAAATAAATAAATAAATGAATAAATAAATGGGAATCAGTCTCAGAGGGAATGGTGGACAAGCCCATGGAATCTGGGAAAGGACTCTTACAGAAGGTGGGAAGAACCTTGAAGGAAGCCAGGAAATATTCCAGGCCTGTAGGACCTGTCAGATATATTGTCAATGTCTAAGAGTAGTAGCGTTCTGAGAGGGGAGTAAAAAGGTGAAATGATTGAAAAGGAAGAGAATAGGCCATCTGGAAAGGTCTCTAAAAGCCCAAGATTCTCTATTTGATCTTGGAGGTGATAAGGATCCCTGAGGTCCAGCCTGTGCTTTAGAAAGATTGCTTTAGCAACTGAGTTGAGGATGGACTGGACTAAACCAGCCAAAGGGTGGATACTTCAGTAGTATGGGAAGGGATTATAAGGTGAGGGGCTACATTAGGGCTACAGCAAGAGGGGTGAGTAGAAGAGAAACTTTTCTTGGTTCTGCTCATTTCACTGTAGTTTATTTCCAAATCTTCTCATGTTTATCAATGACTTCATCTTTTGTTTCTTACTACAAAATAGGATGCATGCTAGAGATTAAAAAAAAAAAAGTGGGGAGGGGAGAGTCTTTTCAAGGAACTCGCAGTACTGGGGGGAAACCCTATTCGAACTACTCTCTATAAACAAATTATATAAAGAATCAATCAGAGATAATCACCAGAAGGAAGGCACTAGAATTAAGAGGGATTGGGAAAAGCTTCCTCTAGAAGCTTTATATTTATATTCATATACCATGTTTTTTTTCAAGCATTTCTCGATCAATGGCACTCACTTTTTTTCAATTCTTTGCTAGTTAAAAAAATGATACTCCGGACATTTGGGGTCATATTGGACCTTTATTCCCGTCTGACTTACTTGGGATATATGTCCTTTAGTACGATTGTTAAATGGAATGGCCAGTTGAGTCATTTCCCTTTAATTAAAATCTGAGCTATATTGAGCACTTTAGATCTCCATCAGTAGTGCATTGGTTTCCTGTTTTCCCACAGTCCTTCCAACATTGACTGTTTCTATCTTTTGCATTTTTGTTCATTTGCACAAAGTAAAATAAATGCCAATTATTTTAATTTTCGCTTGTCTACCTCTAAGTGATTTGGAGTTTCTTTTTCTCTATTTCCCTGTCTTTGTTCTTATCTAAAAGGATTTGTCTATCTTACTGGTTGTACTGTGGATAGAATGCTGAACCTGTAATTAGGAAATTCAGATTCTGCCTAAGGCATATGTATGACAGTGGGCTTGTCACTTAATTGTCTGCCTCAGTTTCCTTATCTGGAAGTCATAATAGAATCTATCTCCGAAGGTGGCTGTGAGGAATAAATGAGATATTTGAAAAGCATATAGCATAATACCTAGCCCATACTAGATGCTTAATAAACAAATGCTTGTTCCCTCTCCCTGCCTTTATCCTTTTCCTTCATTACTCCCTTTCTTCCTTTCCACATTTAATGAAATATAGCAACATGTTAGCTCTGTGATATTCTCCCACATACAGCTGAAGCATGCTCTTCCACAAATAGTTAGAGAAGATAAAATGTAACACAATGTAAGAATCATAAATAAGGGGGACATTTGAGCACACACACATATGGTGGGACAAATAATGATTGCAGTGCTCGGATCTGCTGGCGTTTTCAGGTGATTTCTTTGAAGCATGTTCTCAATGTGGTCATTTATAGTTTGAAGTTCTTTTGAAAATTGTTTGTATCCTTTCTCCCCTTATGGTAATGTCAATTTCCAAAACACTTTTATAACTATTTATGCAAATAGGACCTTGATTTCTTTACTTCTGTCTGTGTTGATTTTATTTGTGTAAAAGCTTTTAATTTGATGTAGCCAAAATGGGTTTATGAATCTTTTCCTTTGGCTAAGAATTTTCTGCCTTAGAATGACTAACCATCTCGTGGTACATGTAATGAAATATTAGTAAGAAATGATGAATGTAAGGAACATGGGAAGATTTTTATGAGTTTAATGCCAAGTTAAATAAATGGAACTAGGAAAACAGTATACACGAGGACTACAACAATTTAAATGAACAATAGCTAAGAAATTATGAAGACTAGACTTGGCCCTAAAGAAGAAATATGAGAAGGCACCTCCCTTACTATGCCTTTCTTCTTTGTAAAGTTTGTTGGCTATGGTATGATGTCAGACGGTTTTTGATGTGTTGGTTTTCCTAGATTATTTTTCATCCCTTTTTTATTCTTGTAGGATATGGCTGGTTGGGAGAGAGAAGGGAAAGGTACCTATTGGGAAATAGGTAATATTAAAAACAAAAGAATAAAAATTTATTTAAAATAATTTTTGTCCTTGTCATGGTGAGAGATTACCTGATCTTGTTCTTTAAATACAGAAAATAAAATGTATTCATTTTGAGCTTATTGAAGTATATGATGTAATATGTTGCTCTAAAACTAATTTTTTGCCAAATTGCTTATTCCAAGTAGTTCTTTTCCCAGTGATTTTATATACTTGAGGTTATCAAACATTGGGCTAGTGTACTTAGTTGTATATGGTCTATTCCAATGGCATACTTCTTTTTTTAACCAGCTTCAAGCTGTTTTAATGATTTCTATTTGGTAACAGTTTGAGTTGAGTTGCTTTCTTCATACTTTTTCTCCTTGTTTTCCTTGAGATTCTCAAGCCTTATTTTTCTAGCTAGTGAATTTTATTTTGTCTACTTCAGAAAATATATCACCTTGATAATTTAGCATAGTACTAAATTTGTAAATTAATTTAGGAGGTTTTCATTTTTTATTTTCATAGTCCAAACTTGAGTTTGTAAAATGTCTCCAGTTATCTCCCTCTGTTTCTGTAGTGTTTTTAGTTATTTATATGAATCTTAGATATGTCTCAAGAGGAATCAGTTAGGTATGTCTCTCTCCCCCCCCCCCACTTTCTCTTTCCTTCCAATTATATAAATTGTGGGCTTTTATAAATATTTATCAGCATTTCCATTTTTTCTTAAACTACATTCCATTTATAAGGTAAACAAGTGGAACCATATGTTAATTTGTGATCTATTGGTTTCAAATGTAATTTTATAAGATATTTCTAATTACTTTCTCAGGAAAAGTTTGCTGCTCTGAAATTTACTTAAATGGTGTTTCACAGTTATAATGACTACTTCTACATCATGGTTTCAATATATGGTGGGTTGGCATAAGAAATTTAATGAGAAATTTGGGGCAGTTTTATGAAAGCCAATACAATACTTACAATAGAGTATTGTAAACACCTTATCAAAGAAAAAGAAATATTCAGACTTTGAAAGAAAGCCCATAGCATTTTACTTGAATTTCCTAGATCTCAGGGATGGTGATGTTGAAGAAAGAAACAATATTAACCAGTAAAAAGTGAGTTGGGGGAAAAAAATAAAAAATGTTTTTCTTTACTGACTCATTTATTCAAAAGTATCTGTGTTTTGATATATGAATTCAAATGGTGCAGATTTCAGTCCCTTCATGACTGTTTATCCTGTGCTTTTTTTCAGATCTGTGCTACAGAGAGCTCTGTTTTAAGCAGATTGTTAAATTTTCAGTGTGAACATTACATCAAAGAAATCAGCAGCAACCTATAAATCAAGGCTTGATTTCTTGTTTTGTTCATTGTCTAAACTTAAGAAAAATAATGGAGAAAGGGTTAATAATGCAGGTAAAACCTATAATAGCATACTATGTTTGCATTTTCCCCCTGGAGAGCCAGTTGTTAAATATTTACCAGTACATCAGTAAACAAAAACTTTTTAAGCACCAGCTGTGTGCCAGGCAGTGTGCTAATAATAAGCACTAGGGATGCTAAGAAACAGAAGATAATTCTTTTTCTCCAACTTATATAGTACAGGAGATACCATGTAAACAAATACAAGTTATATATAGTATAAATGGGAAATCGTTGAGCGAGAAAGCACTAGAATTCAGAGAAGTGTTGGGGAAGGTTTCTTGTAAAAGATTAGATTCTAGTTGGGACTTAAAGGAAGCTAGCCAAGTTGGTAGATAGAGTTGAGGGAGAACATCACACTGGGAGTTGTTCTTCATACTTGAAAAATCATGGGTTCTGAATAAATTCACTTTCTGCCTCCTACACATAAAAGTTTTATAAACAACTTTTTGAAAAACAATCCTTTGAAGTAGTCTTAATACTAGTATTGGTATCATCATTTTAAAGGTGAAGCTCAGTGAAGTCATGTGACTTGCCTAGCAAGGTTCTGATTTGAAATTCAAACATTCTCATTCCTGACTCTGAGGTCAGTGTTTTTCTCTGAACTCCTTCCATTTCTACTACTTGGAGTTTATTCAATGTAGTATGGACTCATTTTTTTTTGATGTCCGAGTGACACCAAGATATTAAGTTATGCATCTCTTCCTTTTGTGACATATAACCAATCCATTTTGGAACTTTTTTTTTTCACTTGATTTTTTGGGATGTTGAATAATTAGAAGAAAAAAAAATCAAGAAAAAAACAAATTTGAACTATATAATCTCTTGTCTTGCCATTGTCTGAGATAAACAACTCATTAATTACCCCCCTCCCCCCAGAGTGGTATGATGATTAATTTTTTCTGGGTACTGTACCTAGGTATTGTTAGTCTATAAACTCCAGGAAGACAAAAATTGAATTTTTTTCAAACTTATATCTCTTCACTGCATCTAGCTTTATACTTTGTTTAAAAGAAAAAAAAATGATGCTTAACATTTGTTGAATTAAGTCAAGTAAAATTTTTTAACATATGTATTTCTTCCTCATCTTAGCACAGGTTTATACATATTTTGGGAACATGGAATGTTTCAGGACATTACAGATTCTTAGTTCTAGATCTTAATGAGACCTTTGTCTGGTCTAACCCTTTATTTTATAGGACTCATGGAGCTTAAGTCACACACAGTAAGTGGGAAATCAGAAAATTGAACTTGGATCACTGACCCACAAATCTAGCATTTTTTCTTCCATACTATGATTTATAATCATACTTTCAGCTGTATTTGTTTTTCTATTCCCTTCATAGACAAGAGATCCCCATGCTGATTTTTTTAAACATTTTTTGAGTCTGATTTCTGAACTGAATTTTATAATTGTTCCAAAAAATTAAAGTGATGAGACAATTTTGACATACTCAGAAATAGTTGAAAGTAAGGTATGTTCTCTGAAATTACTGAAAACTTCACACATTTTCTATTTTTTCCCTATTTTTCTATATTCAGATTAATAGTGTTGATTACTCTCTCTGGAAAAAATTTCATTGGCTTCCTCTTTCCTTTAGAATACATTCCTTAGCTTGGCATTTAAAGGCATTTTTATGTCGGTTACAATCAATTCTGTGTCTGTATTACACTCTAATCTACTTTCTTCCAGCCATACTCATTTGCTTTCTGCTGTTGCCTAAGCTCAGCATTCTAACTCCTGTGCTGTGCCTTTGTAGAAGATGTTATCCATGCCTAAAATGTACTCTTTCCCCTAACTCTTGTGGAATATACTTAATTTGCCTCATGTTCAAGTTCAGGTGCTGCCTGCCCCAGGAATTTTTCCCTGATCTTCATTCTCTTCCTCAAATTAACTTTCATTTACTTTATGTGTTTACATGTTAACATTCCCCAGTGCCAGGGCTGCTTTTAGACCTGTGATGCCCACAGAATAGGTGCTTAATAACATTTGTTGAATTTGAATTGAATTACATTTTGAAATAGGAAAAGGATGAAAAAAGGTGAAAAGTTTTACTAAATTCAACATTCATTTTGTCTCTGGGAATAATATCTTGTAGATAATTGCAGGGAAAATAAAGATGGAAAAAGAACTCTCAAGGAACTGATTTTTTATCATATTTAAAGTATAATTGAGAGATAAAACTACATAAGTCCTGTAAGTTCAAGTGATAAGTTATAGGAAAGATCAAGCAATGATATGAGATATGGAAAGGGAAATCACTCCCGTAACTGGTAGAATCAAGGACCTTAGAGATCTAGTAGAGCTTGAAGGAAAAAAAGCACAACCTCTGTGGCATATTTCCTATTTCTAGTAAAATTATTTGATTTTTGATGAAAATTTTTTGGTTTTGATCCGTCTGTTCACATATTTCAATTAGTTTGAGATGAGAAGCATGACAAAAAGCTTTCCAAAATTCCTGAAACAAGGCACACCCCATATAATCTCTGGTTGGTCACTGCCACCAACCACATAAATAGGAAAGGGAGTGTTCCTACAGAGAATAGTTTGGGATCTGTCTTATTGGCACATTAGTTGTTAGAGTTGGAAGCTTCTTTGCCACACTGTAAGGAAATGTCATGTTCTAGAAAGAACATTGGATTTCTTCAGCTTTGGGTTCATGTCCTAGCTGTCTCCACTTATTAGCTGTGTAATTTGGAGCATGTCTTTGAGGCTTCTTATCTGTAAAATGAAGGGCTTGAACAGAGTGGCCTGCCTTCTCTCTAACTCTAAAATTCTCTGAAGGTTGATAAGTTACAAATACATAGTTAGTTAGTTCCCTTGGAATACCTAACTAACTGTTTTTATCAGTTTTAACATTTTTCTCTCAGGCATGGCAACTTATACTAAACCCTAAGGAATACTTCATTTGTTTTTTGCCTCCAGGTTCATCCCTTGATTTGAAATAAAAACTACCTTGGAAGCCATCTAAACTGCAGGCTTGTTGACCTCTTCCCTCTTCAGCTCTTCCCTGGTGTCTCTTGAGTGAGTTTCTCTCCTTGGAGTCCCATCAGTGCCTCTTGGAGCTGACTCAGTCTTTGCTTTATTCATCCAGAGCATGCGCTGAAATAATAACCTGAACTCGTCATCTTTCTCATTGCCTATAGGACTCAGCCAGTGTAGATTGAATGATTCTTTCCAGTACTTGTGCTACAGTTTTAATATTTTGCCTTCCTCTTTCTATCTTCCTTAGCTAATCCATTCTCCTAGTTCCCTCATGTCATGGTTTTTGAGGCAGTTCTCTACCTTTATGACACTTATCCCTAAAATCCACTTGGGATCCAGCATCTGTGAAATTTTTTGGTCTTCAGAAATCATATTGGATAGCTCAAACATGTGGGGTATTTTTTGTTTGTTTTTTGAGTTTCTCCTGATTATCAAGGGTCATGATTCTTTCTGTTATACTGCATTGTCTACTACTTAGGGTGAAGAAGTTTTGGTCAGTATAGTTTTAGGGTTAGGGATCCTATTTTACAGATGAGGAAATTAGGCCCTAAGATGATAGTTGATTTAGCCAGGATCACAAAGCATTAAGTATCTGAAAAGAGAGTCACATCTGCATCTTTTGCCTTCATGCCCTTTTTACTATACTACCAAAGTTTGTTTTTGGCAGATGAAATAATATTGTTGGAGTATAGAAATTTTGATAAAATATGCCATATAAATTTAAACTCTCAGCCAACAAATTACTGCTTTAGATGTTTTCTAAGGATATCAAAGAGTTTGCCAAATATGAAAGTAAGATTAATAATAGTTGATAAAGATACTAGGTTTAAAAGGTGGTTGCAATTTATAAGGTTCTGAAAAATGTGACTGTCAAGCCTATTTTTAAATTACATTAATTAGACAATTTACCTTTTTTTAATATGAAAGGAAAAACTTCACATAAATTTAACACCTAAATTATTTTTAAATGTTAAGCTTAAAGTTATCAGTTAGCTTTAAACATTTGAACTTTCTGTTGAACTAGTCATAATGTGCTATGCAAAGATGAGTTGCATTTATATTTGTAGCTTAGAATATATGTATATGCAAATATTGTCACCATTTTGGAGATAGAGAAACTGAACTTCATTGAGGTTAGGACTTGCCTATGAGCACTTGGCCAAAAGATAAAAATTTATAACTCAAATGTTCTTTCTTTCTTCAAGGATTTATTGATTTCATGAGAACTTTCTTCCAATATAGATCATAATAATTTCTTTGTTTATGATCCATGTTAATTGCTGTAGCCAAAAAAAAGTTCATAATTATAAACCTTTCCAAATAGAACTATGCTAGTTCTCATAGGATAAACCTAGTTAGTCATCAGATCACCTGTCAAGAGTAGTACCTTTAGTTCTCCTTAGACCCTGTTGGAGATAGCCCAAGCCCCTGGACCCAAAAGTCTTGGGAATAAACTTGTTTTACCTGTAGCTTGCAGCCATCAATCACTGAGGGGAGAAGTCATTGTAAAAAAGAGCCCTTCCTTGCCACCAACTGCTGACCATCTGTCACCAAAGGGTACATAGTCTGGGAGTGGCAACAGTTAGCAGACTCCTGGTCCTGCTTCCAGCTCAACCCCTTCAACCTGAATGGAAATGCACTCTGGCAAGTGCCATTCTCAAATAGTTCATTATTAGAACTTATTTTTATAAAAGGAAATTCCACTAAAGAAGATATATTGCTGTCTACTTTGTCATAGTTCCCAAAGGACTGTGGAACCTACTCCATCTGAATTAGTTATCAAAGCCTCCAATTATGTGTTAGGCTCCACCATTAAAATGTGACCTCCTTGAGAGCAAGCACTGTTTGTTTTCTCACAGATCAGCAGAGTGCTTCATACACAGTAAATGCTTTGCCATTTCTTCATTCACTAGCTAGCCTTCTATCTTCTATCACATGAAGGAGGTTTGGGTGTAGGATTTAAGTAGCTTTTAGTAAGGTGACCTGCTTTTTAACAGTTTTCATTGTGGTTAGTAATTTTGGTTCTTTATCTGATATTTTAAAAGACAGCCTACTCTTGGAAAAAATAATAATCATCTTTGGTTTTTGAATTGGGTTAATTGAAATTGGTAAAACGTGTAAGAAGTTTACAAGAAATAAGTAAGAAGCTCCCCACAATAACATATAATTTTTTTTTCCCCCTGAGACTGGGGTTAAGTGACTTGTCCAGGGTCACACAGCTAGGAAGTGTTAAGTGTCTGAGGCCAAATTTGAACTCAGGGTCCTCCTGACTTCAGTACTGGTGCTATATCCACTGCACCACCTAGCTGCCCCAATAACATATAATCTTTTTTTTTTTTTAATTATTTTTAATTATATATATTTTTAAATAATATTATCCCTTGTATTCATTTTTCCAAATTATCCCCCCCTCCCTCTACTCGATGACAGGCAATCCCATACATTTTACATGTGTTACAATATAACCTAGATACAATATATGTGTGTAAATACCATTTTCTTGTTGCACAATAAGCATTAGATTCCGAAGGTACATGTAACCTGGGCAGACAGACATTAGTGCTAACAATTTACATTCACTTCCCAGTATTCCTTCTCTGGGTGTAGTTATTTCTGTCCATCATTGATCAACTGGAAGTGAGTTGGATCTTCTTTATGTTGAAGATTTCCACTTCCATCAGAATACATCCTCATACAGTATTGTTGTTGAAGTGTATAGTGATCTTCTGGTTCTGCTCATTTCACTCAGCATCAATTGATGTAAGTCTCTCAGGCCTCTCTGTATTCCTCCTGCTGGTCATTTCTTACAGAGCAATAATATTCCATAACCTTCATATACCACAATTTACCCAACCATTCTCCAACTGATGGACATCCATTCATCTTCCAGTTTCTAGCTACAACAAAAAGAGCTGCCACAAACATTTTGGCATATACAGGTCCCTTTCCGCTCTTTAGTATTTCTTTGGGATATAAGCCCAGTAGTAGCGCTGCTGGGTCAAAGGGTATGCACAGTTTGATAACTTTTTGGGCATAGTTCCAAATTGCTCTCCAGAATGGTTGGATTCTTTCACAATTCCACCAACAATGTATCAGTGTCCCAGTTTTCCCACATCCCCTCCAACATTCATCATTATTTGTTCCTGTCATCTTAGCCAATCTGACAGGTGTGTAGTGGTATCTCAGAGTTGTCTTAATTTGCATTTCTCTGATCAGTAGTGATTTGGAACACTCTTTCATATGAGTGGATATAGTTTCAATTTCATCATCTGAGAATTGTCTGTTCATATCCTTTGACCATTTATCAATTGGAGAATGGTTTGGTTTCTTATAAATTTGGGTCAGTTCTCTATATATTTTGGAAATGAGACCTTTGTCAGAACCTTTACTTTTAAAAATATTTTCCCAATTTGTTACTTCCCTTCTAATCTTGTTTGCATTAGTATTGTTTGTACAGAAACTTTTTAGTTTGATGTAATCAAAATCTTCTATTTTGTGATCAATAATGATCTCTAGTTCTTCTCTGGTCATAAATTCCTTCCTCCTCCACAGGTCTGAGAGGTAGACTATTTTCTGTTTCTCTAATCTATTTATTATCTCATTCTTTATGCCTAAATCATGGACCCATTTTGATCTTATCTTGGTATATGGTGTTAAGTGTGGATCCATATCTAATTTCTGCCATATTAATTTCCAGAATAACATATAATCTTAACCTTAACTTTGCTATTGGTTTTCATTTTTATCTCACTCAGTGCTGTGGACATGAAATCATAGTTGACCCCTCAAAAAGAAGTTTTTTTGTACTGTATATTTGAAATCTCATTTTAGGTAGAAATTTGACTATCTTAAAAAAGATACATGATTTAGCCAATTGTGCCCATAGGTGTAACCATGTTATATACCTTTCTCTCCCTTCCCCATCTAAACATTTAAAGGAATTGTTTCCAGCTATTTTTACAAAGACATTTGTTTTAAAAGTTAGAAATGTATTCTGCAGTTGGCATTCATTTCTTGGTTAAATGGGGGAGGAAAAAAAACTTTAAAAGAGTCTCTACCCTAATCCATTCACACACTAGTAAGTCTAGTACCTAGCAATCTCCAGAAGTGCCTGTATACCTTTGCAAAAAAAAAAAAAAAAAAAAAAAAAAAAGAAAGTAAAAGAAAAAAAATCAAAGGAAAAGAAAAAAAGATAGTTGATGAGATTCAAAAGGTCAAAATGTAATCATTCTTTTCTTTAAAATATTAAGAATTGCAGGTCTTGCAATTCTTGGAAGTATTAATAGCAGGAATGGTGGTGGGGCATCATTTTACTTTGCAAATGAGACAAGATAGTAGTAAGCCCAGAAGAAATAGGGAGGAATGGGAATAGGGTTAAAAGATTAGGTAATTGCATGAAACTTTGTTGCAGTCATTAATTACATAAGTTTTGAATTCTCTAGAGCAAGTTTCTATAGATGGATGAATAACTGTTGAAGTATAATGGCAACTAATTTTTTACTGTTTGAGGTTTGGCAAGTGCTTAACTTAAAAAGATAATACTTGAAGGGAGAGTTAAGGCTAGTTAAATTAATGGTAACAGCCATAGTAAAAAGTGCATCTTTTGTGGCAACATAAAATGACTGTTTTTACATCTTTTAAGAAAGATATAATATGTGTTGAATATAAAAATCTTGCAAGTGGGCATTTTTAGGTTTCTATGAATTCATATAAAGAGCAGATGTGATGAAGTATTTTTTTAAACTTTTATTACATTTTTAAGGAATGTAGGAATGATGTTTATACAAGTCATAAAATAATGGGTTATAGCACGCTACCAAGACACCAATCAGAAAATAATTTTATTTATTTATTTATTTTTGTTACTGTTAGATGGTAAGCTAAAACGATGGATGAAAAGTTATAGTTTTGAGGCAGATTTGTTTGAGAGGAAATTTGAATATGATTTGTCTTCCAGATTGCATGTTCAACATAAATAGAAGACAGGGTCTTTTAAGGAAAGTTGCACAGGACACTGAGGTGGGAGGGGATGGGAGGAAACAGTACCATTTGGGTGAGACACATTAAGTATTACTTGGAAATACACTATCTAGTCTGAACTGAAGAATTCTAAATATTCCTGTGATAAGTGAAAGTATTGGTGTCATCATCATATGAAAGGAAAAGTTGGTTGTATTTACTCTCTGTAACTTTTGTTTATCCAGAATTCCTTTTACAGGAACATCATTTATCATTTAGTCAGATTTAAATACCTTGTTGGGCCAAATTTAGGCTGTATGATCTGGAAAACCTGACTTGTTTAGAAACCAGGTTTGATATATAATTGTTTTCATATCATCATATGGTATTATTATTTAAGGTGAGACTTGTGGAACTTTTGTATACTTAGTAACTTAGAATTATCAGGGATCTCTTGAGTCCGTTGCCAAGATTTCAAAAAATGCTTGCCTTTCTATCTGTAACATTGGACAGTAATTAAGATGACATTGTAGTTAAATCAGGGAAAACACAATGATGAGAAACATGATGAGGATTACGAAAATTGATGTTAATGAATACAACATTTTCTTCTTAAGGAAATTTTAAAAACCACTGCTGAAAATCTGTTTAGTGTCAGTTTTATATGGAGGGAAGGGATGACATAGTTAGATAGAGGCTCTGCCTTAAGGTCAGAAAGAAAGACCTGGGTTCTAAGTACTGATTCTGACTCTCTTGATGCCCAACTAACTTTCTGAGACTTTTAACTTAGTAAGAGTGGTCTTACTAAGAGTGTTAGGTAAGAGTGTGAGGAATTTCAGTGCTGTGGCCATGAAATCATAGGAATTGACTCCTCAAAAAGAAGTTTTTTAGGTAGAAATTTGACCTTCTTAAAGCCCCTCTTTTATTTTCCATGAACTTCCAAAAGATTAACTGACAGTAGGTTGGCAATCCCAAATGCCACTTTCCCCCAATACCTCAAGATATAATTTAATTGATTTGGCCCTGGTGATTTGGACTCAAGTTTAGCTTGATGTTCCATCTCTCTATATAGCGTGGGTTTAAACCTTATTTTTTAACCTTTTTGTTTTGTTCTTTCCAACCCAAAGATCATTTTCTTTGGCAAAGAAAAATTGTGGAGTTCTTTATCTCCATTATTAGCATCTCATATACACTATTCAGTTGTTTCTGACCCATTGTGACCTCATTTGGGTTTTTCTGTGCTGCCCTATGCTGTACCTAGCTGTTTCATCTGAGCAGTGTCTAATTCATTCTTTGTTCCTCTTTTCCCCATTTTGGGTGAAGGGAATATTTAGCTTTTTTTTTTTTTTTCCCCTCATTTCAGTTTATTTTGAGTTTTAACGCTTTTAACATATTCTACTTGTATTGAGATATATTGGATTACTTGCCCTTTAGGAGTGGGGATAGTTGAAGGTGATGGTGAGGATTGGAACACAAGATTTCGCAAGGGTTAATGTTGAAAAATTATCCATATATATGTTTTGAAAATAAAAAGTTTTAATTAAAAAGAGAGAGAGAAACAGTGGGTCAAAGTCACAGCTTCTAAAAAATCTATGTCTCTTAAAATAAAAACTAGTGCCTGCTAAAATTTTTTATATTGGACCTTACTGATGGCTTATTTGGTGATCACCACAGAGTCCTTTAGTGGATAAGAACCTTTAGAAATAAAATTGCTCTACCCCAAAATAAATAAAACTTGTGTTCATGTGATGAATTAGTTTTTCCTATTATAACTATTTACCAAAGTTTCAGTATTATTTTTTCTTCTTAGCTGATTTCCCCTGTGGAATTTAATCCATGGGATCCTCCTTTTGCTCAACATTCTGAAACAGACTTCATCCAAATTTAAGACATATGTCAGAATAGACCAATCTTTTTGTAATCTAATCAAAAATTCTAAGATAAAGTCACTTTTTTGTCTTTAGTGTTTCTCTCATTTCCTTCTCTAGAGGCAGAGATTAAGTGATTTGTACAGATACTTAAGTTTCTGAGGCCACATTTGAACTCATGAAGATGAGTCTTTCTGATTCCAAGCCCAGTGTTCTATATACTGTGCCACCTAGATTCCAGTGTTTTGATTATATATTGTGACTTACTGATATTCAATTTTCTTTGGCTGTTTTATAGTAATGACTTGTTAGAAAGATTTTGAATTAGTTTTGTCTTTTTCTTTCTTTTTTTTTTTTCTATCATAACTGACAAACCTAAGATGGCCATTTTTCCTTCATTTGAAGTCTGTTACTTATAAACTCAGTGCTGTAGTTTTCATGCAAACCAAGGAAATCTATTTCCTTAGCAGTTAGAAAAGCTTTCTATTGTTTTGGGATGGGCTTTTTTGGTTGTTGCTGTTATTAGATGTCCTGCCATATTTAAAGATTGTAGTTTTTTAAGAGATCCTTGTTTTAAACCTTTTAAAGTTAGGAATGCAGGAGAGACGTTTTTTGAAAAAAAAATTATGTAGATAATTACATAACTAAATGATAAAGAATGGTGAGTTGCTTGGTAGGGAATGGAGGGATGATTTAGGGAAGACAACATTCTCAAATTTTCTCCACAGACCAGAATACATATCTTTAAAGGGATTAGAAAGTAAGGGCAGACAGAGGTATAGAAACTGAAATCAGGTAGGTATCATTTGATATTTAAAGTGTGAATTCAGTAGAGAAGACAATAAAAGACTGTAAAGACCTGGGTAACATCACCATAAAAGTGAAGCACAGGCAAACTCTGGTTTACAAATGGGTTATTAAAATAAGTTTACTGTTTGCACTAGTGGGTTTGGCTCCTAGACTAAACTAAAAACTTCAGAATCTCAGGATGGGGGTAGGTGGGTAGATTAGGAAGGGCACCAGGAATTGGGCCCTTTGGAATCCCCTTCCTGCCCCAATTTTCTGCCATTGCTCCTTATCTCCTCTCCACTTCCTGAATAACTACTCTTTTTCCAATATTCTCTCACTCCCTCCCCCAACCTAGATATGGCTTCTTACACCTTTTGAATGAGCAAGAAAACACCACCACTGATCTTTCTGATTAGAGGGAGGAACACTGAGCTTTGGCACTTGCCCTGCCATTGAATATACTTATATATGTTTTCTATTTTATTTTATTTTTTAAGTTTTATGTTTCTCCCCTCCCCTCCCCTCATGGTAAACAATCTGATATAGATTATACATGTGTAGTCTTGTAAAATATAACCATATTAGTCATTTTGATGCAAAAAGAACAAGAAAGAAAAGAAAGCTTCCACCTGTATTCAGGCAACATCTGTTTTTTCTCTGGAGACAGAGAGCATTTTTCATCTTGATTTCTTTGAGATTTTCTTTGTTCATTGTATTGCTGAGAATAACAAAATCATTCAATTCTTCATCAAACAGTATTGCTCTTGCTGTGTATATTGCTCTCCTGGTTCTACCCACTTCACTTTGTATCAGTTCATATAAGTCTTTTCAGGTTTTCTGAAATCTCCCTCCTTTTCATTTATTATAGGACAATAGTATTTCATTGCAATCATATACTACATAGTTTGTTCAGTTTGAAGGCAATCCTTCAATTTCCAATTCTCAACTTCCAAAAAAAAGAGCTACTGTAAATATTTTTGTTCAAATAGGTTTTCCCCTTTCTTCATCCCCTTTAAATCTCTTTGTTGTAAAGACCTAGCAGTCATATTGCTGGGTTAAAGTATAGGTACAGTTTTATGCCCCTCTGGGCACAGTTTCAAATTGATTTCCAGAAGATTGGATCAGTGCTAATTTGTCTCTATTAGGTCAGTCATTTAATAACCATGTCCCAGGCACTGTGCTAGGCACTAGGATATAAAAAGAGAGTCCTTGTCCTCAAGGAACTTACATTCTAATGGGGGAAACACATGCAATCAGATATATAAAAAGCAAGATACATAGGATAAGTAGGAATTTTTAATTATAAGAGGGAAAGCACTGAAATTAAAATGAATGAGGATTGACTGTGGTAGACTTGGCTCTTTTTGGCAATAGAGTGGTTAGAGGCAATTCCAGTGGACTTGTCCATGGAAGGTGCCTTCCACATCCAGAGAGAGAACTGTGGAGACTGGGTCTGGATTGAAGCATGGTGTTTTCACTTTTTTGTTGTTGTATTTTGTTTTCCTTTTGATCTGCTTTTTCTTACACAGCATGGCAAATATGGAAGTATGTTTGAAAGAGTTGCATGTGTTTGGTCTAGATCGGATTGCTTGCTGTCTTGAGGGTGTTGGGGGGGGGAGAGGAAGAAAAAGCACAGGTTTTGTAGGAGTAAGTGTTGAGAACTGTCTTTGCATGTATTTGAGAAAACAAAATATTATTAAAGGGGGAAAAGAGGAGTTACAGAAAGCTTTCTGTAAAAGATGGGATTTTAGTTGATTCTTAAAGGAAGCCAGAGAGAAATCCAGAGGCAGGAGAGCATTCTAGGAATGGAGGATAGCCAGAGAGAATGCCAGGATTCAAGAGATAGAGTGTCATTTTCATGGAACAGAAGGAGGCAGTGTCACTGCATCAAGGAATATGTGTCAGAGTAAATTGTAGGAGAGATATAATCACTTTGACATTTGAATGGAGTATGGACCCTAATAGAATCTGGAGGCAGGCAGACGACCCCCCCCCCCCCCCCCCGGCTTTCCCCAGCAAGATAATGCATTAAACCAGATGTGAGGTGAAGAGGGCCTGTACCAGAATGATGGCAATGTCAAGAGAAAGGAATATGAAATGAATAGTCCTTGATAACAGGTTGGATATGGAGGGTGAGAGATAGTGAGGCACTTAGGATGACTAAGTTATGAATTTGAGGAGCTAGCCAGACAGTGTTGCATTCTTCAATAACAGGGAAGGGTAGGGAAAGTTTAAGGATAATAATGTCCATTTTGGACATAAACTGGAAATCAGTTCTAGTTTGAAAGGCATTTTGGAGATGCAAGATTGGAGGTTAGCTGCAAGTTTGAGGGCAGAATCTATGGATTTGAGAAGCATAGATAAATTAAATCCTTGGGAGCTGATGAGGTCACCAGGTGAAGTAATACAGAGAGAGAAGGGAAGAAGATCCAGGACAAAATCCTAAAGGATTCCTATATTATTTGAGAACAGAGATTGTGTTGCTCTTTTGTTGGCATCCTCAGTGCTCAGTACAATTCTTGGTACATAGTAGGGGCACAATAAATAACTTTCTCTTCCTGATGGAGATAATAGCAACCTGAGTTATGAGAGTGGGGAAGAAATTGATGAGTTTTCAGTCCTTTTTCCTAGACAATATATAACCCTGTGTATAATGTTGAATGAATGAATTCTCCTTTGTCTTTGACATGGTACCTTTTTCCAGGCACCCACTGCTTCCATGATGCTCTGATTCTACCCTTAACTCAGACCAATCCTCTTTTTCACTCTTCCCTGGTCCCAATCCAAAAAGGGTTTTCTGTGGTGTCTAAATTTAAGAACTAAGTAGGAGATATTTTCAATCTCTATTTCTGACAAAGGGGTGTGTGTGTGTGTGTGTGTGTGTGTGTGTTGATAAGACAAGTTCTTGACAGAGAAGCTGGCAGGGTTATAGCTCTGACTGACTTTCACATGCTTCATAACCAGTTCTCAGTAGAAACTTCTTTCTATCCAAAGCCCTCAGCATTTTGAACACATCTGACTTAATTCAACAAATATTAATTAGAGGCAGGTTACTAGTGGAGGAAAAGAGGGAAAAGGAGCTTTTTACCTTAGTTTGCTGGGTGGTGGTGAACATGTATACAAGTAAATAAATACAAGGTAAATTTAGAAGATATGAACACTTAGAACAACCAGAAATGAATGACAAAGAAGGGTTTTCTACAAAGGGGTGTTATTTGACCTTGTGCTTTGAAGGAATTTTCAGAGGCAGAGATGGAGACCTAGTAGATTGGTTATACAAATAAGTGGAGTCAGATAAGGCAGTATCTAGAAACAGTATATAGTTTGTATATAGAAACTGCCCAAAAGGGACTGACATCAAATAAGGTGCAATAATTTAAAGCCTCAAATGACAGACTTAGGAGTTTGCATTTATAGTAAAGGCAGTAAAGACCCATGAAAAATTTTAAGCAGAGAAGTGTTGAAGTTCGACATAAAGTGTGAAGTCCGGATTAGCACCTTGGATGCCTCAGAATTAGCCGGAGTCAGGATAAGCAAAAGTCCTTGATCTTTAGGGGGAGAAGTGAATGAGATGGACATAAGCTCTCCACAACCTCCCTTCTCTTCACTCACCGCCAAAGTGACTCTGACTTGTCTTATTCCACCTCCTAATTCCTCCTACAATTATCTGTATACACCAAAAGATCAAGCCAGCACAGAATTGCCTGAAGGGCCATTTTCCAAGCATGTGCTAATTGAGTATTGTCCAATAGGTAATTAGCCTTAAGAGTTCGGTTGTCTGATTCCAGTGCATCTATTCAGAGTTCCAGCCCTTTACATAAAGTTTTAGGAATATTACTTCAGCAGATGTGTAGATAATAGATAGGCTATTATTACAGGAAGCCACGTAAGAGGTGATAACCTCAAGAATAGTGGTGACATTTATGAGTGGATAGTAAGGGAACAAAAATGATTGGCAATAATTTGGATATCTGGGCTTGCAAGAAGGGTCAGAAAGTTTTTGAGGTTATGAACTTGGTGACTACAGGGAAATCTTGAGAAAGGGGGAGGATTTTATTTTTTTGGAGGGGAGAGAGTTTAGTTTCTAACATCCTGGCTTTGTGCTGCTTAAGGGATGTTTATAAGAAAGATGAATATATAGGTCTAGCTTTCTGACAGGAAGGAGATTACTGCTAGATATGTAGACTTTGGAAAAATCTATTTAATGATGAATGAATCCTCTGGCAGCAGATGAAATCAACATAAAAGAGTAGAGATAGAAGTGAATTGCCCAGAATAGAGCCTTGGGGGACACCAGCACTTGGACAGGATGATGATCTGTCAAAGGAGACAGAAGGAAGAGAACCAGAGTAATGCAGCATGGGGTCATTGAATACATAGAAGACAGTATGCATAGGCTGGGAAAGGACCTTGAGATTTTGTCATTGAGAAAGTTGATAAGTTTTGAGCATATAACTGTGGACTCCGAAGTAAATGTGCTGTGAAGAAATGGAGTTGAGAAATGTTTTTTTTTTAAAAAAACAACAACACCTTTCTAGGAATTTGTGAAAAGGAGAAAAAAGGTAGCTTTAAGGGATGGAGAGACAAATGAAGGGAAGGTGGTTTCTGTGGAGCCCAACCCAGACACAAAAGAACACTCAATTTGCTGTGACCCTCTCTGGCAGCCTGATGTCTCCAATTCTTTCTCTTTCTCCCAGACCATGCTTACTCTGCTACGGGGATGAATTACCTGTCTAGTTTTAAGATCAAAGGGATGTATATCTGTTAACTGACTTGCCTTATAAGCTGATTGCTGTCTTTTGGTGTTCCAGGGACACTTTGCCCACTGCAATCTGACTTTAAGCTCACTTTGTTTTTCTTTAAATACACAAATGTTGAGCAATTTGACCATGGCAGGGATCTCCAAAACCTTTTGTATCTGGTCCTTAGTAGTTGTAGCTGTACCTGATGAAGACACTGCAGCCTTGACTGAATTCAGTTGCCAGGTTGCTTCCCTGGGTGGTACATGGGAAATCCTGGTCTAGAAACTGGGCCAGTGGTCTGGGGTTTGCTGCTGATCCTGGCCAGAAACCTGCTGTGATCTTTAGGTCTATTAGTTTGGCTGAACCTTAATGATTATATTAGCGAGTTAGAAAGGGAAGTTAGAAGAAATGAAATAAGCAGTTTTGAATACTTTTTCTAGTCAGGGAGGGAAGTCAAATCAAAATCCTCAAAAGTCAAATAACGGACAATGGCCTAATGTGAGCTTCCAGATAAAGAGAATGTTAGTTATATACTTAATGATGCTTAGCATAAAAGAAATTACTTTTGCCCTTTTGGAATTAGCCACTCCGTGTTTCTTATGTCTTGTCTCCATTTATCTTTTCTTGTAACCATATCTGATTGTTACTGTAATATAAATTTGGAGAATTTTAGAGCTGGAGGGGACTTCAGAAGATGGACCAATTCCTTTATTTACAGACTAAGAAACAGAGTCAAAGAAATTGTGTTTTGTCTAGTAAATGATGTTTGACTAAGTTTTTCTAGCTAGTTAGTGGCAGAACTAGATCTTTTGCTGTGATTTATTTCATTCCCTTTCCCACTTGTAACATTGCTTGCTTTTATTTTTGTTATTGATGGTGTAATAATGTTATTGTTATCAGATGATGCATTAATAATAAATATTTTAGTCTACCAATCATGTTATGTGTATGTCAATAGGACCATTTGCAGCAAATTGACTAAAGAGGTCACAACAGAAATTAGTCATGGACTCTTATGGATAGGTTAAGACAGTATTTGTTTCTAAGTGAAAAGAAAGTAAGAAAAGATCCCTACAGAGATCAGGAAGCTTAGGGAAGCAGTCCATGTGTCTCTAACAAAATGGTCTATTGTAGATACTTATGATTTGAAAACCCAACATCTGATACATAAAAAGATAAAACTTTTTTTTCTTTTAAGTTTTCCTTGATTTTTTTTTTTTTTTAGGCATCCAAATAAATTTTATACAAATTTTAAGCAAAACTATGTTTATAGTTCGGTAAAACAAAACCCATTCTAAAAGTTAAAATACTACAAAGTATAAAACAGTGGTGTCAACTCAAATAGAAATGAAGGCCACTGAACCATACAAAAGGATCCCAGCACTCTGCATATTAACTAAGAAAAACCACAAATACACTTTCTCTTATTGTATTTTTATTTATTTTGTTAAATATTTTTGAATAATATTTTTATCTGATTCAGCTACATGCTGCAGACCTTGTGTTTAACACCTGGTCTTATGGATTACTAATTAAATATGGGACTAGTATTCATTGTTTTCAATAAGAGAATGACTTTAATAGGTCATAAAATCATTTTAGTACAATCATTTTACATTGTAGAGACCTCTACATGAGGTAGATTACACTTTTCAAGATAAGTCCAAAATGAAGTTGATATAAAAAACAGAAAAATAAAACTAGAAGTTAATTTGAACCTTCTTGATAAGGGCTTCTTAAAATTTTTCTACTCTTGAATCCCTTTTCACTCAAGACATTTTTACATGACCCTGGATATATAAGTACATAAAATAGATGTACAAGTCAAACATTTACTAATAATCGTAATTTCATGACCACAATATTCAGTTATGAGACTTCATATTAAAACTTGAGTTTTAAGAAGCTGGGATTTAGATTAATAAATGCTACTATAGTCCTTTTAAGGTTTACATGAATTATTTCATTTGAGTTCTATCAAAGGTGCATAGTGAAGCTATGGTAATGTATGATATTGCCAAGGTGGAGTTAGTATGTAGAGAGGAGAGGATTGAAACTTCAGCCATGCCAGTTGCTATCTAGATTTCCCTTTACTTGCCTGTAAACTGAAGAGGCTGAATTAGATGTTCTCTTTATTGCCCTCTAAGGCACTTGGCAACATGAAATTTGTGATCCTTGAACTACCTCATCTAATTCACAAAGGTGTTAGAACTAAGCTCCTTGAGGGCAGGGATTGTCTTCTACCTGTTTTAATCTCAGAGCTTTGCACTAGGGTTGATATTTAGTAGGAGCTTCTTAAATGTTTATTATATATTTTCCAAATTCTCCCAATTACTGACTAGAATGCCTTGATCCTCTTAGTCCCCAGGTTCATAACTATCTCTCATTTCTCAGATCAGTTTCCAGTCTCCCAGTTGTACCACTGTAACATTTTAGGAAGTCTTCTCTGATTCTGCTACCACCCCAGTGCAGTCCCTCATTTCTTCATTCTGAACTGACACAGAAGCCAAATGTTTAGTCTGCCTGCCACAAGTGTCTTCCTACTCCTTCATCCTCCAATCATTTGTTATGGTGAGTTTTCCAAAAGTGCACATCCAACTGTGTCACACAGATATTTATGAAATCCAGAGGCTTCCCAGGACCTCCAGGATCAAATATACAATCTTCTTTTTGGCATTCTAAATCCTTAATAACTTAGCCCCCACCCTCCCCACTTTTTTAGTCTTCTTACATCCTATACTCCCCATTGTACATGTACTCTAATCCAGTGATTAAAAAAAACCTTACTCCTCCTTGAGCAAACTATTCTCTCTCTGACTGAGCATTTTTCACTAGTTGTCCAGGAAAGCACATGCTTTCCCTCTTCCTGCCTACTTACTGGCTTCCTTGACTTAGTTCAAATACAAACTAAAATTTCACAATTTTGATGCCTTCTTTCTTTAGATTACTTTCTATTTATCCTTTATATTGTTTGTTTGTAACGAGTTGTTTACATGTTGTTTCTGTCATTGGATTAGGAAATTTCTGAAGGACTGGACTTTTGCCTTTCCTTGTGTCTCCAGTGCTAAGCACAGGGTCTGCCATATAGGCACTTACTAGGTAGACTTGTGGCTTCCTTAAATTATGTGAGTTAGTGGTTTGCATTTTAAACCTCCATGAGTTCATTAGCCATAACCAGATCTACAGAAACATGAATATAACCTGTAACAAACAGGTTTCTGCTCTCATCCTTTATTGTGAAAAGTCATTTCATTGACATATCCGGTTACTGTTGTCCAAAAGTGAGTGGATGAGATATATTTGGAAAGTATTTTATATCTTAAACTAGATTATAGACTAAGAAAAATACCTTTTCTCACTTCTCAGCATATTTGTTAGGGTAGGTGCTAGACTTAGTGAAGAATTGATATAGCAAATTTTGACTGAAGAGAGTTTGTTGTTTGAGAGAATTAATTTTACCATCAACTTTCTGGTTAGCTTTGTCATCTTGGACGATCTACTTAATATTTCCTCTTTATTGTTCATAAGTGAGGAAGCTGCATTAGATTAAGAGTATATAAACTGGATACCCAGAGGACTCCAAGGGATCCTTGAATTTGGATGGGAAAAAGATTCCATCTTTTATTTATACCCTTTTCACTGAAAGTAAACATTCCTTTAATTATGATCATAGGCAACAAACTCTCTGAGGAAGAATATACATAGGTTTCACCAAACTGCCAAAAGGAGCCAAAGCACAAAAAAGATTTTACAACTTTGTTCTCTAAGAGACCTTCTAGGTCCAAAATTAAGTGATTCCAAGATTAATTAATTTAGACAACTCATTTCACCGCAATAATGGTCAGATTACTTTAGAAAATATTGAGGCGTTTATCCTGTGAGATTGCTGTAGGCAGTATTGAGAAGGTAGGAGTAAAATGATTATTTACTAATGGTCCAAGGAGGGCACTTAGTGCTTTTAGCTGAAGATTGTGTTGTAACAGGTGCCTCAGAAATAGAATTATCACTCAAAACATTTGAATGTGTAATATGAGCTTGCCACTTTGTTTGGTGTTATGTAGTAAGTATAGTTCATGTAGCTTTTTTTTTTCCCCCTAGGGGAAAATAATTTAAAGACTAATTCTTTGAGGACCAAGGGGAAAAAAAGAGTTGGGAGGAAGAGATAGTAATTAAATCTTTCTTTGTTTTAGGTTTGTTTTTTGTTTTTAACCAAGGTGAATCTTTTACTGATTTAAGGGGGACAGCTATTTGTAATGACTCCACCAAGAAGTATTTAAATGCCATCTACATTTCAGCATTGTGTTAGATCCTTATTTTGGGAAATACAGGAGACTTGATTCCTGCTATCAAGGAGTATACCATCTTATTGCCAAATAATAGAATCATTATGTCTGATAACCAAACTTCATCGTCCTGACTAAATACCATAGAAGCTCAGGAGAAGTCAAATCTAATATTAGTTGAAAGAAACATTTTGGAGAAAATAAATATTGAAATAGGCCTGGAATGCGGTTCGTATAAATAGGTAATAGAAAAAACAAAGTACTGTTTACTTTATTGGAAATCATAATGTTATAGCAATTCCTTGTAAAAGTGACTTTAAAAAAAAAACATTCCATTTTCCCTTCAGTTTATATTGATTTTGTTTTTATATTGTATGTCCAAAATATTTTTTCCAGTAATTGTGAATGTAACATGGTTTCTGAATTGTACCATTTTTGTAAATTAAGTATATATATATATATATAATTATTCCAAGATATATAAATGGTGTGGCACATAAATTTTTATTTCTGTGGAATTGAATTTTCATTTTTATGAGTTTTGAAGTTAAGTTTAATAAATGTCAGATACCTGTTTTGTATAAGACATTGTGCCAAGCAGTAAGTAATTGGAATTTTAAAAATAATGCAGCTCTCCTATTATTTAAATGTCCCATATGTAATCCAGAGCCTATATGGGAGGAAGGAACTTGAGGTCTAATCCTTCTGCTGCCACCCTCTAGTTCTGTGACCTTGGACAAATTTGTGGACATTGTATATCTTGTTTCTGTTTAATCTGTAAAGAATCTATGCTCCATGCCCACCCTAATCCCTCCCCCCAAAAAAGAATTTATCCTCTTTAAAATCTAAACTATTAGTGCTAACTTTAAAAAAAAATGTTTTCCCCCTCAGTAATATTTTATTTTCCCAAATATATGTAAAGATAGTTTTCATCATTCATTTTTATAAGATACTGAGTTCCAAATTTTTCTCTTTACCTCCCCCCTTCTCCTCATGACAGCAAGCAAGGGATATAGGTTAAATATATGCAATCTTAGTAAGTCAAGTTGTACAAGAAAAATCAGACCAAAAGGGGAGAAAAAACATGAGAAAGAAAACAACACAAAGGGTGAAAATACTGTGCTTCAGTTTACATTTTAGTCTCTATAGTTCTCTCTAGATGAGGATGCCTTAAATCACACATTGTTGGGAAGCACCAAATCCATCATAGCTGATCATCTTGTTACTATGTATAATGTTCTCCTGGTTCTGCTCACTTTACTCAGTATCACTTCATATAAGTTTTTCCAGGCTTTTCTGAAATCTGGCTTTTTTTTTTTTTTTTAAACAACTCAGTTGCTCCCCAATAATTCTTTTCCCCCCTACTGCATGGGATTACTGGATCAAAAGGTAACAATTGCATAAATTTAATTCCAATTTTCCCTCCCAAGAGAGTTTTACTAATTCAAAACTTAGTATCATTGTGTTAATGTGCTTGTCTTCTCATACCATCTAAACCCCAACCCCATCTAAATTGAGTCTCTCAGCTCTCAGTGATCTTAACTATTTCAGATCCCAGGTGAAAGTTTATACATTAACTATTTTCAGCTTTTGATTTTATAAATAGTAAGGTTTTTTAAATTAGTGATTTAAATTTTGCATGGTTATTGACAGTTCATTTTTCTTCTTTTGGAAACTTTGAAAATTGACCATTTTAGGGAATACTTTTAGATAAAAAGTTATAAGCTAGAATTAATTTTAGGGATCATACAGTCCAATTATATTTTAGAGGCACATGCAGATGGTGATTCAGCTAATATGAAACAGAGTTCAGATTCAGATTTAGCATACTTTTTCACCTTTTAAAAACTAAAACATATCAAGTTACAATATCTGATCCACTTTATTGCCATATTTGCTTAACAAAATAACTGAAATTCATAGGATCGCTTATATTTTCATGGAAGAACTATATTTAGATTTTTAAAAAAAGTTTTATTGATATCTCTTGTACACCAGACCTCCTCCTTGTTCCTTTACCCTAATATTGGTCTTTTAAGATAATATCAATTAGATGTCTTTTAGTGTCCTGTTTATTAAAATTATTGTAGTTACGTGGTTTTTTTCTAGTTCTTTTCCTATGTGTCTGTTTAAATAAGTTTCCTGTGTTTTTCTGAATTCTTTATCATTTCCTATAATTTATTACTTTCAAATACCTCCATTTGTTTGGTCCCATTCATGGATAGTCACTTAGTTTCCAGTTTTTTGTTTAGAAGTTCCCCTCCCCACTACCACCACCACCACCACACAATGGTATTATGTAAACATGTTTATGCTGTATGACTGATGTTTCAGGTTGTATTTTCATGCTTCACATTTCCATAATACACTATGAACTATAAGTTAGTATTGACCTTTTTTTCTCCTTTACTAGCATGACATAGTGGAACAATCCCTAAATTTGGATTTAGAAAACCTGTTTTCAAAACCCACTCTATTATTTATTACCTGTCTGATATTATTAGGCCTCTCATTCCTCATCTGTAATTTTGAGGGGTTTGGACTATCTCTAAGGACCCTTCTACCTCTAAATTATGGGGACAGAGATTGTTCTGTAGTCTCAAACTAGATTGATGATAACTAATACATAATAAACTTTGTTGTTTCTATAAAAAATAGATTAAAATAATTTTGATTATCAGCTACTACAAAAACCATAGGCAGAGTTGTTAAATCTTAGAAATAATGTTTACCTTACCAGAATTTCTTTTTACTCTTGACTATTTAATTTCAACATAGGACCTTGCCTAGAACCTTTCTGCTCTCCTTAAAGTAATCCTATACTCCATAATTTTCTTGAGCATTCCAAATTCTGTTATATAATTCACCTCATAGACTATTTAGAGTACTCTTTCATAGACATGCGTATCTTACCTTTTTTAAAAGTAGTTTTATGCACCCAAGTTAAATTATAGCTGGTGAAATGTACATGGAAGACACTGTCTTCCTCACAAGTTTCCTCCTGTCTTTGATCTTATTTTTCATTGAGAAGATTTAGCTCTTTTTAGTTTCTAAGTAGAATGGAGTTCTGTTGGGGGAGGGAAAAAGGAGGAAGGGATAGAGGAAGAGAGAAAGAAAGAAAGAAAACCTTTCCAGCTCCCATTTTCCTTTGCTCTTTCACATATCCCATCTCCTTGCCTGAGCAGTTCATTGAAAAACCAAGAAAGGGGATCAGCATTAAGAAATAGGGCCTCAGATCCTAATGCAAGGACTCTAGTTTCATAGATATTAATGAAAAGTGTTCTCGATTTCTTTGGAAAAAATATCCCAGGAGAAATAGAATATAGCTACAGATAATTTTGACCAGAAATTGGGAAATTTTCCCAAAGGGACTAAGGTCTTTATAATGGGGTATAGAGAGTTCATAGGTGAAGTTTCCATTTTTAAAAGACAGAAAGTGGAAGCAAGGATACATAATGCAAGTATAATTTTTTTTTAAGTGATGCATAAAACCAAAAACATATGAAGGTGATTTTTTTAAAGAAAAGTGTCAAGAATGCTGAAACTCCAGATAGCAAATAAGATTTTGTTTTTAAAAGCTCTGGTGGGGAAAAGAAGAAAAAAGGGGAGCAGAAGACCACTGTTGAGAGAAGAGCTACCCAACTTCTGGATATGCGTCTATGGTCTCTGCCAAGGAAATGATTTTTAACTGGAAAGTATAAAACACAAATGGTAGCCAAAACCCATGATAAATAGGTAGCAAACTATGAGCAGGAAAGGAAAATTTCCATCTATCATTTTTTGGATTCTGGAATAGCCACGCTTCCATTTTCTGGCCTGACTGGATCCTGATGGACCTCCAGGTAACTAGTTATTATCATTTCTGGGGAAGTTGGGTTAGAAGGGGATGACAAGATATGTTAGGTTTTTCCTTTCCTTTTTGGTAGTCTATAACCTTTAAGATGGTTATATTTTTTTTAATTTTTATTTTATTTTATAATTATAACATTTTTTTGACAGTACATATGCATGGGTAATTTTTTACAACATTATCCCTTGCACTTACTTCTATTCAGATTTTTTCCCTTCCTCCCCCAACCTCCTCCCCCAGATGGCAAGCAGTCTTATATATGTTAAATATATTACAGTATATTCTAGATACGATATATCTGTGTAGAACCGAATTTTTTGTTGCACAGGAAGAATTGGATTCAGAAGGTAAAAATAACAGTTTACATTCATTTCCCAGTGTTCCTTTTCTGGATGTAGCTGGTTCTGTCCATCATTAATCAATTGGAATTGGATTAGCTCTTCTCTATGTTGAAGATATCCACTTCCATCAGAATACATCCTCATACAGTATCATTGTTGAAGTGTATAATGATCTTCTGGTTCTGCTCGTTTCACTTAGCATCAGTTGATGTAAGTCTCTCCAAGCCTCTCTGTATTTCTCCTGTTGGTCATTTCTTATAGAACAATAATATTCCATAACATTCATATACCATAGTTTACCCAACCATTCTCCAATTGATGGGCATCCATTCATCTTCCAGGTTCTAGCCACTATGAAAAGGGCTGCCACAAACATTTTGGCACATACAGGTCCCTTTCCCTTCTTTAGTATTTCCTTGGGGTATAAGCCCAGTAGTAGTATGGCTGGGTCAAAGGGTATGCACATTTTGATAACTTTTTGGGCATAATTCCAGATTGCTCTCCAGAATGATTCTTTCACAACTCCACCAACAATGCATCAGTGTCCCAGTTTTCCCACAGCCCCTCCAACATTCATCGTTATTTGTTCCTATCATCTTAGCCAATCTGACAGGTGTGTAATGATACCTCAGAGTTGTCTTAATTTGCATTTCTCTGATCAATAGTGATTTGGAACACTCTTTCATATGAGTGGAAATAGTTTTAATTTCATCATCTGAAAATTGTCTGTTCATATCCTTTGAAGATGGTTATATTTTTGAATACTGACTGGAAAGGGATTCTGGGCAGTTTTTTTTTGGGGGGGGGAGTCAGAGGACTTGGATCTGAGTAGTAATTCGGTCAGTCCCTTGGGTGTTCTTGGAGGAGTCATTTTTTTGAGCCTTTGTTTCCTCATCTGTGAAATGTTGTGGATATATAGATCCTCAGGCACAATAGTAACAGGCAATTTTGATTGCAGACCTATTGTCAGGGGATGGAAAGATCATAGAAAAAAAGTGCCACAGAATTGGACAAGGATCCAATCAGACCGAAAAGAGAACTTTAAGTGTTAGACCAAGGAGTTTGTGTTTTCTCTTAAGGAAATAGGGAAAGACAGAAGGAATCAAGTGCCACACCAAAGAGAAGAGGCACTAAAAAGAGAACTTGCAAATTCTTTAACAGCCTGAATTTAGTTGCTGCCAAAATCTCAGAACACATTGTTGAAAGAATGGCTAGTGGACATCCAGAAAGAAAAGTAATGATCACAAAGGAGCCAGCATAATTATTCCAGATAAATTTCATTTCTTTTTTGAGTAGGTTACTCCTCTTTCACATCAAGAATATAATTATTGGGGTAGTTAGGTGATGCAGTAAATAAAATACTGGGCCTGGAGTCAGGAAGGTTGAAGTTCAAGTCTGGCGGTTGCATTTAATAATTTTGTGACCCTGAGCAAGTTATTTAACCTCTGTCTTCCTTAGTTTCCTGAACTGTAAAATGAGAATAACAGCAGCACCCAGTCCTTTAGGGTTGTGAGGATCAAATGAGATAATAATTATGAAGGTCTTAGCAATAGTCCCTGGCACAAAGTAAATGCTGTATAAATGTTAGCTAGTATTATTACTACTTGTATTTACCATGAAGTTAGCTATGATCATGATCTGCCAGTTTTAGTGGCTATGAAGCCCAACGTCAAGGAGTCCATACATAGCATGATGGTTGAGCTGGTTGAAAAAGAACATTTCATTCTTCTCTGAAGCTGGAAAGGACTTAAAAAGCTATGTAATTCAGTTCAGTCAGAGACAGAAAGGACCAGAGTTTGGATTGAACTAGGCTTCTCTGACTCCAGTGCCAGGGTTCTGCCCTTTTGATGAATAAATACACGGGGAAAAAAATATTTTCTCCTTCTCTTCCCTAAGAACATAATTAGAAGTAATGAGTGGACGTGGCAGAGAAATAGACTTTGATGTGAGGAGAAAAGGTTCACTGTGCACCAGACACTGTGATAATTGGTGATATCCTAATCTGAAATGGGCTGCTTTTAGAAGGTAATGGTTCTCTTCACTAAGGGTTGATGCGTCTCCTTTATTTTTGTATTTGGATAACATTCTTTGTGAAATATTGTTAGAAATTGGTTGTTCATTTTCTGATTTCTGTAGACAGTGCTTCTGAGTTACAGGGATGTTTTTCAGTCCTTATTTCCCTCTTGTAAGAATGTATGTTAGACTCTTGACTCTCCCTGAAGAGAAAAAATTTCTTTCTCTAGTTTCTCCTGCAGAGGAATTTGTGGTTTAGAATCAGCTGGTGATCAGATTAACATATTATTAAGGAAGTGTTTCCAGTATACTCAGATAAATATTGTGGCTTGGACTAGACAATATGAGCCCTGGGGAAAACGAAGCTTGTTTCTATGTTAGGATAGTTGTCAGAGATAGTCAGGTTTTCCTTAATGCCACATATTGGGAGCTACCTAATATCTTGGACAAAGTTTGTGATTTCATCTGTGTGAAAAAACTCCCTGTAAGATTTTGATTTGTCAAGAATCACATAGCCAGTGTATAGCAGAGACTTGATTTGAACTCATTTTATAGACCCATAGATAGCCCTTTAATCATTTCACCACAGCTGCAAACTTAATATTGACAAAGTAAAACTGTAATAGCTCAAAAGGTAATAACATGTGATATTCACTCTTAAGATCTTGCAGAGAGACAGTCTTTTAAGTAAATACCAAAATGTTCATTTATTGGAATGCTAAATGGAACTTGGCTATCTGATTGAACCAAAACCTCAAAAGAGCATTTAAGTGCTTGCTAGCTACCAAATGTTGTGCCAGGCACACTGATGCTGGGCAGTCCTATTCCCAAGGTCAAGATGTTAATAATGTGATTAGGAAGACAGGAGTATGAGTATGAATTTGTTCATATATGAATGTAAAATGGGCATTTGAAAAATGTTGACTACATACACACACTGTCTTGTGCACACACATTGCTAAACATTCAGAAACAAGAATAATAATAGCCATTGCCCTCCAAGAGCTTATTTTCTAGTAGGGAACAGATCTGATACACAAATGAGTAAAAGCAAGATAATTCGAGAAAGAAGAGAGCATCTAATAACCATAACACCCCAAAGTCATCCACAACTGCCCTTCGACAGTATTTGATTCTAAGAAGCCCACATGAGAAAGCTCAGCTTGTGTGAGGGAGAATGACAAGAAGTGAATTGCTAAGATTAAGAAACTGCCTTTAGGCCAGTTTGACAGTGCTTAAAGGAGGATAATATGAAATCAGCCTGGAGACAGGTCAGAACCAAAAAGTAGAGAACTTAATTTAAATGCCAGACTAAAGAATTTGTGCATACTCTTAAGGGAATAGAGAAACCACTAAAGACAGAAGAAGCAAGTGTCACACAACTTAAACCAACATTACCTTGAACACTGTCCTTTTGTAGACCCTGATAGAGACATCTGCCTCAAGGTTCTGACCCCAGAGCCTTGAGAATTGCGGTATCTTCCAAATGACAACACAGACTTGCTTCCAGCTCAGCCCCCCCAGTCTTCATTGAAGGGAGAAATCATTATGCATGGAGGCCCCACCTTCCTCATAAACAGCAACAACTGCTGCCAGGCTGCCACAAACAGAGAGGGCACAGGAGACCCTGGGAATGGCAGGACACTGTTTGCTTCTAGCCCAATCCTCAAAGCTGTTATCTGGGGAAGCAGCTTCTGTGGAGAAGGGACTAGCTGCCAGCCCACACACACTAACCTTCCTGAAGCACCAGTTCATCCTAAGGGAAATAAAGGACATGACATGTACCAGGCAAGACAAACCATTACCACCACTTCCTTGACCAGACTTTGATCGAGATAGCCTGGGATGCCTAAATCAAGAACCAATGGACCAGTAATATTTCTCTTTCAGTGCCCTTGGTCATCATCCTGGGAAGCTAGGGAGACTCAGTCTGGTGACTAATTCTGTGAATACTGTACCGCCACAGCCCCACATAACTAAAAAGCAAAGATATCAACCAGTACTATCAGATTATTCAACATCAGAAACTGATAACATTTTATCTGGGGAAATGGCACTAAAGGCAGAATGTTATCATCTGTTTTTGTTTCTGTACCCCAAGGACCAGTAGACCTTCACTTCTGATCTGCAGCTGAAGTCTTCCTTCTGTATCATCTCTCCTGTTAAAATGCAAGCTCCTGGAGAGCAAGTACTGTCTTTACTCTTTATATCCCCTGCACATTGCACCAGGTGTTTAATAAATGCTTTATTTTTTTTTTCATTTTTTAACAGGAGCATGACATATTCATGTTGTGTGTGTGTGTGTGTGTGTGTGTGTGTGTGTGTGTGTGTGTGATTTGATATATGTAGATTTATATATTTAAAATACTCTAAAATGAAATCCGACTTTTGGTTGATCCTGTATAGCATATCAATTATATGCTAGTCGCTCACTGCTGCACACAAACCTCTTGAGCTGATAGCACCTGATAATTTTAAACTTTTTTGTGTAAAATCTCTGTGTAAAGTCTCTAATTGAATGAACATTGGTTGTGTATTTTATTCTTCCATTGCTGTAAGAAATTGCCCAAATCTGTCTTTTCTCCACCTCCTTCTTTCTTCCCTCTATCATTGCTTGTTTTACCAAATGTTTATTCTTTATTTTTCCTCTGTATATTATATCTGATAAGCATGAAAGTAATATTAATAATACACTTGGATCATCCTATATGCTTTGATATCAAAGAAATATAGTTGCTATCAGCCTATGCAAGTTCAAAGTATCCAAATGTCCTTACCAGAATCTGTAAATATCTTGATCTAAGTCATCCTCCTCAAATTAAATCTTTTTCTCCATTGACAGCACCAAAAATATGGATGCAGGGAAGGTACTTTTATTCTTTTGCATTATTTCTAACTTTTGAATTGGTTACATATGTATTTTTTTTCCATTGCATATGTACAGTAGTTCAGGCTACATATTTTGGGGCTTTATTGGACATTGGTGGAATAAAACAAGGAACATTCAGGAAAGAACATTAAGGGAAAAATGACTGAGGACAAAGATAAGGTGGGGAAAAATTTGAAGGTCACTGAGATGTTTGAGATTGGATGATCATGGGCAGAAATGATCTGGGTTTTGGGGGGGGTCTATTTCTAAATTACTTAGCCCCAAGTTATAGACGTGAGGATAATCAGCTTTCCAGCTATTTGACATGTTATTATATGCAGTGTCTGCCTGCCTTAGAACTCATTAGTTGTGTGACACTCTGCAAGTCACATCACTACTATCCAAAATGAGGAGTCAAACTTGACAAACTTGATTTTGTTCAACTATATTTATCAGTGAGTCTGTCTTTTTCTTGGTTTAGGGAACACCGACAGGGAAACTCCATTCAGAATTTAAGGTTCAGATAGTTGATTTTTTTTTTTTAAACTGAAATGTTACTTGTCCAAGGTCACACAGTACACACAGTACGTGTCAGAAGCAGAACTTGGCTCCAAGCCAGGCTCTTTATTTTTTTTTTTTTTCAAAATATTATTTTTACAGTATTTACAGTCGTCATGTGGATCTTTTGCTGAATGCATTTGAATCTTTTGGTACACAAGAAATGTGACTATGGTTGAAAGAAACTTGGATTGGCATCAGAGGATTGTAATGTTAGACATCTCCCTTTACCCTTCTGTCTCTTAGTTCCCTTATCTGAAAAAAAGGAAGAGGTTGGATTAGAAAATATCTAAAGCTCTTCCAGCCATAGAGATGATTCCTGGGAGAATATTATAAATAAATCTATTGAAAACTAGAAGTGAGAAAAGCCCACATTTTGCTGTTTCTTTCTCTGTCCAAATAGATGGATCCAAAGAGTAACTTGGCCTCCTAAACATTTTTCGATCTTGATCCTTTTCTGATTAATGAGCTGTGTTTTTTCTAAGATAAGGGCTCCCCATTTTCTCCTCTGTCCTGTGAACTTTGTTTGTTAGAAAACCCTGAGAGAGGTTACCCATCACTCTTTCTGCTTTATGTTTGACTACAAGGTTTTGTGGTGGGCTATCATGTTGGTTTGTGCTTCAATGCTAAGAAAAGGGAATTTTACTGTTGGTATGGAGAGGTACCTCATGGATACAGCTAAAATGATATTGTTAGGTAGGCCCTCTGTAATTCAATGTAACATTTGAGAGCTGACTGTGTAAAGCCTTGAGGATTCAAAAGGATGACAAAAGGAAAATCTCTATATCCATGGAACTTGTGGTCTCACAGTGATAGGAGGATGTACTCTAAATTGGATGCATATTTAACATTTATTGGATTGCCTGCTATCCCTGTACGGGAAGGGAGGGGAAAATTTGGAACAGAAAGTTTTGCAAGGGTCAATGTTGAAAAAATTATCTATGCATGTGTTTTGTAAATAAAAAGCCATAACAAAACAAACGAATAAATAAAGTAGGTGATGCTCAAGTGAAGCTTTGAAGAAAAGAGAGATTGAAATGCCACCTGCCTTTTGGAGAATGGGCAGTAGAATGTTTGATTTAGGAAAGAGCCAGTTGATCAAGTCTGTTGTATCTTGTTAGGAGTAACCATTGGGGTACATTTGCTATTCCTTTGTCATGCTCCAAATCATCTAGATGTGTGATATTTTGTCTGCACCATCCTCTTTGGGTTTTTTTTTGGTTTTGTTTTTTTCTCTCAGCTAATAAGGGTGGTATCTTCAGCAGCAGTGAATGGAAACTGCAAAGGTAACTCCACACTCACTTAACCATGAAACTGCTGATAGAAAGGAAGACAAGGAATACCTACCTTTAGGGAGCAGACTGAGGAAAAGAATGGTCACAAAAGTAAGAGTATCTGGGTCATATAACCTATGAAAGAAAGGGGGAAAAGAAGAGCTACAGTAACATTTTCTAGAAGAGAATGTCACAGATATATTTAATCAGCAAACATTGATGTGTACTAGGCACTGGTGTCTATGGGGGTGTCCAGAGAGAGCAAGCACCTCGGGTGTGAGGGCTTGCCATGTTCTTTTCAGTGCTACTCATCTGTCTTTGGTGTTCATCTTCACTCAACTCTCAATTGTAATATGAGTAGTAGTCACACCTGGGTAAAACTGTTCCATTGGATTGTCTGAACCAACTTAAGGGTAACCAATGATTCTCAAATCTGATGGAGAATTAGGGCAGTGTCTCCTGCAGTTTCTACTCAAGCATATGAGGAACTTCACCAGTGGAATGGGAGAACGAGAATTATTTGTTCCAGTGGTCATGAAGTTATTACGGAGGACTTAAGAGCTTTGTTGGACATAAAAGATGGCAAGATCATTTACTGCATCCTGGGCCATTGCCAGTCATTTTGACTTTTGTCCTGTCATTGGACTTCAGTGATCTGCAAGCGATTTCTTGGAAGGGACCTCCCAAAGAACTTAGTGATTTTCCCCTTTTTTGGAGCTATTTTCATAAACTAGCCTTTGGAATTATTGAATTTGTTTTTCCCTTCATTTTCTTTCATTCTAGCTGCAATGCAACTAGGTGATGCAGTAAATAGAACCCTGACCTTGAAGAATCTTGAGTTCAAATCCAGCTTCAGATCCTTCATAGCTGTATGAACCTGGCTAGTCATTTAACTCCAATTGCATTTCCCTAAAGAGTAGATAGCATATTTTAAAATTTCCTTGCTTAATTTCTTTTTGATATTATGTATCTTTCTTTACCCTTGGTAGTTTCTCAGGTTAAGCTTTAGGTGCATTGGAAAGAGCAGGGAATTTGAACATCATCTAGCCCAGGGGTTCTTAATCTTAGGGTCTTAGCCTGCTCTAGCAATTACTTAAAGCCTATAGCCTTCCTCACAAAATAAAATAAAGGTACAAAATGAAACTCATAAAATTACAAAGAAAATAAATTATATTGAAATACATTAACAGTCGTCTTCTCCCCCCACAAAAAAGAAAGTTATACTCCCCACTTTAAGAACTATGTAAAATTCCAGCCTAAGGCTAATATTCACCAACCATGCTGCCCACTTTTGAAAGATTTTTACTGATGATCATCACTAAACTTAATTTCTCAGTATATTCCTGGCAGAGCCATCTCTGAAAGAATAAAAAGGGAAAAAGGAAGTAAATGCACATGAGCAAGTTTAACACATTAGCCAAGTCCAACAACATTCCATATCTATAGTTTGCTACTTCTGCAAGGAAGTATAATTTCCCATTTAATTTGAAGTCAAGCTTCTTGTTATCATTACAAGACATTCTGTTCTGATTTGCTTGTTATTTCCATTTATATGGGTTCTAATCACATGCATATTGTTTTTCTGATTCTCCTTCACTCTATAAATTCATGTAAGTTAATCTTTTGCTATCTACCCCATATTCTTTATATTGGCTGTTTGTTACAGCACAGCAATATTTCTTTATTGACAAATTTATTGTAATTTGTTTAGCTATTTTCTACATAATAGACACATACTTTCTTTTTGTTTTTCACGCCAATAGAAGTGATGATATAAATCTACATGATGTTTATGGAACCTTTGTATGTGGAACCTGTAGATCTAGCATTGGGGTGAAAAAGTCTATTTTACTTCACTTTGTTAGCATAATTCTAAAATTGCTTTGCAAAACAGTTGGATCCTTCTCAACTATGAAGCAGCCACAGTAAATAGAATACTTATCCCTGCAGGCAGAAAGATCTGAGTTCAAATCCAGATTCAGACATTAGCTGGGCAAACCCCCTTCATCTTTTGCCTCAATTTACCCAACAGTAAAATGGGTACTTCCCAGAGTTAGTGTGATGATCAAATTAGATAATAGTTATAAAATGCTTAGTATAATGCCTGGTATATAGCAGGCATTATATAAATGCCATTATTATTATAGTCCCTCTGGCTCCGATCATTTCCATATTTTGTGATCTTTTCCACTTTGCTGGATATGAGCAAAACCTCCATCATTCCAAAATTTAATTTTTCAAAAATATTATGAGCTTGGCAAATATATATCAAAATTAATATTTTGACATACAAAAAGAAAAAATAATTATACATGAAACTGAACTATTGTACATAATTTTGTAAAGTGTATATTTTATCTAAAATGACAATAACAAAATTAGACAGCCTGCTAGGAAGGCTGGGTTTCAAATCCTACATTTGACACATTGACTGGTTCCAAGGGTGAACTTCCTAATGCCCTAGAATGGCACTTAATTCCCAGTTCCTTGCTGCAATAAAAAGTACAAATCCTTTTTTTTCCCCTCAAATGAATTCTCCCTCTTACTGACTCTTTCTCTCCATCCCTCCTTCTCTATTCCCTCTCTCCTCCTCCTCCTCTTCCAGATATTAAAGGCTTTGCTATAAGCAGTGTAGAGATTCTTTTGGATATAATTCAAAATTACTTTTGATTGACCAATTCATGGCTCCAACAACAGTATTATCATTGCGTCTTTATTTTTTTTTTTATTGAATTTAATTATCAACAGATATTTCAAGATAGGAAAAATGAGGACTTTACAGAACTTTGTTAATTTAAAAAATCAATTTTATTATTTTTTAATTTTATTATATTCTTCTATACATTTCAAAAAATGTTTTGATATTCTTGTTTTCATGTCTCACTACCCACTAATGTGTCCTCCTTTGAAAAATTGAAAGATTTATATTTAAGTTCATCATCCTCATCCTTCTCACTATGAAAGTCCAGACAGATTATTTTGCCTTTGTGCCTCAGTGTCCTCACATATAAAATGAGAGGATTCATTTGATGGCCCTTAAGTTCCCTGCCAGTTCTAAATCTGATGAAATTTATACAAAAAAATTAAAGTTCTTAAAATCTTCCAGAGTTCTTCTCTTCACAATATTGTGAGTATCATGTATATTGATCTCCTGGTTCTACTCATTCCCTTTGGCATGGTTTTATATAAGTTTTCCTAAATTTCTCTGTGACATTGATCATATTTTAATTTTTACCTCAGTAAATTTCCCATATATTTATATTCCACATTTTGTATATCCATTTCTCTATTGATGGTTACCTATTTTATTTCTACATCTGTGCTCAAAACAAAAAATATACTGCTATAAATATTCTTGCATATATCACCTGTTTTCTTGATACATTTGAAAGTCCATGCCCTTAGTATTGCTGGAACAAAGGATAGAAACAGTTTAGAGACTGTTATTTCACAATGTTTTCCAGAATAGTTGATTCAGTTCTAAAGTTCCACCAACAGTGCATTAATGTGCATGCCTGTCTTTCTACATCCCCTTCCACTTTTTGTTATCTTTGCCAATTTTCTGGATATAAGGCAAAACTTCAATGCTGTTTTAATTTTCCTTTATCTTATTTTCAATGATTTGGCACTTCCTTTTATATGGTTGTTAATAACTTCTATTCTTTTGAGAACTATTGGTATCCTTTCACCATTTATCCATTGGAATTTGGCACTTTTACCTTTTATATATGTATACATAAATATGTGTAGGAAATGCACATGTGATGTAGATGTATGACATGTATTTTGGATGTTAGAACTTTTTCATAGGTAATTGATATATTTTCTCCAGTAGATTGTTTTCTCTAGCCTCACTATATTGATTTCGTTTATAAGTCCCACTATTTCTTGTTGATTGAAGAATTCCTCCTCTAGCCATATCTGTAAAAGTCATCTAACTTTTTCTGTGATTGTTAATATTAGTTATATATCTATTATGAGTAAGTTGTGATATATAGACTGTAAGATGTTCGTCTAAATATAATTTTTGTCAAGGGGGTAGTTCCTTCCATTGGAGAAATACCTTGACTAGTCTAGCCTGACTATGTATGATTTACTTGTCTTTGCATTTGCCAGTTACTTTGAGTAGTGAGTCATGCATGTTGCCCCAGAAAGCATCTATTTGGATTAAATTTTTGAATATTAGTCTTATCAATTGTGCTACAGTTGTTTAAAACGACATCAAAAACCCCACCCAATTCACTTCATAATTCATAAATTAGAAAACGGCAAAGAAGTTACAAAACTTCCTTCTGAGGTGGAATAAAATATAGATTATTCTTCTCTGAGATCAGAACTAACCCATCAGCAATACTCTTTGAGTCCAAATCAGAATCTGGTTTGAGTCACTCTCAAACCTGTTCTCTTGCCATCTCCTAGACTTTAGTGAAAAGTCTAAGCTTCAAAAACGAGTGACTTGTTCTGAAATGAGGTTGCTGCTTGTGCACCTTCCTATGTTTGACTCTCCCTCCATGCATTCTGTGAGCCAGCCATACTCTGACCAACTCTCTGCTCTTCACAAAGTACTCTCCCTCTCTCATCTCTATACCTTTGCCTTGACTATTGGCTCTTAACACTAAGAATGCTCCCTAGCTTTACTTCTGCCTCTTAGAATCCTTGGCTTCCTCCATTTCACACCACATCCCTTCAGCAGACTTTTTAGTCACACTTCTGGTACTAGAGTATCTAAGATTACTTTCAGCTATTTTTTATGTATCCTATATTTATCTATTTAGTCATGTTTTTTCTTCCCCATTAGAATGTTAAGTTCTTTGAGTGATGGGATTGTTTTGTCTTTCTTTGTATTGCGTCCTTAGCATAGTGCCTGACACATAGAATAAGGGCTTAATAAATTCTCATTCCTCCACCCTGTGTGCTTCTCTCCTGTGTTTTCCAAAATATTCAAATGCTGGAATTAGTCATTTAAAAAAAAATCTGAAAATAAAATTTAATTAATTAATAAAATTAATGTTTTTTCAACCAGAAGAATAAAACACTAAATATAAAAAGTTGGTTTGTCTTAAAATCTTTGTTATATTATATTACTAACTTTATCTTTGTAAGCTGGTATATGACATTTTGAGCATCCCGTTAGCTGGAGCATTTAAGTTTAAATATGTTTGAATTGTCAGGGTAGAAGTAGATCTTGAGAACTAAATTTAGTCTGATAGAATAGCTGATTTGACATTTGTGTTCAAAATTGCTTTTATCTCCTGAAGAGGGGGGCTTTTTTTTTTTAATCATTTTTATTTGAACTTTGGAGCTTCAAATTCCATTCCTCCCTACTACCTGCAGGAAAGCAAACAATCAGTTAGATTATGTATATACAATTATAGATAACATTTCCATATTAGTCATTTTGTACAAGAAGACTTACAAGGGGAAAAAAATGAAAGTGAAAAATAGCATGCTTCTATCTGTATTCAAACAGTATCAGTTCTTTCTCTGGAGGTGGATAGTGTGCTTCATCATTAGTCCTTTGAGATTGTCTTGAATCATTGTATTGCTCAGAATAGCCAAATCATTCATATTTCTTCATTGAAGAGTATTGGTATTACCAAGTACAATATTCTCATGGTTCTGTTCACTATGGTTTATACAAAAAGGGTGATATCATAAGTAAATTAAGAGGGGATGGAATAATTTATCTGTCAGATTTGTGGATATAGGAAGAATTTAGGACCAAAAGAGATAGAGAGCATTATAAAATGTAAAATAACTTTGATTGTAGTTAAAAAGTTTTTGCAAAAATAAGACCAGTGCACCCAAAATTATTCAGAAACCGGGAAAAATGTCTTTACAACATGTATCTCTGATAAAGGCCTCATTTTCAAATGTATATAGGAATTCCTGATGTAAGGGAAGTTGATCTATGCCTAGTGTCTGTCATACAGCTTTCCAGTCTTTCCAAATAAAGAGTTTTTGTTTCTAAAACTTGGATCTTTGAGTTTATCATAATGCTAGGTTACAGTGGACATTTATTATAGTGTAACTTGTAATTAATCTATTATATTGATCCATCATTCTATTTCTTAGCCATTACCAGATATTTTGGTAATTAAGAGGGGGCTCTAATTTCAACCTGCTTACCAAAATTTAATTAGGGAATTACAGAACATGCTTTAGGTTCTTCTACTTAATTGGATATAATTTGCATTCTGATGTTATCTCCTTCAGGAATTAGAGGGTAGAATTGTATCCATTCATACCATCCTCAAGATCAGTAACATTATTTGACATTGTGGTGTCTTCTAGGTTAGCTTCATTAACATAGGTCCAGGGATGGATTAGGAGAGCCAGAAGATGGGAGTAATCAGCACTCTTATCCTAAGGGAATGGGGGGCTTGTCACTGGAAGAAAGAGGTTACAAGTGCTGTCTTCATGTACCTCCTAATAGAAACAGAAGTTGCAAAGGCACTTGTTTTCTCCTGTGTTTCAGTTTTATTATTTGACTTTTTGGTTATTACTCAGAGCTTTGGAGTTTTAGAATAATAATTTCAGGCCATTTAGAGTAAGAAGCTTAAAAAGATCTCTTCCCATTAACCATGAGATGAATGATATAACAGAGTAATTAGTGGGTTTGGACTTAAGAGACCTGGGTTGGGAGTCTGGCTGGCTCTCCCAGCAATAATAGTCTGCACTTAAACTTCTGGGACACTTTATGCAACAAAAATCAGTTGTTCCTTTGTGCCTTTCTTTCTTTGCCTAATCCCCAAGTCCTGTCTTTCAACCCTAAATTCATGCTTCTGTTATTGTCTATTTGAATGGCACTGAGTACTGATGAGTCACAATGTTACCTTATTCTGTATGGCTTTTGTTTATTTCATGTTTCATTTTTGTTATTTTAAAAGAATTTATGCTTCTTTTTAAATCATCTCTCACTCTTCCTTACCTTAAACAAATTCCTTTTAGTGAAATGGAATAATTAGGATTAGAACAAATTGTACTGTAATACCTTTATAAATTCAGTTAATTTTCAATGCTGCCAGAGTTGCTTATGTTCTGTTGACGTGCAGCAGTTATTGGGTATTTGTTCTCTTTTTTCTGTGCTCTTTCCTAGGAAGTACATTTGCCTAGGAAGCTACCTAACAGTTCTGCCGTTTTTATCTGAGTGGGGTTTTTTTGTTTTGTTGTTGTTGTTGTTGTTGTTGTTGTTGTTTTTAAAGAAGGCAGGGAGAAAGGCATCCCAAGCATGGTTTTTCTCAACTTCAAACTGGACAGAAAAGTCTGGATAAGATTTTTGAGCCCTTTCTAAGAATTCAAAGGTAAAAAAAAGCACATCAGGTGGACCAAAAGCTTAAAAAAAAATGATGAAGGGGAAGTAAGGACTGAAACAGGAAGTTGTAAATTTGAGGCATAATTTTGAGTGAGACTACATCAGTCTTCCAAGTTTGGACATGAAAGTAATGTATAAGTTGCAACAACATGGAGAAAGTTGAACAGGCATTTATTTGGATTTTCAATATAACCAGTAATACCTATAGATTGCCTTGTGATTTAAAAAGATTTTGAAGTAATAAAAGTCATTTTCCAACCACAACAAAATGAGAGTGGTAGTGATTCCAGGGTAATTAATTCAAGAAATGTAGAGAGATATTCAGCCTAATGGTGATGGGAAAATAATCAGTAAAACTATGAAGTAATGGGGATTAACTGATACAGCTTTTTTTAATTGTTAAGGAAAAATAATTACAAATTACTGAGAACAGGTTCTCAGTGCAAAGGCAGTGCATTATGTTTTAGAAATCCTTGTTGGCATACAACTGTCTAGGCAGAAAAAAGAAAACTTTAGACTTTGGTGATGGTAAAGACAAGATAATTCCTTTTCTACTGAATTAATCCTCAGGGTGACCGGATAGTGAAGTCTGGGCTTCAGAACTTTGCACCTTACTAATAGGCAAGAATGAGCCCAATTTTCTGGACTTTCTGGTAGCAGCCACAGGGTTTGTTTAATGGTTGTCATAATGGACTGGTTTTGCCAGAGGAGTCAACAAAAATCTAAACTCCAAAGAATTGTTCTTGTGAACAGTGATATATTATGCTACTCACAGGCTCTATAATTTCCCCATCATATGAAAATTATTTTTGGAATGAATACTAAGTGGACTTTCTTCCATCTAATTTCCTCGTCTTGGTGAAATTATAACTTTAGAAATTTGCTAAACTAGAGTTACACTGGATCAAATTTTCTTTGCTTCCTATTTGAAAGTAGTGGAAGGCCTATCAATAAAGAATACCTAATAATATTCTTTATATTTGTGATTTAGCCTTGAAACAAAACAATTAGAACTATAATTGTTAGTGGAATTTATGGTTTCACTGGGCACTGAATAATAATAATACTAGAAATCTACTATAGCAATAAGAGAAGAAACTAGTACGATATTGAATTCCTTCTTGCCCAGGGTTGAATCTCTGAAGCACGTTTGGGCCTGGGAATCCTAATCAGCCAAGGTTCCTACAGTCTTCCTCATACTGTCTGGGAAGTGAAAGTTCCTGTGGTTCCTACTGAGGCTCTCCTGCCAGATCCAGCTTGTGGCTGGATTGCTATTTCCAAGGAGCCATCCTTGCATAGTAATTAGCCTGGGGTCTTTTTTTCAGGTCTTTTTGGGTTGTATCTGGAGGACCCTTGTTCTGATTTTTCACTTGTCATGTTCATCCTGAAGTGCAAATTTGTTGTTTGTGGGGAAAATCTGGAAAGCTTGAAATTATTTTCCCAGAGTCCTCCCCTTCTGAAAAATCTATTGTCAATTTAAAAACACTTAAGCAGATAGCTCATTATTGGAGTTTTTGAATACAATTCATTTATGTACTATTGAGAGAAAATGAAATCAGTAATACCTTACAGAGAATTTTTTTTAATCCCCAGTTTTTCCAGCCAGAACTTTCTCTTATTCCGCTTCTTCATTCCCTAGCTGTGTACTTTGCACTTACCCTGTTTCTCTTCTGAAATACTTGCTCCCATATCCAGAATCTTTTAGTAGTAGAAATTTGCAGTTTCCTTTTCTAGTTGTTTGATGACTCCTAATCTCTTATCTAAAAACTAGGACTCTTTTCCTCCCCATAAAATACCCAGAGAGCCTTGAAGTAGCTGCTATGACTTTCCCCTCCCCCCCATCCCCTCAGCTGATCTAAGCTAAAATTTAGGAGACTTGAAGAGTGGTGCTTTGAAGCACTGACCCAGAGAATATCATTAACGAGTTCTTCTTGCCGTCAACCTAAAAATTGTGATGCCAAAGGGAAGGGCATACTAACCCCCTACTTTACCTCCTCTGTAGTCCCAGTTGGAAGGTGTCAATCTTGACCTCAGTATAAATCAAAGAGTTAGTGGGTTGACCTAGAACCCATCCCTTGCTGTTCCTTGTTTCTGCTTCTTTGGAGTTAAGCTCTGTGACCTTCCATTTGAGCCTTACCTTAAAAATACCAAATAAAAGTGCCCATTGAGCCCTTCACTGGTTTAAATTCCTCTTCAAAGTCTCTTTTTGTCCTAAAAGCAATTTTGACAAAGATTTTATTTTTTAAAAAATTTTCCCTATATATGTTAGGTGCTTTACTGATAATGATAATAGCTAATATTTTATATTGTTTTCTTAGAAATGAATTTTTATTAATACTTCTTTTTAGCCTACCTATATTTCTCCTATCATCTGTGCTAGTTCCTGGTTAAGACAAGAAGGTAACTGTGCTAAAGGATTTTATGATCTAAGAGAGAACATTCTTTTATAAATCCTTTCCTGACAGGTGTTTTATTCTTGGACCAACTTTTTTTCTTGAAAAGAGAAACAAATATTTTAAAATCATTCAGATATTCTTGATCAAGTAAAGGATTTGTACTATGCATGAGGGAGATGGAAATAAGAAATTTTAGTTTTAATGTGTTTAGTTCTCCAGTACAGAGCAGTCTCTGAAATGGAGGAATTATACTTAGTTATTATCTTGTCTAAAACCTGCAACGTCACAATGCTGGAGAAAGGCTAATGAAATTAGAAGCACAATGAATTTTGAGTTGCCTCTGAGGAGCTCTTTCTCTTTTATAATGCTTCTTGGTACTTGACCCTTAAAATTACACTAGAAGTCAAAGGGATCTTGTACCTTGTAAGAATTAAAATACTAGTGTTATGGATTATACTTTAACCACTAAACAATAAAAATACAAAACAAACTCATAGATCTAGCCCGGTTAATTTTGGAAACTTAATAGAATTGAATTTTTACTTTTGTGTATGCTATTTATGGGTGAGATTTTTTGTTTATTAGTAACTTTTTTCATATTAACACTTTACTTCTATAAAAAGAATCTGTAATTGTTCCCATCAATATTGAACATTTGGTTAGTATCTTTATGACCAGTGAATTAGTACTGCTATGTTTTTGTGACCTTTGTTAAAGAAAAGTTAATTTAAGAATAGTTACATGTTTTAGGAAACTGGGCATTGACCAATGATCAGAACGGAAGAACACAGTAGTCAGGAAACTTAAATCTTCTTTTCTTTCACTTGCAAGCTTGAGTGAAATTAAATCCTGCTTCTATCTTAGTTTATATAGGTCACTCTGTCCATGTAAAAAGTTAGCCAAAGAAAAAACTCCAGGACATTTGTTGTTACAGTTTGCCATAGTATAACATTTTTATCTGCCCTAAGATTATTTTTTCCATTCTCATAGTTTCACTGGAAATTCCATGCCGATGCTAAAAATAGAATTAAAATTAAGACATATCTACTTCAAGAGCTACGGTTTCCAAAGATATACTGTAAGTCTAGAAAAATCTTTGATCCAAAAAACAGGCTAATAAGATAGTTTTCAACTTCGGGGCGGGGGTTAATGTTCCTAGAAAATGGCACAAAAATTTTAAAATGCCCATTTTGATCATCGAATTTAGGAGAAATAAAAGGTTAGTTTCCCACAATCACCAAAAACTAATCTTTCACCAGACATTGCTGATAATACACTTTTCTTCATTACAGTTCTTGATAACAAAACATTAGTTCTGATAATATACATATTTTCCTATCATCGTAACCATGAAAAATAACCTATGAAATGCAAATTTAACCACTTTTATATTTTTTCAGTTCTCTCATCAAACACTTGAGAAGCTACTTTAGTACTCTCTTCAGCAGATTCACAAACACTTGTACAAATACTTCCCTCCTTTTGGCACATATAAACTTGCATATGAAGCCTCTCATTTTTTATTTTTATTTTTTTAATTTTATTTTTGTTTTACTGTTCATAGCTACCAGTGTGTGTAGTTGCCAAAGCAAAAGTGAAAATGAGATTACTAAAAATCATAAAAATGCTTAAAATCACAATAGTAAAAATTTTGAGTATTGGCTATGATTTAAGAATAATTTGACACTCTGAAAGTCAAAGGTCTTTGTGACCTCAAAAAGTTCTGTATATTATATTTCAAGAAATTGTGAATTAAAACTGTTCAGATCTGTTAAACCAAGAAGTCAGTCAGGCTTATACAAGATTTTGAAGTTGTAACTATCAAGGAGCAGAAAGTATGGAAAACTCTTTCAGAAGGCAAAAAATGTGGGCTTACAACCAGGATTAATTTACTCATCAAGGGGGGAAAAACAAACAAACTAAGAATAAATGGTACAAGGGGGAAAGTGAATCTGTAATTTGATAAAGCACCCCTAAGCTTAGAATATATTTATATCTTGTATTTTCAATAATAGAGTCAAAATAAATATAAAAGAGGTATGTATGAATACACAAGGGTAAGGTATTTTTATTCAAGGATAAATACATTCTTATAGAGGGAGATGATACATCTTCACAGAACCCTAATGTCATAGAGGGAGTGAAATAAGACAGAACCCCAGTGTACTTTTTTGTATGCCTTTACTAATTTAAAAGAAGAAAGAAAAGAGAAGGAAAAAAAATACACTTGGGAAGAAAGGAACAAGACAAAAGAAAGTATTAGCTAAAATAACAGGATGTGTGAGCCAGGGAAATTTTTTTTTTTCCCCTGAGGCAAATGTGGGGTTAAGTGACTTGCCCAGGATCACACAGCTAGGAAGTGTTAAGTGTCTGAGACTAGATTTGAACTCGGATCCTCCTGAATTCAGGGCTGGTACTCTATTCACTGCGCTACCTAGCTTCCCCCAGGGGAAAAAAATTAACAAAGAACAGGTGTTACTTGAACCTTAGTTTTATTTAAACCAGAAGAAGGGAACATTTTAGTTTTATATATTATATTTTAGTTTCATATATTTAGTATATATTTTAATATACACAACCTCTGTCTCTTTCTCCCTCTCCTCCCCCCCCCCCCCAAACACACACAGCTTGGTGTCAAAATGCATTCAACTTAATGCAAGCAGAAGAATAGAATGGAGGAGGGTTGTCAGAGAGGGAAGGCAGATGCAAGGTGGATTATTAAGAGAGATTTTAAGAAGTGAGAGGGGGAAAGAAAGGGTGAAATTTGTATTTGAGGTCTGAGTGGAGGGGAAATGATATAGAAGCAGGTTGCATCAAATTAGAGCACTCATATACCACACAAATTCTTATATCCTCTCACCTTTTTGTGAAGAAAGGCAAATGGGGACAAATAGAGGAAGAAACATAAGAAAACAATAGAGGAAAATTACATCATTAAGAATAATAATTGGGAATGGGATGAATATAAAACAGAACAGGAGAGCAAGATAGAATAGGAAATCAAATTCAACCAGCATTTGAAATTTGAAGGTTCATGCAGAGTTAAAATAAGAACTGAAGCAAAACAATAGCATTTTATTTATTTTGGATAAATATGGATTTATATGGAATGGATGTACTAATTCACAGCTTTACCAACAATACATTGGAATGACTTATCTTTCTACAACCCCTGCAATGGTTGTCTTTTTTCTATTTTTGACAATCTAAAAGGTATGAAGTATCACCTCAGCTATTTTAATCTACACGTATTTTCTTGATACTTTGAGCATTTGTTAGTTGACTGTTGATTGCTTGACTTTTTTCCTTTGAAAAATTACTTCATAGTCTTTGATCATTTTGGGGAGAAATGGCTCTTGATACATTTTTAAACTAGTTCCTTATATATTTTGGATGAGATATTTATCAAAGAAACTTGCTGCAAGAGTTTTTTTCCCCCCCTCAGTCAAATGTTTCTCTTCCAATCTTCATCAATTTTATGTAATAAAAATTGTGTGCTTCCTTTTTAGTGATTTTTTTAATGATCATAAACTGATCACTTATCCATAATCAAAGGTATTATCTTTCTCCTTTTCTTGTTCGTGATATTAGCCTTTATATCTAGGTTTCACATCTCTATACCATTTTATTGTGGTAGTTAGTGTAAAATTTTAGCCAAAACTTAATTTCTACCAGATTTCTTTTCAGTTTTCTCAGGAGTTTTTATGTTCTATTTATTATATTTATTTATATTTATTATATTTATTCTATTTTTGTGTTCTTTTAATGTTTATAGAGCGTTTGCTTCTGTGTGTTACATACTTTTATCTGTTCTACTGAAAAACTTTCCTCTTTTTTTTCTTTTAAATCAATGCCAGAAAGTTTTGGTGACTACTGCTTTTCAGTATAGATGTAGTTTGATATCTATTACTGTTAGATCCCCTTACTTTCCTTCTTTTGGGTTGGATGGTCATTATTTTCCCATGACTCATTTTCTTCTTCCAGATGAATCTTATTTTTTCTACTTCTCTAAAAATAATTATTTCATAGTTTGATGTGGTGTAGAGTAAATAAACTTAGACAGAATTTTCTTTTGGTTTTGGCAATGCCCAAACAGAGGCAGCTGATTTCTCCACTTATTTATTTTTCTATAAAGTACGTTTTGTAGTTACATTCATATAGTCTCTTATCATCTACAAAAAGATATTTCGTTTCTTCTTTTCCTAAACATACTCCCTTAATTTTTAAAACTTCATAATGATGTTGCCAGTACTTCTATAGTGGTAATAGATAATGTCCTCTTTTTAGAATCCTCAATATTACTGGAAAGACAGCTTATTTCTCTTAAATATAATTTTAACTAATAGTTAATAGAATAGTTTAGAGAGTTTAGATAAAAGTCCTATATGCTTATTTTTAAAAGAAATAAGTGCTATATTTTTTCAAAACTCTTTTTATGCATGTATGTGCAGATTAATCATGTGGTTTTGTTATTTATGTAAGCTGTAAAGAATTTTTCATATCATATAGCGCCAAGTTCTTGTCCTTTGGTGAATAAGACACTGGTGCTATTCCATCATTTGTTTATGGCATATAAAAAAATACTTCCTTAGCTTCTGTTTTTGTTATTACAGAAACCCTAAATTTCTATCATGTAATGATGATCTGTTGCTTCATTCCCCTATCTTTTCCCTCATTCATTACTTCAGAAATATACTGAACCCCATGGAGATTTATCCCCATCTTCTATTATAATTATAATAGAAGATGGGGATAGTAATAGAAAGTGGGGATAAATCTCCATGATTTATATTGTAAATAAGTACAAACCTACTCAAAATTTATTTTCAAATGGTTCCATTATGATTAAGAACATTTGTTCTTACCATCAACCTTCAATATTTTTCCTATATCTTTTAACTTAAATTGTTTGTTTTTTTTTTTGTTTTGTTTTGTTTTGTCTGCTCTATATTCTCTTTGCTTCCAGGATTCTGGGACTTCAAAGATCATTAACATTCTCTGCCTTTTAAAATTTTGTACTAGGCTTGCTTTAGCTTCTCATCATTCCTCTTACCTTTTTTTGTCCCAGATGTAATGAACCCTGGTCATTTGTTGGGGGGAAAGGTGGTTGGGTTCATCACTGTCCCATATACTAGATACAAGTTGAATCTCTCAAACCTAATATTTGGAAAAGTACAGTAATCCAGAGATTTAAAATAAAACTTCCATTGAACATTTATTCATTTAGCATCTATCATATGCAAAATACCATGCTAGACTCTATAAATATTAAGACTACCCCAACATTTAGTTTACTTTTAATCTTCCTGCTAATAAGAAAACTAAAGCATATATAACTTTGTTATATAAATATCAAAATGGATGTATGAAATATACTCAGAATTTTTTCCAATATTAGTAGATCACAAAGGATTTGCTAGTCTGGCAAGTGCTTTGCAAAAAAAAAAATGTTCTGATATTATGCATGAAATGTTAATTTTGACAAATAACCAGCATACATAAGGAACAGGGAAAAAAATTATATTGAAATGAGAACCTCTATTACAGAATCCTTTTCTGGAAGTCTGTAATAAATTCAGTACATTAGACATCTGAAAGATCTTGTTCTGTACCTTTTATATATTTTCATTACCTTTTTTTTTTTTTCATATTGGTTTCCTTTCTCTCCCAGTTTTATTCCCTCATATTTAAAAAAAAGAAAAATCAAAAACCTCTTTTTTAACCAGTAAGCACAATTAAGCAAAAACAAATATTCACAGTAGGCATGTCCAAAAATGTGTATCTTTGAATCATGAATCCATCACTTCTTTGTAACAAGTAAGAAGGATTTTTCCAAATAGTCCTCTGGAGTCATGGAGGATAATTTCTTTTAAAGATTTAAGTCTTTAAGTTTTATAGTCATTGTATAAGTGGTTCTATTCACCTCACTCAGGAGTTCATGCAACCCTTCCTAAATGGCTTATTTTATACATAACAGTTTTAAGATCATTTTAAAATCTTATTCCTTAACAGAATATCTGTTTTTCATAAAAGTTACCTCTGAAGTTAAATTCCTTGTTTTGAACCTCTTTTTTTTCCTGTGGATTCTCTTTTAAGACGTAAAACTCATTCTAGTTATTAGCATCTCTAAGTGGCATCGAATCAAGAAAAGATTGCAGGAAATTTAACTTATTTCTTTTGGCACCATTGTCTCAGTCATTAAATTTTTAATTTGGGCGTCTTTGATGCTCACCTCTCTACTTCCAATGTGCTATACAATGTCCTATCATTTCTGCTTTTTTTTCACACTCAGATTCTTCTTTTCTGATTAAGCAATGAGCATTTATTAAGCATTTATGGAAGCTGACTCTGTGCTCAGTTCCAGGAATACAAATAAAAAGAAAGTCCCTAGCCTCAAAAACTTTATATTCTAATGGGAAGACCATATATAAAGTTCTCTAGAGGTGGGGGAAGTGGTAATATGTGAAGTTTCCTGAAATGGAGTCTGGAAAGGAATAAATGAGGCAATGTGACTGACCTGGCCACTTCTTCAAAAATGGAGGACCTACGAAGAACTTATCAAATAAGAGGGAGACACAGAAATGATAGGATCTTTCAGGTCAAGCAGGCAAGTAAAGCATTGTGGCTTAGTCTTCAAGGTTGTGGAACTTAAAACCAAAATAAGTCCTGATTTCTAAGAATTTGCATTATAATTCTAGAGGGAAGAGGGGTAAGGGTATACAATAATAGAAGATTTGGTGGGAATTATAGTAGCAGCTGGGGAAGATCTGGATAGGTATTATATAAAAACTCGAGCTGAATTTTGAAGGTTCATATTGTTATAATAGCTTCCTTATTGGCATTTCTGCTTCCAGTTTTCCTATTCTGTAGTATTTCCTCCATTCAGGTAATACATATATTGAATTTATCTTCAGTGGCACCCAATAGTCACAGATTGTATTGTGCAAGATGTAATTTCGGGCCCACATTCAATCTATGAATGACCATATGACAAGTTAAATTTCTTGAGAATTTATGCAAGACTTTTTGCTAGATTTCAATGTTTCCCTTTCAGGAACAGATCTAGGATCTACCCACTATCATGACAGGCTTGACCAGGAGTTTCAATAGATAGTTTACAAAGATTTTAGCCACTAATTTAAAATGGCACAATGGCATTCTCTTTAAGTCAATCAAACCGGAACTTAACAGAAAATTTAACATAAAAGCTAATTTCAAAATAACTCAACATGGACAAACTGTTTAAACATGGACAAATTATTTGTTTTTTAACATGGAAAACATATATGTTTAAGATCCACATCAGCAATCAACAGAAAGATTGACATTTAAGGTAAAAATAGTAATCATGTTACACAAATGAGGTGCAGAGGAACAATAGACACAGAACATAGTTCTGAAAACCCACTCAAATCAAGAATGGATTCAACAGGCAACACTACATATATACTATGAAGGAATACCACCCTCCAAAATCTATGTAGAAATAAGGGAGAAGGAATGGGCAGTTGGGGAATCAAAGGTTGAAGGAAGAAGAAGACAAGGGAAAGATCCTTGAATGGGGGAGGTTAAGTAATAGCAAGGCAAATTATGGAAGTAGAATTTAGAATCAGCAGGGATAGGAAAGATGTGAGTTGTGTATGTAGGTGCATATCCACATATATAGACATAATTATATCTTAATTGCAGCTTGCTTGGAGTTGGGGGAGGATAAAAGGAAAGAAAAGAATAAGGTAAATAAGGTGTGTAGCAGAAAACAGAACAATTTACAAGGAAATAAAGAAAAATGGACTAATACATATACATATACTTTTTGGTCTGATAATTTCTTGTTATATATTTTGAATCCTCCCTGATGTTCTGCTAGGCACAAGACAATGTTGTTTTGCTTTATTTTATTTTGTATTGAAAATACAATTGAAATACAAATTCAAACGAAAAGAAAAGGCTATTAAAAATATTAGAAACAAGATTGGGGGGGATGTGGAAATTATCAGGAAAGAGGAAGAATAGACTATATACTTTTTTTTTCATGTTTCAATGAATTTTTTATTTTTAATTTCCTTATTTTTTTCTTTATTTTACCTGTCACAACTATACAACCCCCCACTTCCCAAAAATCCCACATTCCTACAAAAGCACCTTGCCACATGGTTATTATAATCCATGGATGATTCTGAACATGATCCTGGACAATTCATGTTGCTTTTCTGATCCTCAGTTTCTTGTTCAGGCTGAAGCAAATGACCTTGAAAACTTTTTCCAGCTTGAGGATCCTGTGACTCAGTTCCAACATGATATGATAGAGCATATTTCCATCCTGCCTTAGCTTAGTTCTAGCTACGTGACCACCCTCAAGCCGCCAAACCCTTTCTGTGTCCCTACAAAACCCTTTTTAAGACTTTAAATTATAGTATATAAATGTCAGAGGCCCTAGGTTGCCAATACTTATTATCTAGACAAATCATTTCATCAACCTCCCCTGGCCTCAAATTCCTATCTATCAAATCAGGGATTTGAATATGATGGTCTCTGAGATTCCTTGTATTTCTAGATCATTGCTCCTATGACTGCTTAATCTATGGAGGGGATTTCCACACAGGGAGCTCCCTAGATTATTAAAGCCACAAGTTCAGACCAAAATAATATTAGTAAACATAGTAACAGGAACCATCATTTAGCATCATCCTCTTTGGGGAACAGAATTTGAAATGTATATTATGCTAGTATATCATCTGCTGCTAGAACTATAGCAAGGACGCTTTAACTGAGCTTACAAAGATCAGACCTACAAGCCAAATACTTTTCTTTAAATACAAAAAAGCAATTATTTTATCTGCCTATACAATAATTCATAGGCATTAAATATAAAATAACAAAAGCGGGGTAGACAATTGTCATAGAACCATTTACCTAAGGATCACAGAAAAAGACAAGATGATGATGATGATGATAACAATAACATTTATATAGTGCTTTAAGGTTTGGCAAAGTATCATAGACATATTATGACATTTGATCTTCAGAACAACCTTGGGAGAACCGTGCTATTTTCATTCCCATTTTTTGGGCAAAGAAACTGAGTATAAGAGAAAGTAAATGTCCAGGGAATTAAGACTAATTAAGAACCTGTAGGAAAATAAAAAGGGAGGTCATCCCACCTCCAACTGGCTTCTTGCCACCTCCAAAGCTCCAATAGTACCAGAGTATCAGATGGACAGTAACACCCCAGCTATTACCACCACAGACTAGATTCCAACTCTATTTACTCAAACCATCAGGACAGCCCTACTTATATCAAGGCAAGACCCTAAGTTTCAAGTATCAAATGTTTAACAGGTCGATCTTAACAGCGCAGGTTTATGCAGCAAGGGAATGGATATTTCAGACTATATACTTAATCTAATGTCAGGAATGTATTAAAATAGTCAGATGTACATTTGCAGTGTTCCATTCAGCTCTGGGCACTAAATTTTAAGAAAAAACATGAGTAAACTGGAGAGTAACAAGTAGCATAAAAAAACTTCAAGAACATGCTGGGTGAGGTTTGGTTGAAGGCACTTGGGATTTTGTGGGACTAAACTCCAAGTAGTTGGAATTCTTTCTTGCAGAAGTTTGGTTCACTGAATTTCGAACTAGAGGCAATGGATAGAATTTGCAGAGGCAAATTGAAATTAGGTAAATTAAAGCTTAGCCAAATTTGATGAGCTCTCCAAAGGTGGAATTTATTTCTTTGGAAATAGCAGTTTCCCTTTACTGGAGGTCTTTCAAGCAAAGACTTGGTAATTACTTGTTAGTTGTGTTTCTTGCTGGATTATATTTTGGACAAAATAACTCCTGAGGCCTTTCCCTACTACAAGATTCTGTGGTACTATGTGCTTTTTACCATAGAAATGCAAAAGATGAATAATGTCTCTGACTTATCATACTTACCATAGGTAAGTATTTGCCCAGTAAACATAGCATGTAAAAATATGTGTTTTATCTCTGAGACTAAATTCATGTTTCCATGAATTTTGATGTCAATAAATATTGTGTTTTATTGTGAAATTTTTAAAATATTGTAATTACCTTCATTTTAAATTTGATTGCCAATTCCTCCTGGCTATGCTCCTTTGATTCTTTTGTCTTTTCATTCTCCTTAGATGAATCAGTTATTTAGCTTTATAACTATTCTCTAAGACAAGCCTAAGCCAATTTCTCTTTTTTCTATATGGTCTGCTTTTAATGAATTGAATTAATTTTCACAGTAATGCATATGACTCCCAAATAGCTCTCTGGAACTCCAATCCCATTTTTCCAACTCCAAAACAAACTCGTTATGTGAGCCTAAATTGACTCTTCTCTACAGCTTGTCCTTTTCCATTTTGTCCTATTTACTTTCCTTTTCCTTCTAGTTGGTAAAGAAGGATTTATTGAAGTTAATGATCACTTGTTCATTGTCACTGGATCATTATAATCATAGCATTCTGTTTTGTTGTTGCGCTTTGCTAGTCAATATGTTTTCCCCTGGTTCTAGTTCTTTTGGTGTCATTTGGTAGACATTCAGGATTTATAATCATTATTCAATGTATACTGAATATTCTCTTACATTCTTGTACCACATTTTGGTTAACCATTCACCAGTGGACATCTTTATTCCTTTTTTTTCTCCTAAAAAAATATGTTGTCATAGATATTTTGGAAGTAGATGATATCTTTTTTTTTTTTTAATATATACTCAGCAGGGGAATTTCTAGGTTAAAACATATAGATGATTTAATTATCTTCTTAGCATAATTCCAGATTGTTTTCTTGAATAGTAGGACCAACAATTCAAAGCTCTCCCAGCAGTACATCAGTGTGCTTGTCTTTCCAGAACCCATCCAACAGTGATAATTCCCATCTTTTTTATCCTTACCAATTTATTGGTTGTGAAGTAAACCTTAGTTTCCATTCACTTTTCTCATATTAGTGATTGAAAGCAGTGTTTCATTTATTTATTAATAGATTGTGAAACTAAACAGCTAATTGTGTTGGGGGGGTGATATACACAATATATTTACCCACATATATCTTTTACTTAACATGACCCTTGAAAGTTGCTAACTTTTGCTTTACTTGAAAATGCTTTTATTAATAATTTTAAATCTTTTATTTTTCAGATTATACATCTGTTATGATTAAGGTGGAGAAAAGAAACTAGCCATGGACCAAAGTTCAAGAGACCTCCATGGAAAACATTGCTGCTGATGCTACTTTACAAATTCACATGATGAGTGTCTATTTTGAGGATGATTTTCATATTTAAACGATTTTCATCTTGGAAATATATCAAGTGAAAGAAATTTGTTCTTTTTGGAAACAATTTCCTCATAATAAAGATTATACCTGTAATGGGCGAAATGGCCAACAACTCTGTTGCATACAGTGGTGTGAAAAACTCTTTGAAAGAAGCTAATCATGATGGAGATTTTGGAATTACACTTGCTGAGCTCCGGGCTCTCATGGAGCTCAGGTCCACAGATGCATTACGTAAAATACAAGAAAGTTATGGAGATGTGTATGGAATTTGTACAAAGTTGAAAACCTCTCCCAATGAAGGTAAGATTTTTATTTTGACTTCTTTTGATTAGTCTTTTCTACAAAAGCAACATTTTGTCTTTGATTCATAAATTTAAAATGTATTTTTTCCTATTAGAAGGAGTGTCATTTCACAAAAATTTTGTTGAATAATAAATGTTTGCATAACCCAAGGAATAATGTAATCATTCAACAAGGTTAGAATCATTTGATTATTGTTGTAATATATCTTAAAATTCTATTTTGCATTTGTGTATTCCTTATATGTAAGATTATTCCCACACCCATTTTTATATTTTGTTGTTATTTTCTATGTATTTTTAATGTAGCTAGGTACAGTGAAGAGGGTGCTGGACCTGTAGTCAGGAAAACCTGAGTTCAAATCTAGCCCCAGAAACTTTCTAGCTGTGTGACCTTGGGCAAGTCTTTTAATCTCTTCATGCCACAATTTTGCTCCTCTGTAAAATAGAGATGATAATAGCACCTACCTCCTAGGTAATTGTAAGAATCAAATGATATAATATTTATAAAGTACTTCGTAAACCTTTTCAAACAGTTACAAATATTACTATTGTTTTACATTTTTTTAATTAATATCTTTTGTTTTTACATTTATTCTTAATTACAAAACTGCTTCATAAATTTTGGTTTTAGGCTAGCTATCAGTCGCAACAGCTGAAGGTTTCACTAGAAATAAGCTACATCCCCATTAACTTTCATTTTTCTTGATGCCTGAAAATATAAAATAGTGTTAATGTTATCAGCAGCTGGATAAGCTCTTTTTAGGTATGAGGGTTAGACTAGGCTTAATCTACGCTTTGAGAATAAAATTCAGCCATTTCTGAAGGAAATTAAGTGGGGTATGGCAATGATTTAACTTAAAGTCCTAACAGCTATTTCTTTTGAGTTAAAAACAAGATATATGAAAATAACAAAATAATCACATTAAAGTAGGAGAAATAATAAACAGTAAGTGTAATAAGAATAAATACTAAGTCATGATAAATGGACACTTGTTAATCACAACTTAATGTAATAGAAAATATGAGATTTTGTTTTTTAAAAAAAACTATTGGAACAATAACCATTTATAATATTTGACCACAGTTTACAAAGTAATTTCCTTACAAAAACTTGATATGCTATAGCTATTGCTGATATATTATGTGCATTTTGTAAATGAAGGTATATTATCTTTCTTCACTAGTTTTATAAAAATAACCTCCAAAGTAGTGTTTGTACTAAACATATTTGCTGGGTTTCATTACCTGTCACTTGTTATTTATAGTAAACAGAAAGTAATAGTAAAATTTTAGAAATAATTGTTCTAAAGTTATTTCAACCATTATGATTAATAAAAACTTACTTTAGGAAAAGCATGGTTGGATAATTTACACAGAAAGACCTTTGAAAGACTTCCAGTTACTCTGTAGAATATCATTATTGCTTATATTTATTTTATTAAATGATGTTTTACATGGAAGAATTATTTTTGAAGTAATGGTCCTTAAAATCCATATTTTGGTCTTAAAGAAGACATTGGAAAAGATTTAGAGCATTTGACAAAAGCTCTATTAACTTTTCTTTTCCATACCTTGAAACTTTTTAAAAAAGTATTGTCACCTATTTTTTGTTGCAGTATCAGGAAATATTTTTCAGTCCTTAAGCCTTTCTTCAATTTGTCCCTTTGATTTCATTATTTCCTATCTTCTTGACAGTAATTGTTTCTCACATTCATCTTCAGTCCACACACTTCTCATTCTTCCTATTTCCTTGATATGTTGAATTATTCTATAAAAGAAAAAGTTTTCTATCAATTTTCTAGCTCATCAAACTAAACTCATCTCACTCTTCTTTATAACCAGATTAAATGAAGAAGTTGTCTACACTCACCCCATCTTTTTCTCATTCCTTTACAATCTACCATTCACCTGCACTTTATGAAATTTCTCTAATTTCCCCTGCTTTCATAGTCCAATGTGATGGGTTTTTAAATCATTTCTTTAGGTTTCTTAGGACCATCAGAATCATCCAGCCCATCCTTTTCATTCTTCAAATGAAAGTGCTGAGGTATAGAAGCATTAAAGGACTTGTATAAATTCATACAGCTAGGAAGTTCCAGAGCTAAAAATCACATCCATCTTCCATGTTCATTATCATCATGCATTGGAAATGATGATTTAAACTAACGATCTTAGAATATCCTCCTTTTCTCAGAAATCACCGGTGTTCACTTCACAATTAGCATAGCAATTTGGAAGGAGCACTAGATTTTTTCTCAGAAGCTCTAGGTTTCAATCCTAGGGTTGATCCTTTTTGTGCTACATCCGTCATCCTGTGATTTTTTTTTTTTTTTTTTTTTTTTTAAGGTGAGGATTTGGGTTTATTTATTTGGTTGTTGTTGTTTTAAGTCCTCATCTTTATTGAGCTGTGCACCATTTGAAAAGACTTACTGCTTCCCAGATATTCCTTCTGGTATCCAACTAAAAATATCTTAGCTTGGATTTTTTATCAGCAACTCAAATTCAGTAGGCCTTAAAATAAAATTTATCTCTTTCCCCCAAATCTCCTCCATAATTTTGACAACTTTATTTGTGCATTAAACATGATTCACCATTAAATAAATGGAAGAAGAATCAGAGATGAGCTCAAAGGCATGAACATAAAGAATAAGAGCACTGGATACTATTTCCCATCTTCATAACCTTGATCTCTTCTTTGCCTCTTTCTCCTTGTCTCTCTGTTCAGCAAATTCAGCAGGCTTTTATCAAGCAATGACTTCCCAGTCTAGTGCTAGTGGTACACACTGTTATCTCTAGGAATTTGTAATACTGAGGAAAAACCTATATGTATATCAGATGATACAAAATACATAGTTAAAACAGAGTAATTTAAGGGACTCAAGAGATAGCAGTTTTTGGAAATCAGGAATGACCTTAGGTAAAAGCTCAAACATGAGTGGAATAGAGTTTTAAATGAAGTAAAGGACTGGATAATGTAGAGAAGTAAAAAAAGCTTTCCATTCATGGGGATAGTCTTCTCTAGAGCATGGAGACAAGAGTCATGGATCTGTGAGTTCAGTTTGATTTGAATCAAATTAGAATGAAAACAGTCTAGAAAGAGAAGCTGAAGCAGTTATAAAGGAATTCTTTCTATCTGTCTTTTTTGTTTGTTTGTTTTTATGCAGTAGGGAATCACTGAAATTTTTGGAGCAGGGTAATAATATTGCCAGACTTATAATATCAGTTTGACAATTTGTTTCATAGGAGATGTAATAAGAATCTAAACTAGGTTTATAAATGTGTGAATAAAGAGACAGACTATAGATGCAAGATTTATTAACAGAGATAAAGTTGAGAATATTTGGGATGAGGATAATCTCAAAGTCCTGAAGCCAAGGGATGGAAAGGTGCTGAGGCCTTCAAAGTTCTTTGGATATATGTGAAGTTTGAGATGCTTGTGAATCAGCCAAGTAACAATGTTCAGCAAGCAGTTTCAATGGAGAAGTGGGATTTGGCAGAGAACAACTTCACATCTCTACCCCCACCTTTGAGTTATTGTGAATTTATTTTGTATATACTTATTTTTACAATTTGTCTGCCTTTATAGAATCTTGATAGTTAAGAAAAACAAACATTTATTAAACACTTTCTAGATGCCAAATCTAAGACCTAGATATTTCACAGAAGTCTTTACCCATATGGAATTTCTAGTCCATCAGGAGAATGATAGGAAATTTCTGTTTAACATCTGGCTTATATCCCACTTCTTGCAAAGCTTTTTCCTGCTCCACGACTCCTAATCCTCTTCCTTTTGAGACTTTTTCCATTTATACTTTATATATCCTATATATATATATATATATATATATATATATATATATGTAGTTATTTGGATATTCTCCCACTAGAATGGGAACTGCTTACAAGCAGAAACCCTAGTTTTGTCTTTCTTTATATCACAAACATTTAGCACAGTGCCTGACACATGGTAAGCATTTAATAAATTCTTGTGACTGACGTATAGCATTTTAGGTGTTTACATTGCCTTATGTAATGTCATAAAAGTGAGAACTGGGCCTTGAACACTTCAGGGAATGCTTAGTAATGAGGGAGCTGGATTTATTTATTTATTTATTTGGTCCTGAGAATCCTTATAAATGGTAGGATCCATAGTCCAAGGAAAATCCTCTTTTTGTCTTCAAAGTGACCCAAATTGACATCATACTTACATTGTAATATCCAATGTAATTAGTATTGTATTGCTTTTTAATTTCAAGAGTATTATAACGGTATAAGCTTAACTATAACTGGATTATTGGAAGTTGCTTTTTTTTTTTCTTTTTTTTCAAGTTTTTAAAGTTAAAGTTTAAAGTTGCATAGGATGTAGCCTTTTCTCAAACTTTTCAATAACAAAATCTTAGGGTTTTTGTTTGTTTGTTTGTTTGTTTTGCTGAGGCTATTAAGTTTAAGTGACTTGCTCGGGATCACACAGCTAAGAAGTATTAAATGGTCTGAGGCCAAATTTGAACTCAGATCCTCCTGACTTCAGGGCTGGTTATCTATCCACTGCACCACCTAGCTGCCCCTGAGATCTTGGTTTTAAGAATATTACATTAATTTGCAGCTATACACCCAAATTCAGCTTACAATTGTCCTGTGTCCACAGTGATTTATTCGTCAAATTTTAATTAATCAGTGTTCTAATGCTTGAACATTGCCATTTGTTTCTAACATGTCTTTTTTTATAGATTTGATTTTTCATTAGTTTTTTTTAATTTGTAACATTGCCAGAGATCTCTGTGATGCTATCTAGAAATTCTATTACTTCCTAATTTTAACAAGAATAAAAATCAGAACATTTCTACTTTTAAATTAATTACTTAGTTTAAGAATTTGATCTTCTTATTTTAAAAAGTACTGTCACATTTCTTTTAATGTCCTGAAAATAGCAGTTGCTAGTGTCTGTGGGGTAAAGAAAAGTTTTTCCATTTTTGTCCCAAATTGTTTTCAAGAATAATTTTGATTGTCAAGAGAGCATTTGCAGTTTTCATCTGTTTTGTCACTACACACACACACACACACACACACACACACACACTACATGCACATACTTATATGTATGTATATATAGTTACACTAAGATTTCCTGAAAGATTAAAATGTACTATTCATTTTAAAAATCTTGTGTCTAACCTGAGATTCAATGTCTTCTGGTGTAAATAGACCCCAAATATCTCTACAGTAAGTCATTTCCTCCATATCTTCCTTCCTATTCTCAAGAAAAATACTTTTATGTTAAACTGAAAGTAAATATTTTTCTTAATCAATACTCTTTCAAAGCAAGTCTGTTTAGTAGTGTGACTGAAATTGAAAGTGTTATTGGCTTGGGCAGCCAGGTGATGCAGTGGATAGAGCACTAGCCCTGAATTCAGGAGCACCGAGTTCAAATCTGGTCTCAGACACTTAACACTTCCCAGCTGTGTGACCCTAGGCAAGTCACTTAACCCCAGCCTCAGGGAAAAAAAAAAGAAAGAAAAAGAAACTAGGAAAGTGGTATTGGCTTTCTAAAAGGTCTGTTTGATCTTTTGATTATTAGCAATGCTTGATGTAGTGTTCTCTTCCTTCCAATTTCTATGATTTAAAATTTAAAGCAAAAATAATCAGAAATACTAAATTTGTCACCATGATAGTGCACTAAGTTATCTTTGAGATTAAAATTCAAAATAAATAGTTTTAAATGCATGCTTCTAAAGGTAGTAGCCACTCTGGGTCATAAATGGGTGAATTTTAAGCATTAATGTTCATAATTTTCCATGTTGACGTAGAGTTCAGATCTGTTTCTGTTGATTTCCTATAGTTCATAGAGTTTTAATGTTTGAGAAATCCTTACTATATAGTTTTTGTTTATATATGAATAATTTTGAAGGTTAAACATATCTTACACATTATCTTAATACTTATTGTTGCCATTAAAAATTTAAATAACAACCTTTCTTGTCTCACCCATCTTCAGGAAATTGTGTTATCACCCAAAGACTCTCCACAAGTTCAGAGTGACTTTAATTAAGATAACTAATGTAAAATTGCCAGGGAAGTGTTGTTTATCTACAACTAAGCAAGTAAAACAGAACTATGTGGCTAGGAACATGCTTCCAGCCAATCACATTACCAGGAAGGTTTATCCAGAGAGCAAGGGCAACTCTAGGTATGGGAAGACAGTAAATGATGTACAAAGAATTTGAAATTTAAGATGGCACTTAGCTTAACTCAAAGCACTTGAGCTCTGAGCATCTAAATAAGCCTCCCACTGCCACTGTGGTTTAGAATTTGATGAGAACATTTCTTGGAGGACCTTGTTTCGAAAGAATTTAACTCTCTTGTAACTATATGGACAGAATATGGATCTGTATTTTAGGCTCAGGCCAGTTTTGGTAATCAAAAAATTTAATAGTCAATAATTTCCATCTCCCCGCATTCTTCATTTTGGTTTTGTGTACATGAGTTGTAAATAGCAACGCATAACTTATGGTCTGCTAATAAAATATAAGACTAATTTTTCATGTGTACCATGAAATTAAAAAAAAAATTAAAACTATGGAAAAACAGCAGAGAGAGTTTTATGTCTGAAAGGGACTTTGGAAGTCATCTATTTAATGTAGATTTTACTTCAGGTCTGATTTTCAGTAGCCCAATACCAAGTTAAGTGCCATTATTTTTTTACTATATGCTGTGATTGGAGCCAGACATAATATTTCTAAATCATCAGAACTTTTAAAAAAGCCTATGCGAATCCATTTGTTTAGAATAAGATCTTAAAATAGATCATACTTTTATCTTTTGTACTGAAGCTTATTTTAAAGGTCATGATTGTAATTATCCATTCAACAAATATTAAATGCCCATGTACTATAATTTGGTTTCACTTGTCTCTCCTACCTCCTCAGTATTGAAGATGATACAAAGAAATAAACCACCATTCCTGCCCAAGAGGAGTTTAAAGACTCCTGGGGGAGAAATATATGACACAAGTATGTAAATGTATAAGTTTGACAGGATGAGTGAGAAATTACTTCTAACTTTTGTGGAGGATACTTTTGCTGGAAGTTAAAGATTAAAGAGTAATTTGAGCAGTGGAGGCCTGAATCATGATCATGTGTGAAGAGTGGCGACTAGGCCCCTGTACCAATAGTGTATATATAGTGCATAGTGAGGAGCAGTGTGCTAAGACTTCACATTTCATGGTGGTCAACTGCTATGCAGTAAAGGTACCTTTTACTTTGTTTATTCTAATGTTTACAGTCTCCAGTAGGAACGCTAGTCATACAGTACAAAACATGAAAATAAAGACACTCCTACCCAACTCTCACTGGTCCTATTGTTAGACATCAGCCCTACTGGGGCAGGCCTTCATCACCTCAGATGCCAGAGGCCTTTTCCTAAAGTGAAGCTCTGATCTTATCAAGTTATCCCTCCTAAACTCCTGTGCTTCCCTATTACTTTTAGTATCAACTATATAAAACCCTTCCTACCCCTTCTATCTTCTTATACTTTGTTCCCTTCCAGCATTTTAAGCTACACTGGCTTACTTGGGATCCTTGCAAAGAATTCCATCTCCTAAATTTATACCTATTCACTCGTTGTCCTCCATGTCCAAAATGCTTTCTCCCCTTACTTCTGACTCAAAACTTCCCTGACTTCTTTCAAAACTGCTCACCTACCTTCTTCTTGAGATTTCCTGCTGACCTTTCTCAACCTCCTCTGGAGCTTTCCACTGATACTGTATTGTTTATCATACATACACATTTGTGGCATTTTGTGGGCATGAGTGGCTGATATTGCCGTTCTTTATATCCCTATGTGTATAGTGCCTGGTACAGTCATAAAAAGTATTTAATAAATGCTGACTGACTGGCTTTAGAGGCCTATTCTGGATTTTAGTAAAAAAAAATAATAGATATGTCATGTTTTACCGACTTGTTTGAGAATTCCATTCTCCATTTTAGGAGGTTGGCATCAGAACAGCTGGCCCCCCTTAATTATCTCTTACTTCTCCTGGTCTTCCTTGAATATGCCTGTCTGCCAGATTTTTCAGGAAGACCTGAGTTCAGATACCCCACTTCAGAACAAGCCACTTAATTTTTCCTCATCTCAGTTTCCCCATTTTTAAAATGAAGATATTACCTAATCAAATAAATTAACATGTAAAGTGCTTCACAACCCTTAAAGCTCTTTATAAATGCTAACTATCAGATATCATGGACAGTAAATATATTTTAGGATTTCTAATTAGAGAAGACATAGGGCATAGTCTGACAAAAACTCATGATGTTAGAAGAGTAGGTTTCAAAATTAAGAGGAAAAACTAGATATTTGTAAATATTAGTTTCCCCAAGTTTCCCAGAAATTTTTCCTTTGATTATTTTTTCTACAGCGCATTCATATATTCCTAATTTACACAGCCATTTCCCAAAAGATGGACACAACTTTTTAATTTTTAATTTTTGCAATACAAAAAAGTATTGTTTGTGGAAATAGAGCCTTTTCCTCTTTCCTTCATCTCTTTGATATAATACAACCAGTCAATAAATATTTATTAAGCACCCACTTTATGCCAAACTCTGTGCTTATCACTGGGGATAACAAGAAAGAAAAATGATAGTCCCTGCTCTCAAGGAGCTCACTCATGAGGGAAACAACAAACACATGGTGGTAGATGTTGATTGAAGTATGCATAGAATAAACACGAGAAGGCAGGGACCTAAAATTCAGAAGTGTTGGGCATTCAAGGAATCCAAATGACCCAGTGATGGTTATGGGGAATGGGAGAGCATTCCTGGCAGGTATGGGGTTCAGTGGTTAGAGAAAATGTTTGGAGTTGAGAGTGTTTTGTTGTGGGATAGTCCAGCGGGCCAGTGTCTCTGGAATGAAGAAGACATGTTCAAGAGTAAAGTGGGAAAAAAATTGGATCTAAGTTAACTGGCTTTGAATGCTAAATCCCTTTGGAGGCTGAATGGAGGAATGACTGAAGGGAGTGAACTTGAGGCAGGTGGAGACTCACCACATTCCAGCATGCTGTTGCAGTACAGGGTAGGAGATGATGGTCAGGTCTACACTAGAGTGGTGATAGTATCAGAAGAGAAAAAAGTTTATTTGAGAGATGTGAAGGTGAAATCAACAGAGCTTAGCAACAGATTTGATGGTGGGGAAGAGGAGGGTGAAAGAGACTGTGAAGTCCAGGATTTCTCTGAGGTTATAAGCCTGATGTTGCCCTTTACACTAACAGAGAAAGTAAGAAATGGGAAAGGGTTGAGGGAAAGATTATAGGTCTGTTTTGGATGAGTTTAGAGTGTCTGCTGGACATCTCATTCAAGATCTCTGAAGAGCAATTGGACAGATGAGACTGATGGTCACCTGAGAGTTTACAGTAGAATAGAAATCATGGGAGCAGAATTGAGAATCATGGGAAAAAAAATCACTTAGTATTTGTATCCCTCAGTCAAAGGTATGCACAGTTTTTTTATACAGGTAGCATAGTTTGAAATTATTTTATCTAATTTATATTAAATTACTTTCCAATTTTCCAACAAATGCCAAATGATAATTAAAAGTAATGATTGCTGGCATTTATATAGGATTTTAAGATTTGTAAAGCATTTTGCAGTTTGACTTGATCCTTATAAAAACACTATGTGGTAGCTGCTATTAGGTCCCCATTTTACAGAGGAAAAGAGAGCTTCATTGACTTGCCTAGGGTCACAGTAATGGTTTAAGGAGCATTAGCTGCTATTAGGTTCCTATTTTACAGAGGAAATGGACATGGAAGAGAGCTTCATTGACTTGCCTAGGGTCACACAGTAATGGTTTAAGGAGCATTTTAACTTGGGTATTCCAGACTTTGTATTTGATGGGCTTCACTCTCTAGCTACCTCTGTATAGGTGATGTTTTAACTGGTATCTTTGGGTTTATTAAAAATTATGCTCCTTTTTTTTTTTCTTTTCCCTTTTTTGTAGTATGTATCAGTTCCACTGATCTATTTCTTTTTTTCACTAGTGTCAAATAGTTGTGATGATTACTGCTTTGTAGTGTTATTTGAGATCTGCTATTACTAGATCTTCTTCTTTGGCATCTAATTTCCTTAGAATTTTTAAAAAATACAATAGTTTATTTATCTATTTATTTATTTGTTTGTTTGTTTGTTTGTTTATTTTGAGGCAAGTGGGGTTAAGTGACTTGCCCAGAGTCACACAGCCAGGAAGTGTTAAGTGTCTGAGGCCATATTTGAACTCAGGTCCTCCTGAATTCAGGGCAGGTGCTCTATCCACTGCGCCACCTAGCTGCCCCTAGTTTATTTTTTATTCTTTGGTTAAGCCCCTCAACTATTATTATGTACCAAGTATTAGCTTACTTGCCCTTGTTTTTTAAAGAGTAAACTGCCAGCTCTTATCCCTGTATTTTTCCAACCATGGATGGTATCTGATTCCTTCTTTCTTCTTTCATGCCTCTGGCATAAATTCTTTCTCACAGATCTATTTCTCTATGTATCTTTTTCCTAGTTATCATATCCACCAGTGTTTTCAGTAAGTAATAAAGATATAATTCTCAACTTTTGTGATTATGATGTGTTAATATCATATTAATTTATATAAACAATTGTAATACCATGTGCATTATAGTATATTGATGCTATGTTAGTTAATAATTAATACTGATAATGGCAAGATCAAAAACAATAATACAGAATCCATGCCCAGCAAAGACATCTTTAAGTGGAATCTCATTTTCCTTGTAAAGTCAGACTATGTTTTAAATCAGAAAAGGCTGCTGCAGTCTAAGCTGTAGACTCTCCTTTATCTTCTTAGATTTTTTGTCTGCCATTTATTGCCCCTGAATGAATAATTGTTTAACTCTCTACTGCTTCTTCAGCCCCAAGTGGACTAAGCAAGAATGAGCCAAGCTGCAGTAGCTCAAAGACAGTCTTCTCTGAATTAAGTCCCAAATGAAAAGAATTATTAGGTTTGATATAGGGATTAAGTCCTAGAGAGTTCCTAAACTGAGGTTTAGTGATGTGCCCAGGACCAGAAAGCCATGTCTGAGGATTTGAACATAGGTATTCTCTACTCCAGTCCTGGCACTTTATTCACTATATGCTGTGTTGATTTTACTTAGATAATTTCTTTTTCTTTCTGTTTTTGGTACAGACATGTGATTCCATTGGTGTGGACAGCTCCTGGTGGGGTAACTCCTTTCATTAATACAGATTTCTAATTCATCTGTAATTTAGTTGCAACTGTCTTGGTTGCTTTAGTAATCTGAGAAGTTAACTAGCTTGTATCCTGTAACACAGCTAGTAAGTGTCAGAGAGAAGATTATTTAAATCTTCCTTTATTTAAAAGGTCTTTCTTACTCCAAGGCACCATTTATTCATTAGATTAGACTCCACTACTTCTAGTTTGGACAATTATAGGAAGTGCAAAAGAAAAAAATGCTGAAAAATTCAGTATGAACTAGAAGCTTATATTTAGTTTTCTTGAATCACATAGTCAAAATTTTCTTTACAGGTATTTATGTGGTTGTTGCTTTGGTCTGTTATTGATAAATGATTTTTAAAAGAGCCTTATAAATTTGAGTTTGAGGAGGTACAAATAATAAAAATGAAATTAAATTTTTAAATTAGCAAATATTACAACTATTGACATACATGTTTGCTTCTTTTTTCTTTTTTTTTTTTTTTTAACAGGTTTAAGTGGAAATCCTGCAGATATAGAGAGAAGGCAAGCAGTGTTTGGGAAGAACTTTATACCTCCCAAAAAGCCAAAAACATTTCTTCAATTAGTATGGGAAGCATTACAAGATGTTACATTAATTATATTAGAAATTGCAGCCATAGTATCATTGGGCCTTTCTTTTTACCGACCTCCTGAAGGGAATAATGCACGTAAGTGAACTACTCTCCAAAAATACTTAAAATTTAGTGTTACTTTTAATAAGTAATTATTACATGGAGTGCTTTACTAAAGAATATAAAGGAGAGGGACAATGAAAAACAAGTACATTTCTGTTCTCCAGTTTTTATAAATATTTTTGTGTGTATGATATGGTTATTGTTCGCTTGAAAAATTTCTTTATGGCCTTTGACTGTTTATCATTTAGTGATTCTTGTTTCCTTTAAGAAATAAATAGGACAGCTAGGGGACACAGTGGATAGAGCACCAGTCCTGAAGTCAGGAGGACTTGAGTTCAAATCTGGTCTCAAACACTTAACACTGTGTGACCCTGGGCAAATCATTTAACCCCAATAGCTTCAGCAAAAGAAAGAAAAAAGAAAGAAAGGAAGGAAGGAATTACTAGCTGTTTTAAAACTTTTCTTATATTTTGAATTTAAGAAATGAACTTTGTTAGAGATAACAAGATTGATTATTCTCATAGATTATTTTATTCTTTCTCTGATATTCACCGTTATATTCCCTACACTATTTTTCCCCAAACATTCTCTTCTCTCCTGAAACTATTCCCTTCTCTTTGTTTCATAAGTTGCCTAATAAACTGAGATGTTCTGTTACTCCTTTTTTCCTCATATCCTACATCTCAGATCACCTCAGCAACCTATCTGTTGTCTGTTTTTCTCCTAAATATCACTATCTAGATTCCCATAGATATAAACTCAGCATTTCCAAAAAAAAAAAAAAAAAAAAAAAAAAAAAAGACTTTATCTTCCCAGCGAAACCCAGTCTCTTGAGGATGCCACAGTCAATTTGGTCATCCAGGCTCACAATCTTGAAATCATCCTATACTTCACTGTCCCTTGCTTACTATTCATCTTTGATTAGTTACCCAGTGCTCTAATTCTTTGTCCACAACACTTCTCACATCTCTGCCTTTCTCTGTGTTCAAACAGACACCAGCCTAATTAACTTGGATCATTGTAGCAGTCTACTTATTGAGCCCCCCAGCTTCTTCCCTAACCAATGTATCTTCAACATTTCTGCTTAGAGAACAGCTTGAGTATGCATACCCTTACTTAGCAATCTTAGGGCACTGATGGCATCTGTGTTTCAGTTTCTTCATAATCCAGGTTAAAACTGCATTTTCAGACCAATTTCACATTATCTCCTTCCTTTGCTGTGTTTTCTAGCCAACTGTGTTATTTGCAGAATACCCCATATAACTCATTCTACCTTTGTATCTCTGTCTTCATGCCTGGAATGTACTCCCTTCTTACCTCCATCTAGCGTTCTTCAGACCCAACTCAAGAACTACTTTCCATTGCCTTTTTTGATTTTCCTTCAGGATTGTTCATTTTCTTCCTCCACCTATGAAATTATTTTTATGTTCCATGCATTTTGTACATAAAGAAGATAGTTAGCTGTGTTGACTACAGTCATGTTATTATGTATAGTAAAAAACAAAAACACTTTATAAAAGGTTCTGTTTATCATTTTGGTATAGTTTTACACTAGCTCTCTCCCATTTCTTATTTACCACCACCAGGTTAAAACCAAGACAGTGTTATTACTAAAACATTACATAGAAATTGGGCAGGAATGAGTCTTTTGAACAAGTATACTCTGCCTCTCATTTTGTTTTCAAGCTTTGTTTTCTCAAATTATATTGGTCCCAAATAACTGCCATATTCTTAAGATCTTGAAAGCATACTAGAACCTAATGCTCAGAAATAATGGAATCATATAGGGTTAGAATGTGAAGGGACTTTAGGAGTCATCTCATTGACGCCTAACTTAAGGTTGGGCTGATAAATGGGAAACCTGAAACATAGGTTGGATATTTAATGTCAGAATATATGTTCCTTTTCCCAGGAAGATTATATTCTATTTGAGGATTACTTTGTTATAAAGTTGTTCCTTTATGTTAATCTGTGATCTTAAATCTGAGTAGAACTTCACAAAAGGTCTTCTTTGGTCAAGTTGAATTCTTCTAATCCATCCTCATGACAAACCTACAAGTATTTGAAAACTATGGTGTTCTTAGTTCTTTGTTAAACATCTCTGATTCCTTTAACCAGTCCTCATGGCATGGTTTTAAGTGCTTTTGCCATTTTCATTGTCCTCTTCTGGATGTGTTCCAAATTATTGATGTCCCTTCTAAAATATGATATTTCCAATCTGACACTTTGAGATAAGATCTGACCTGGGCAGATTATAGTAGAGACTTTCCCTTTCCTCATTATGATCACTGCTTTGATTAATGCAGCTTAAATCACTTAACTGTCATTAACATATTTGATTGACATGCTCTTCAGATTTTCCCCATGCATATTGGTTTCATTAGCCATTTTCATTATCAAAATCTTTCTTGGGAATCTTTTGACTGTCTCATGATCTAGATTAAATACAACAAATAGGAAACAAGAGTGGGTCTATTATGTATAAAATATATATGAGAGCTAGTCACTGATTTCATGTAACTAACTGTTGCTCTTCTGGAGGGATGACACACCCCAGTTAACTTTATGTCAATATAATGGCAAAGGACAAAGCACAATTGTTGATCATTTAGGGGATATTATTCTATAAAGACTTTATTTAGAAGGTAGATTGGGATTTTAATAGATATTTAGGGATTATTGAAAAGCGATCTAAGTAGATAGAAGACATTCCAGACAATGACATTAATTCTCTTTTAGTGCCTCAGACATTGGGAGCATAACCTAGTATCACCCAAACTTTAAAAATCTGCTTTTTTTCAAGTAAATCTGAAGCTGTTGCAGCCTTGTTCTCCAAATATCCTGTGCTTTCACAATCACTTTCACCAAATGGGTATATGGTTTCTGCTTTACAAATTCTATTCTTTGTTGGTGCACATTAGATTCTTTGCTTTTTTTTTTTTTTTTTCCTTTTTCAAAAAATAATGTTAATAGGCCAGTCTGTGACTATTCTATTACTCTTCTTGATTGTCTTTCCCTATTTAAAAAATTTCCTATTTTAAAAAAAAAAATTCTTGGTCTCTCTGCCCCGCTCAGCCTCAGTTGCCTTTTTCTTCAGACATCTGGAGTTTGGCTTCTCTCTCCACATTCTATTCAAACTGTTTTCCCCATGGTTGCCAAGGACTACTCTTATCACCAAATCCCACTAACATTCATTCTTTGACTGTTTACTCTGTAGTGCCCAGCATCTATACTATTCAGTGTCTATACTATTCAGTGTTGATCTCAACTTTCCTGATATTCTTCCTTGGCTGAAAGGACACTGTAATCTCTAAAGTTACATACTCTCTGAATTGTGTTTACATCTAGTTTTTGGAGGCAATATGACATTATAGATGGAAAGCTGATCTCCAATTAGGAAAGACTAGGTTTAAATCCCATCTCAAATATGTACTGGTTGTGTGACCCTGAATATTCAACTCTGGGTAGCACTGTAACTATATATTGGAAGAGCAGATGCCAGTCTGCTTGAGTAGAGGGACTTTGCTGAATCAAGAGTTCATGAATCAGTGAAATCCCAGGTATAGATCCTCTCCTTTTTAGCTCTTTAATATGGGTGAGCACTGCTAAAGAGAGTTTCCTATGCCCTTGAATGAACCCCAGGTTTAGTCCCATTGCCATTAATTATGTACATACATTTGGATGTCATATAAAAAGGGCTGGTCTCGTAAGCCCGAGCTTCAAGCCTTGCCTCTGACATAGACAAATCATGTGGCCCTTTGTTATTCACTGAATTTTTAAAGGCTCCAGGGCAGAAAAGGGAACAATCTACCCATCTAGAAATTCCTTATCAGGAGCTTCATTGGGGGAGTGGGGGTAGGTTTAATTATATATGTGATCTTTCCCTATTTCTTGTTTCTACAGTTTGGGGGGAAAAAAGATCTTTCAAATTTGGAATTTTTCTTTTTTCTCTTGTGTCCTCACAAATACTATACAAGTGGTGTGTGCTATACAAATAATAGGAAACTAATAAATTTTCAGAAAATGATTTTTTTTTTAAACAAAGGCTTTGATTGGTATAGAATATCATGCTACCAAATAAGTACTTCCACTTTAGATTATTTTGTGGGTTAGTGACTGTTTTTTGCCCTTTTTTGTATCCTAGCATTTAAAGCACAATGCCTGGCACATGATAAGAATTTAATAATAAAGATAGCTTAAAAATTATATAGCATTTGCTATGTGCCAGACACCATGTTAAGTGCTTTCCAATTATTATTTCATTTGATCCTCAGCAATTTTGTAGGGAGGTAGGAGCTGTTATTCTCTTTTTATAGTTGAAAAAACTGAGGCAGACACAGTTTAAGTAACTTGTTCTGTTTTACACAGCTTGGAAGTGTTTGAGGAAGGATTTGAACTCAGGTTTTCCTGATTCCAGACCTTGTGTTCTGTGCATTATAGGTTTCCCCTAGCTGTCTCAGTTTATTTACTGACTGATATATTGCCATGATAACAGCATCGATAAATTTTGCCTTTCTCAATGTTTTTTTCTTCCTGATAGTTTGTGGAGAAGTTTCTGTTGGTGAGGAAGAAGGTGAAGGTGAAACTGGCTGGATTGAAGGAGCTGCCATCCTTTTGTCAGTAGTATGTGTTGTGTTAGTGACGGCTTTCAATGACTGGAGTAAAGAGAAACAGTTTCGAGGTCTGCAGAGTCGAATTGAACAAGAACAGAAGTTCACAGTCATAAGAGGTGGACAAGTCATTCAGATACCGGTAGCTGACATTACTGTTGGGGATATTGCTCAAGTGAAATATGGTAAGCATCTTCAGACAAAGAGTGCTTCAGCCCTGGGCTTTTTTAAAGTATCGATTTCATTTACAAAGCATTCCTTCTTTGCTTGATGATACAGGTGATCTTCTTCCAGCCGATGGTATACTTATTCAAGGAAATGATCTCAAAATTGATGAAAGTTCACTGACTGGAGAATCTGATCATGTTAAAAAGACATTGGATAAAGATCCCTTGCTTTTATCAGGTCTGCATTCTTTATAAAAGCTATATAAATTTAAAAGTTGTTACATGATGATGTTAAACTGTCATGACTTAAAAGAAATAATCTAGTCAGTATAGAGTTAGACAGTTGCAGGAAAGCCTGACTTCAAGCCATTTACTCTCTCAGGGTTCAGCCCAGCTCTCCAAAAATCCATTGCATTGACCAACATTGGAAAAGCAGTTAGCAGACATTTAAATGTCTACTGTGGGCCAAGTATTTAGGATACCAGTATGAAACATAAAACAGTCACTACTCTGAAGGAGTTGAGATTGATATCCTTTCAGGGAAGCCACATATACCTTGTAAAGTAGTTAAACAGGAAATTCATAGTGCTTGAGGTGAGGGAGTCAGTTTCAATGGAAAATGGTGCTTGCTTGAGCCATGTCTTTAAAGGAAGCATGAAGGATTCTATAGAAGCTGAAACCAAGGCACGAAATGAAACATGGGGCGCTGTCTTTGAGGAGCAGAGAGAAGTTATTGTGGGATGAAGATATGAGAAGGAATGTTCTACACTGGTCATAGGTCCAGGCCAAAAAATGTATCTAAATTTTTTTCTAGCCTAAGTTTTGTATTTTTCTCCTCATTTTTGGACATGTATTTGAGTGTCCAAAAATGAATCTATCCAATTAAACAAATTCAACAATTATTTTAAGCACATTCTGGAATTATAGAGACAAAAACTGAGTAATCTCTTTCTGCCTTAAGAAAGCTTAACATCAAATAGGACAGTTGAAACATACACATAAATCTGATGCGAAGAAGATAAAGTTCTGTAGAAAATTGAATGAAGGTGAGATCTTTGAAGATGATAGGGTAAGGGAAGGTTTACATGAACTAAATGGCATTTGACTTGAGCATATTGGGGGAAAAGATAATTCAATAATTATTTATAACATACTATATAGCAGATATTGTACTAATTATTAGAAGTATAAAGATAAGAAAATAAGAAATAAAAGTTCCTCCCTTCAGGGAGCTTTTATCAGTATCCACTGCAGAAGGCTTTTCAACCACTGGCAGAGAAACAGGGCAGGTCCATTCCAGCTCTGCGGAATGGCCTTTGTGCATATGCAGAGGCTGTGTGTAAGGTAAGGTTATTCTGAGCTTACTGAAACCCAGAGTGCTTAGTTTTCTCTTAAAGAGGCAATAAATATTTTTTGCATCCAAGAGATAGTTGTCTGGTGTATAAAATTGTAGTTTGAAAGAAAAAGATTGAAGCTTTATGAACTTAAGAGGATTTTATATTAGTTTAAGTATAAGGAGGCTCTGAATTAGATCTTTAGCATCTCAGTAGATTTTGGCTTCTTGAGAAGATAGAGTGTTCCTTTCTGTCAAGTACTTGTTGCTTGGCTGAGAGTGGGTTGGGGAGGACTGGGGCCAGATTGCATATGTCTGAGGAGTAGGGAAGGAATGAAGAATTGGCAGCTCCTCTGTAAATTTGAGCACTGATTGAGTAAGACCAATCCAGAATAACAACTTGGTGGGGGAGAAGTTTAAGAGGGGACTTTTTTTAGTTTGAAGAAGCACATTTAGGGACTTGAGAAGGGAAGGTTACCAGCAGAGGGAAGGGACATGGATCATCTATGTGAGTTTTCAGGCACTTAGAGTGGAATCCTTCAGTCACTGACTGAGAACCATCAGAAATCTCTACACACATCTCCCCATTCGTTTTGCAGATGAAGAAAGTTGATAGTGACTATACTTTCCCAAGATAGGTAATTTGTTATATATGTGTAACTTACATCACAAATATTTACCAAATATATATAGAATCGACAAGGTTACTTGGATCTAAATAAAAAGAGTGGCTTATTAAACCTTTTTCATTTAATAGAAATACTTTAAGTGAGCTATTCACTTTAATTTGACTTTTTTAATATATTATTTTATAGTGACCAGTTAGTCAGATTTAATAGATATGTTCCATGAAATTTTTTAGAAGCTATAAGAATTGCCAAGCTATTTGTACTAAAATGTTTCTATTCACCTATTAATGCTTTTATACAAAGAGTCTTATACCTGTCATTAGTTTTTGTGTCTAACAGAAGTGAAGTTTAACTAATCAGGAAACTGTATCACTATTGAAATAAGTGTCTGGTTTGAAAGTACTTTTAGTAATTTATCTGTTTCATAAAAACTTTCTTGAGGATTAAGTGCCTACTTTTGATTGCTTTGTCTTGATTATTCATCTGTGAAGATCTTTAGTAATTACATTTTCTTCATTTTTTAGTAAAAATGTTAGCTTAACAGTTCTTATTTAATAGCATCGTTTACAAAGAGGAAACTAACTTTTTTGTTGTTATAGGTACCCATGTGATGGAAGGCTCTGGGAGAATGGTAGTTACAGCTGTGGGTGTGAACTCCCAAACTGGAATTATTTTTACTTTACTTGGAGCTGGAGGTGAAGAAGAAGAAAAGAAAGATGAAAAGAAAAAAGAAAAGAAAAGTAAATGTAGTAATTTGATTTCATTCTTTAAAAAGAAAAAAAAAACTTCTTTATATTTGAAAATAGTTGTGGAAACTGGATTTACTTTTAAAATTGATGCAACAAATTAAAATGCCTTTTAGTATTCATATTCTATAATATGCACAGTAATTTCTTTTGAATATAGAACTGAGGGAGGATTCATTAAACATTTTAATATGAAAGAGGGCTAGAAGGCAAATTGGGCAGGAGGGAAAGGGGGGGGACTTTCTTATCAAGGAAACACTTTTCTACAACCCTTCAGCTCGTCCTCCCTTGTCTCCATCAAATTGTCCCCCAAATCATCCTTCCTCATCCCTCCCTCTCTCTCTTCTCTCTTGTCTTTAGTCTTTCCCTGTTTATTGATTCCTTCCCTGTTGCCCAGAGTTCTCCCCAGCCCATTAAAAAGCATTCAGTTCACCTTCTTTCCTTCCCCCCTCTCCCTCCTCCCCATGCTGTCATCCTGTCTGGGTTCACTTTTCTTTGCCAAAAAGCTGTCTGTTCTTGTTGCTTCTGCTTCCGTTCTTTTCCCTTCTCACTTACCCCTTGCTATTTGCCTTCACACTTCATCTTTCAACTGTAAAAGTGCTTTTTCCAAAGGTACCATTGATCTATCTCATAATTGTCAACTCTATTGGCCTTTTCCCAATCCTTATCTTTCTTGATCTCTATGCAACATTTTTTTTTCTTTTGCTCTTGATTACCCTTTTTCGAATTTCCTCTCCTTTGTTCTTATAACACCACTCTCTCTTTTCTTCCCATTTACTTGACTACATAGTGGACTTTTTGGGATCTTCAACCATAGAAGAGTAAAAAGACCAGTTTGGTCAGATCATCTGGGAATGAGAGTAATAAAGGTCAAAGGTTGTATTTGGATCAGATCAGATCTTGAAACACTTTCAGTTGCCAATATTGGAGTTTATATTTGTTCCTGGAGGTTATCTTGGAGCCACTAGAGTTTGAATAAAGGAGTGATCTGTCAGGCCTCATGTTTAAAAAGAGAGGCCGGAGGCTGGGGAATAAATAAAAAGATAGCTGTAAAGAAAAGACAAGCAAGTCCTGATTTATATTGTATTTTTTATTCTTTGATCCCTGGCACATTATTTCTTCAGAATGGTAATAAAAGACTTTGGTTTGAATTTTGCCTCTGTGCTACCTTAGACAAGTCATTTAGCCTCTCAAGGTTGAGTTTTTTCATTTGTAAAATAAGACTAGACTACAGCCTTTGAAATCTTTTTAATTCCTGGGAAAATCTCAGAGCCTCAAGTTTGAACAGTGACAGCTTAAATTAAGTGGAAAGCCAGGAACTAGATTTCAAGAAATCAAAAATGAAAACTGCCCAAAGAACAAAAGAGCTATTACATAAAGCATAGAAGAGAACATTTCTTTCAGGAATCACAAGCAAGCAGGACAGTTTTGAGAATAACAGAGAATTTATTGTCTTTTTTAAAAGTCTCTTGTGGAATAGGCATATTCTGTACAGTCCACTTAATATACTTGTTTGTATATTGAAATGATTATTGGTGTTAAATTAAGAACTTTTTTTTTTTTAAAGGAATATTTCATTTAATTTTTTCATAGGAATTGTTTAGCCATCTCTGGCAGTGTTTGAAATCTTGCAGTTTCTAAGTCAGTATGTAATCAACTATGGCAGTGTAAATACTTGGGTTTTATACCATTTAAAGTTATGGCAATTAAAATATTGCTCAACCTACAGTTGAAATAGGGTAGGTGAGCAGAAGATTACTGGGTTGGGATTTAGGAATACTAGTTCTTTTCTTGACTAGTTTTTTGACTTCAGAAAATACACTTCTCCTCTGGGCTCAGTGCCCTGATCAGTAATAAAAGCAATTTGAATTAGATGATTTCTAAGGTCCTGTCTAGTTTTTTTTTACAATTATCGGTGTAATTAGACTTTTGGTTATACAAGCATATGTGCAGTACAGAAGATTTCTAAAACATAGGAAAGAAATAAATATAGAACATCAAAAACTTGAAAAAAGTGAAGAATTACAGATTGTTAATATATATATATTTTTTTCCATTAATTCAAATATAGAAAATGACCAGCAGATCAGTTATTTTTTTATTTTATATATATGTATATATTTTATAATATTATCCCTTGTATTCATTTTTCCAAATTACCCCCCCTCCCTCTATTCCCTCCCCCCGACGACAGGCAATACCATACATTTTACATGTGTTACAATATAGTCTAGGTACAATACATGTGTGTGAATATCATTTTCTTGTTGCACAATAAACATTAGAATCCGAAGGTACATGCAACCTGGGCAGACAGATATTAGTGCTAACAATTTTCATTCCCCTCCCAGTGTTTCTTCTCTGGGTGTAGCTACCTCTGTCCATCATTGATCAACTGGAAGTGAGTTGGATCTTCTTTATGTTGAAGATATCCACTTCCATCAGAATACATCCTCATACAGTATTGTTGTTGAAGTGTACAGTGATCTTCTGGTTCTGCTCATTTCACTCAGCATCAGTTGATTTAAGTCTCTCCAGGCCTCTCTATATTCCTCCTGCTGGTCATTTCTTACCGAGCAATAATATTCCATAACCTTCATATACCACAATTTACCCAACCATTCTCCAACAGATCAGTTATTTTTTAGCAAAATGTCACAACTAGGACATAAAGCAAAATATGCCGGTACTCTTATTAAAGTGATAATGCTGTTATAGGAAGAATTTTACGTTACCGTTTATGTTTGCAAATACTGCTTCTTGAAAAGCTTAATTTTCTTTTTTTCCCTTACAGATAAGAAACAAGATGGAGCTGTTGAGAATCGCAACAAAGGTAAGCTTAGAAGCCTAACCCAATCAAGCAGTTAGTTGCCATGTCATCTTTAGGAATACATTTAGTTTCTATTTTTAAAAAAATCTCAACCTTCCTACCAACTTTTTTGCTTATCCTTCTATAAAGAAGACATGCAGCACTGAACAATGTCTCTTAATCACTACATTATTAATCATGAGGAATGGAAGGTCAACAAAGGCTAGGGTTTTTGAAGTAGTTGGTAGCTTAATCAGTAAAAATATTTTCAAATTGTTACCTTTTTGTAAATTCACTCCTAGGATTATATATTTGATTCTGCCCAATTTTGAACTGATCTATCCTTTTAATACATCAACTGTTTATTCCTTGCCCTCCAACCATATACTCTTTTCACCTTATGAATCATTTTCTTTGGGGGTAACTACTCTCACTCTAGGGCTCCATTGTTAAAAGAATCTGGGCTAATTTTACTCTTCCAGATTTCATGAGATACAATTTTGCCCATACTCTCTATTCTGTTCATCAGTCCTCTAATCTTAATCTCATTTCTATATATCTAATAATCACAAAGGGTTTTCCAAATCTTTTTTTTTTTTTTTTTTTTTTTTAATTCTGGACTTAAATGCCATAAAAAAGCTTTTATATATACACAGGAGAACACAAGGAATAGAATTATACACAAAGCCAGGAGTTTTTGCTTCATACCACTTCTTTCTAAAATATTATATAATAAATTCCACACAATTCTTTGAAAATTTCCATGTTTGTCTATTCTTTCTTCTGAACTTATTTCTGTTCTTTTCTGTACATTTTGTAATTTGTACATTTGTAAATTGCTTTTGTGGCCCTCTTTTTGAAGAAATCCCTACTCCCTCTCACCAATTAAAAAAGAAAAAAAAAAAAAAAAAGACCTTAAATTCCTGCAATGATTGTTTCCACAAACAAAAAGTATCTGTATCTTGAATCCAACCCTCTCTGAATGCAGGGCAGTAGCAGATTTCATCATAGGCCCTCTGGAGGGCTGGCTGCACATTGCTTTGGTCAGTGTTGGAGTGTCTTTCAGGGTTGTTTTCCTGTAGTGTTGTCCTTAGATAAATGATTCTCTAGGTTTTACTCACTTCATTATGTACATCATATTCCAAAGATGCTCTGAAATGGTCTTTTTCATTATTACTTCTGGCACAGTACTATTCCATTACATTTATATGTCATAGTTTTTTCAGACATTCCTCCATTCATAGGATCTCCTTAAATTTCAGTCCTTTGACTTTTTCCCCTAGTTTAATCCCTTCTTCATGATTAGGATGTTTGTTTTGCCTGCCTATGACTTTTTCTTCCCCAGTATTCTCTTTCCTCTTTGCCCTCTTCTCTATTCCTACCTGTTTCTCTATTAAATTTGTTATATTTCTATATTTGCTGTCTTCTGGAGTGGTCAGCCTTGATAGGCCTTGATTTAAGGTACCTGGGTTTCTGTGCTGACCTCTTTCTCCTGGAGTTGGGGCCACCTGATCTTTGAGATTCAGACTGCTAGGGTGTATTCTGCTCTGAATGCTCCTATTCAGGTTGCCGCCTGATAGCTTCCCAGCATCCCCTACTGTGGGTTTATATGCTTACACTGGGGTCCTTCCTGGAAGCTCTCCTCTTTTCTTCCTGCCATTGGCCAAAGAGCTCTGTAGGGCACACATGTCTTTGGCCCATACCTGTCATTCTGGGAGACTGCTGGCTTGCTTGTCTGAGCTAGCTCTGGTTTTGCTGGCAGTTTCTTCTCCTTTTGTCTACAGACTTCTGGCTGACTTTTGGGGAGTTCTGGATTGAAAGAAATCACTTCCTGTAACATCCTATTGGATTTCTTGGTCATTATTCAGCCTATGCATTGTTCAGGATTTTGTATGAGTGAGTAAGGGGTAGCTGATCTGTTTGCCTCCTGTCAGGTTGCCATCTTGGCTTCATCCCAGATCTTTTCTTCTCTTGCTTCAACTATTTCTTCACCACCCTTGATTAGAAAAGGAAACTCCGAATACTAATTCACAAAGATTTTGGTCAGAATATACATACAAACTCCCTCAACTTCTGTCATTTCACAAACTTCCTCCATTGTCTAATCTCTTTTTCTTATAGTCACAGTGGAATTTCTATTCCTAACTCAGGCTACACCCTTTCCTTGTGTCCCTGATCTCATAACTTGCCTTTCTCTACATTGTGTTTTAAATTATTTAATCACCTCTGGCTCCTTCTCATCTACTTATTTATTACATGCTTTGTTCTCTGTTCTGAAAAAGGAAAATCTTCCTTTCATCCCACCTAGTTATTCTTCCCTTTCATTAGAAAAGATATCTGCATCCTATATTTTTACTTCTTTATTCTCCACTTTCTTCTCCATCCTTTGAAAATAGAAGTTGGCTCTTACCAATCATCCAATTGCAAAGTCCAGTAGACTTTGAAAAATTCTTATTCTTTCTTGCCATCTCCCTAGCTTATTAATAATAAATGTTGACTCCCTTTTTTGGGGAAATACATTAATAATGATATATTCTCCTAGTTTCTTACCTCCCCAATCTGAACTCCTGTTTCCTCCTTTTTTTCATTGCTTTTTAATGTGATTTGTTCTATTAAGGTCTGTTCCTATCTCACACACTCACATCCTTGGAATGATTTTTAAATTTGGTGTCTCTTATATTTAGTCAATTACCAGGAGAAACTAGAGAGTCTCACACTGGAGACAAGAAGATTGAAGTGGGGATGGAGATATTATCAAGTAGTTCAGTGGCTACTTTGTGGCCTCCAAACTTGAACTTGAAACAGCAGGTAGAAGGCAGATTAATGTAAGATATAACATCTAACAAGCCTACTTAAAAGAAAGGACCTTCTTAGTTGGATTCCCTCTGCTTGGAGTAGGCCTGACTACAAGTTGGGCTAAGACTAGGGAGCTATTTTGCACTATGTAGAGAGGATTCTTCTGAGTATAGTTTGACAAGATAGCTACCAAGAGGCAACAGGTAAAAGTTTCAGAAAAGCAAATTTGGGCTGAAAGGGCTTTGAAGGAACTAACTCAGGTACATTTTCCCGTGTGAAGATATTCAAGTAGAAATACTGGATGATTTCTTACTAGGATGTGTTTTGGGAAGGATTAGTTTTTGGATTTGAGTTAAGTTAGGTGGCACTGGAGTCATTTCAAATCCTAGTTCTCCCATTTTATAGTGGCTGACAAAATAATGCATAGGTCAGATAAATGTCACCCCTCTGCTAAAAAAATTCTTCAGTTTTCTCTGTTGGCTGTTAAAGTCCAGTATTCCCTGGTACCACATTATCCTCCCAGATTTAATTTTTATTACTTTCCTCCATTACATCCTGCATATCCCTTAGCTAAAAATGGAGTAAGTCTGCCTTCTGAACATTCACTAACATTACTTTTATTTGATCATACCTGTGTGCTTTTATTAAGTCTTTTTGCTTATTGAAACCCATTACTTCCTGAAAGTAATCTCTTCTCATTTAAATTCTTTTCCCTCACTCTAGTAATGGCCTTTTTCCTTAGGACTTACAGATACCATTTTGCTTTGTAGTAATTTAATATATTTAAATAATATTTGTGTTTTATCCTATTGGACTTAAATAGAATACTATGCAAGATCCCTTGGGAAATTGATAGGGGAGGGGAAAGAAGATGTTACTAGATGTGGATTACTTGAGGATGGGTTTCATTTAAATCTATCTTTCCCAGTGACTTGAACAGTAATCTGCATATAATAGTTGCATGAAAAAATGTTCATTTATTGAATTTCATGCAAAGGGAGTAGATTATTAATCAGAACTCAAGCATTTTCTAGATTTCCTTTCTATATTATATAATTATATGCATCTATATGTTACTCATTTATATATGTATTGAATAATTATGTAATTTATTTAAATATATGATTATATTTCATTTCTAAATTAATTATAAGAAATAAATGAAAATCCTGTTAACATGATTATAATGCTTTCTAAATTTGTTAACTTTTAATTTTAGCAAAAGCTCAGGATGGAGCAGCCATGGAAATGCAGCCATTGAAGAGTGAGGAAGGAGGAGATGGGGATGAAAAAGATAAAAAGAAAGCAAATTTGCCAAAGAAAGAAAAGTCAGTTTTACAAGGGAAACTTACAAAATTGGCAGTTCAGATTGGAAAAGCAGGTATGAAGTAATGGAAAAACTTAGATTTTTTTTTTAAATGTTGTATCTATTTTGTTCTTTTTAAAAATTGCTTGTTTCACTTCCTTTTTTGAAGCAAACTGTTCTGTGTTGAGGGTATGAATAAAAAGTAACTTAGAATGAACGTGCCTGTTATACTCATTTTGTTTCTCTTCAACTAGAGGAAGTAGCTACATATAGGGTATGTCAAAACTCTTTGTGTACCTGTATAGGCCCTCTAATTATATTGGATTAAAAAAAGATTTCACCCTTATTTTTTTTCTGCTTGATTTCTAATTGAGACTCAACTTCACATAAAGGCTGGGGTTAAGGAAGGCTGGATTTTTAACCCTGCCTCTGAGACACAATGGTAATATGACTAACTGTGGGCAAGTCTTAATTTTTCTGTGCTCAAGGCACTCTCTTAAGGCCTTTTAAATTGCTGAAGAGTGACTGATGTACATCACAGCACAGAGCTAGAGCTAGCCGCAAAAGGTACCAGAAAAGCAGTTGCTACAACCTGCTATTCTCACCATGAGACAGATTTGGTCCTCTTCCTTGCCATCCCCACTCCCCAGACTGGGCCATTTTTGGCATGAAGCTAAAATTTCTATTTCAGTCCCTGGTTTGGTCACATTGGTTTATATCATAGTAATAGACTGTACTCCTAGCCCCTGTTGTAATTTTGAAAATATTTGATATCAAAAGAGGGACCAAATTGAAGCAGAAAGATGTTAATACAAAACCATCTTAGTGTCACCTTTGAATATGAATACTGTGTAAGTGATTTGAATAGTGCTTTGGGGTTAAAAAGCATTTTTTCTCATGGAGTTCTTTGGAACGAAAAAATTGCCAGCTAATTAATATAAATGTGTACTTGGATGCAGTAATTTAGAGTTCTGAATGAAAGTATGGATTTGAATTGAAAACTTGGATCTGAGAGGAAATTCCTTATCACTTAAATGTATGACTTATCTTTTAATAATATGCTAATTAATAATGGCCTGGATTTATTTTTTTTCCTTACAAAAAAAAACTTAATATTCTACTTTGGAACTAAATAGTCCTAAGCATATATAAAATATGTAACCAATTGTGTTTGTACTAATAATAGAGATATGGGAGTTATCTAAAATTACAAATAAGTTATGCTGTGTTCAATTTTGTATGTTGAAATGGACTTCAATATAGAATTTTTTCAACTAAAACTTCCCAATCTATAAAATAATGAAATAATCTGGAAAACATAATTACAAGAGTTGCCAAGAAATTTTGTTTTGCCATACATTTCTCCCATTATATTCCTTTCATTTTCATGACTAAAGTACTTGTTAGAGAGAGAGATAAAATTGCAGATTTTGCTGATATTCTCTTTCCAGGCTGTTTTTGGTATCATTTGCTTTCTGGAAAACAGAAGAGAGAAGTGACTTGCTTTAGGAACTTTTTCCCCTTCCTTTTTGGATCCATTGTAAGCAGTTTATGAAGTACAAATATAACAAATCAGAAGTTCAAGAAAATAGCATGAAATGTCATTTGAAGCTTAACTTGCACATCACAGGGTGAACTTACTATCGAGATATAGTAGATATCGAGAGATAATTGTATTTTTTAAATGTCTTGTTTCTTTAAGTAATTCTATGACCCTCTTTTTAAATTAAAGGTCTGTTGATGTCTGCGATCACAGTTATCATCCTTGTGTTATATTTCGTAATTGACACATTCTGGGTTCAGAAACGACCATGGCTTGCCGAGTGTACACCCATTTATATACAGTATTTTGTGAAATTCTTCATTATTGGGGTCACAGTACTGGTGGTAGCAGTGCCAGAAGGTCTTCCACTTGCAGTCACAATCTCACTTGCTTACTCTGTAAAGGTAAGTACTATAGTAATGACTTTGAATTGATAAGTCTTTTAAAAAATTTTTGTAGAAGACTTATAAATCAAGTTTACCTTTCTCTCTAGATTTTGAATCACAAGACTTGAATTTAGAGCTGCAGGAGACTGTACAGGTCATTTAGTCAAGCAGTTCTCAAAGTATGATCCCTGAACTGCTGACATGTCAGTCCATCAAGACCCTTGCAGGGGGTCTATGAGATTTTTTTTTTTTTTAATTTTCCAAATTTGGTAAATAACAATAGCTGTGATCCACATTAATATAATTTCTTTGTGAGAGGGGTACCCTCAGTATTTTTTAAGATTGCACAAGGTCCTGACACCAAAAAGTTTGAGAAGCTCTGAGATAGCCCACTCTTTCTTCTCTTCCCTCCCCCATTTTACAGGTTGGGTAATTGAGCCATAGAGTAGTTGTGATTAGCCCAAGGTCAGTAGGAGAATTAATAAGTTCCAATGACTCCCAACCTCTGTGCTGTCTTTTCTCTGTGCTATGCTGTCTCTTGGACACTTAGTCTTGTATTTCAAAAGGATTTTGACTTCCAAAAAAGGTTTTAGAAATCTGAGGACTCTGAATAAGGTGTCATTTTTATCTTAAGCTTTTTTTTTCTTTTCATCTTGAACTGGACTATTAATAATCTACTTGGAAATATGTATTCTATGTCTCATTTGGAGAGGACCTTTAAGTGTTGTCCTATAAGATAAGACAAACACTGGATTCTCCCAAAGCTTATTCAGATCTCTTGGGAGGTGTTCTTACTTCTCTGTCACAAAGTCATTACTGTGTGAGAACATTATAAAGATTAAATAATTATTGTAAAGAACCTGACACACATCACTCCCTACCAATAAGAAAGGGGGGAAAAAAATCTAGAATTGAAAAGAATTGCTTTAAAATTCCAGGTTTGCTTCCTAGCTGTGTGATCGTGGGCAGGTCACTTAATCCCAATTGCCTTTAAAAAAAAAAAAAAAAAAAAAAAATCCAGGTTTGTTCTTTACTTTTATTGTGGACTTTGTAACTGTCCTGTTTGTCATTTGCTAAAGGTAAAGATATATGTTGAAAGAACATTCTTCTTCCCCTGATCTCTTCTAGCACTTTGCTCCCTTTTATGCTATAATCATAGCCCCTTTGCATTATGTTATTATGTCAAGTATATTTTATTCCTACTAGATTGTACATGCCAGATTATAAACAGGAATCCATTCTCTCTCACTTACCTTTGCATATAACATAGTTGCACACAGTAATTACACAAATATTTGAAATTGGACGATTGGGAAGAAATCTTTGTAGCCTAAATTTTGTTATTAGAAAAATAATATATGTAAAAAAATGTGCTACTTGAATAATTATCACTATATTCTCCTTAAATTTAAATGATAACAATATGGTATAAAGACAATTATAATTTGTCCCTTGTGCTTCTATAATTTAAAATCTAACATGTTTATATATTAAGTCCTGACATAGGAGGAATCTCCTTTAAAATTTTTTTTTCCAAATGTATTAATTTTGTGTTGCTTTAAAATGAAAATGAAAAAGATGATGAATTGGAGATGTAATTTAATTTCATTCTACTTAGAATATGAAAGTTTAGTTATTAAAGTTTTAGACATCTGAGCATTTAAGCTAATCCAGTGTTTATCTGATATACAGTCATTAAAGAGATTGATTTTGTAGATGAGGAGGGAGGGAGACAACAGTTAACGTTATTGAGTATCCCAAAAGGAATTTAAAACCATTTTCCTTCCAAACTAGTCATTTTTAATAAAGAGCTTTATATGATATTTAATTCTCATAGATCTTCCAAGTTTTCTATGCTATTTTTTTTTCATGGTTTATATATGCCCATTTCCTCATTGGTTAAAATTAACTGAATTCTGTATTGTTTGAATAAGGTCAGTCCTAGAAATTATCTTTATTATCTTCAGTAATTATTTGCTGCATATATATTTAACAGCCAAAGACTGAGGACCTCAGCAAATCATGTAATTTATATGTTTCACTGTTTCCATACTAAACTTTAATTTCTCCCACCCAAAAAACTTCCTCTTTTTCAAGCCCATCCCATCAATGATAATAGCACTCATACTGTTACCCACAAAATCTTCCTTTCTAATTCACTGGCCTGATTGTCATTCCTTTGCTTAAAAACCCCACACCTGACAAGGGAGAAACCATTGAATCAGTCCTTGAAGGCATATGCTGCCCTCCAACTGTCTCTCACTACTCCATTCTACATAGGCCATGCATGGATTCACTTTGCTTTGATTTCTGTTCTTAAGGCTCGACATTAGCATTATCTCCAGTCTGGAAAAAGAGTTCCCTCACCAAGTTAAAAGTGATTTAGCCATCCCTCAAGTTTCCAGCATAGCAGTCTGTCTATATTATAAGATAAAGACTTTAGAATTTGAAAGGATCTTTAATCAACCTTTTATCTGAACTATGGTAACAGTTTGCTATTTATTCTCTTTACATTTAATCTTCCTTTTTTTTTTTTTTTTTTTACAAAACATATGCATGGGCAATTTTTCAACATTGACCCTTGCAAAGCTTAACTGCTTCAATTTTTTCCCTCCTCCCTGCCCTATAACATAATGGCTGCTCCAAACTCCTCATTAGATTCCTGTTGCCCTTAAGACAAAATGCAAAGTCTTTATTTAACCTGGCTTTCTCCATCCCTGCAATACCTTAACTATAGATTATATTTTCACATTATTCTCTTTTGTGTATGTTATTTTCCAACCAACTAAACTTCTAATTGTTCCCTGAATGTGATCTTTCCTCTCACCTCCATGAAGTCACACAGACTATGTTTAATTCCTAGAAGGCAATTCTTCAACTCCTGCCAACTTTTAGGCTCATGCCTTTCTTTGAGACTTAGAGCCTCATAATGAAGTGGTTTCTGATTGCTCTTCTAATTCTCCTTTCCTCCCCTTTCTCTTGCTATTAAGAGTATTCATTTCTGGAGGGAAATGATTGTGAACTATAGTAGGGTTTTTTGTACCCTGGACTCCTAGCAGCATGCTTTTCATATACCAGGGAATAATTATTGAAAATAAATGTTTCATTAAATGAATAAGAAGCCTTAGAATATGTAAATCTTTTTTAATTTTTGAGTTTTAATTGCTAACTAGCCAGATATCAAATAACCATACAAGAACTGTTAGCACAAACATTTCATATTATGTTATGTTTCAGTTTTTAAAAAATTAATAAAGCTAAATTACTATATCATTGCAGCAGCCTATTCATACAGATGCTTGTTTTTTGGTTTAACACAATTCTTTATTGGAAATTAATTAGTTTGTAAAGTTTATCATAAAGTGATATGAACTTGTATACAGATCCTTCTTTTCTCCAGTGTATTTAATTTCTTTGTTTACACATTATTATATAATTAAATAAAATAGGTTAAGATAGCAAGAAATTAAGGTAGGTTTTTAGGGAGTAGCAAATGATAGATGCAACAAAACAAAGGATTTCATGTCATATTCTTCAATAGGCCAATGTCATTATCTCCTGGTATCAAATTGAAGTTTTGCTGTATTTGCAATATTTGCAAATGCAATATTTGATATTGCATACTTAGGAATATTAAGTGACAGTGTTTATTTTCATATTTGAAATGTAATAATGAATTTATGAATTTACTTATTTTGTTTTTCACTCTTTAGAAAATGATGAAAGATAATAACCTTGTAAGACATCTGGATGCTTGTGAAACAATGGGAAATGCAACAGCCATTTGTTCAGATAAAACAGGAACACTGACCATGAATAGAATGACAGTTGTCCAAGCATACATAAATGAAAAGCATTATAAAAAAGTTCCTGATCCCGATGCTATTCCAGCAAATATTTTGTCTTGTCTCGTAACTGGAATTTCTGTTAATTGTGCTTATACGTCAAAAATATTGGTAAGAATTATTATATACATGTACATACATATGTTATATGTGTGTATAATGTGTGTGTTTCTGTAAGTCATTAAAAAGTGAGTTTTCAAATGTATTTTATATCAAACCTAAGGATATTACAAACAGGCTAATATCACATTTGCACATTTAATAGAATTGTAGATGTAGTAGTGAAAGGGACCTTAGAGGGCCTTTACAGCCTTAGTAGTAAATAAAATACTGCCATACAACTTTCTGGAATTGTCATACAAATGCTTTAAGAAATTGATAGTCTTACTTTCTTAATATATAAAAACAAGTAAGTATAAAATCTATTTATTTGTCTTTTAATAGATTTGTTTTCATAAATCAGAATATATTTTCCACAATATATTGCTAATTTCTCAACCTTTATTCTTAATTTCACCTGCTTAAAAAATTTTGGTAAATTTAATTGCTCATCAGTTTTTTTTCTTAAATTAGCTTTATGTAAAGCTCAATTTTAATTGTCTAATAATGATTTATTTTGTTTTGTTTTTTAAAAAAAAAATTTTGTGTCTAGCCAGTAGTTTTTATTTAAAAGAAAAGTGCATTAAAAACTCATTGTATTGATATTTGCAATAGTTTGGATATAAACCTATCTGTCTTAGACCTTATGCCATCTGTACTACCTGGCCCTTGGACACAAAAAACTACAAATGACTCATCTTCCCAAAGAGTCATTTAACTTAATAATGCAAGACAGTGATTTACATTTAAAACTTCTTTTTTGTTTGTTATTTCTTTATAAAAATGTAAACAATGTTATTATGAAGAGTAGGAGTAACAGATTATTCCCCTTTCAGCCCTGATACTTGCCAACAGTTTCAGCCTATTTGCAAGTATATTGCAAATAAGATGCTTATCTTATATATGTTTAAATGACATTTATTATGAACTTGTAAATTTATATGATATTCAATAGCAACTGTTGTACTCCCTGAAAATTTGAGAATTTTTTTGATCTTGTTTTTTATTATTGTTGTTTTTTAAATAGTAATCTTTTATATTTCCTTTGATAAAGAAACAAAGTCTCTTAACAAAACTAGGTTCTGATTTTTCTTCTCTTACAGCCACCAGAGAGAGAAGGTGGATTACCACGTCATGTTGGCAATAAAACTGAATGTGCCTTGCTGGGACTTGTTTTGGATTTAAAACGAGATTATCAGGATGTAAGGAATGAAATCCCTGAAGAAGCTCTGTACAAAGTCTACACATTCAACTCTGTTAGGAAATCCATGAGCACTGTCTTGAAAAATTCAGATGGAAGCTACAGAATATTCAGCAAAGGTGCATCAGAGATCATTCTTAAAAAGTAAGACCAGCACAGGATTAATCAGTTGCTAATTATGATGGCATGATGTAATATGAATTACTGAGTTGGTACTATATGTGTACATTGGTTGTTTGATGAATCTACAAAGCTTTTTATGTCTGAGTATTTTATTATTTACTATCATTTAAGGACCATACCAGAAGGGTCAAACATATGGCCCACAATAATCCTGAGAGAGGTCCAAATCTGATTTAAGATTTAACTGGGTAATATTTAATAAAATAAATTTAATAGAACACAGATAGCATTACTATGTGGTTTTCTAAGTCAATATACATTCACAGAAATCTTTATGTACAGTTTAGTAGCCTCAATGTGTATTTGAATTTAACACCATTGGTCTGTGTTTTATAAATGCTTATTTCTATTTCTGATGTGAAAAAGAAGAGTTCAACCAGCCTCATATTAGTGACCTCTTCTTAGACAACCTTTTTAATTAAGCTCCTATTTTGAAGAGTGACCTTAAAATGTAAGTCTTGAGAAGATAGATAAATTTGACTCATTATTTTGGAAGAAATATAAACTAGAGACTTTAAAATTTTAGTTATGCTTCAAAGAGGGAAATATTAAGGGGAAAAATTATCGGTATCATTATCGCAAAAACCACTGAGAAGATACTGAAATAAATCTTTATAATAGTATTTGAGATTACCAAGCTCTTAAAAATGTATAAGGCATATAGAGTTGATGAATAGTGGGCTATGCGTATTCATATATGCATGCATGCATGTGCACACATACACACTCCCTCTCCCTGTCCTGCTACAGCTATTATTTATTGAAAAATAAGCAAATACAGCAAAATGTAGCTTTAAAGACTTCCAGAAAGATCTCTCTCCCATACATATGGTAAAGTCATGTGAAATTCTGATACATGAAAGCATGGTGATATACTGTCCCTCTTTCTTTTGAATGTTCTTGTGTATCAGCATCAAATGAAGTATAAACCAGTAAGTACACAGGGTCAGCATTTATTGGAGTCATGGAAAAAGTCCTGAGCTATGTCCAAATAAATGGGGACTCTCTCTATCAGTAAAGAAATTGCTTCACATGGCTCCTTGCGCATACACCAATACATTAAGATTTTTATGGGAATTGGAGCTTAGGAGATATACCTGAGAATCACTTGTTGCTTCTAGAGAGATTTGAAACTAGATTTGGATTCAGATATTCTTAGACCTCTGTGACATCTTTAGTGAAATCTGTGATAACTTGAAAGAGTTCAGCTTAGCTGAACTAAGTAGAATGGAAAATACAATTGGACTGAGGTTATAGGTAGGGTTCATATCACTTGCATGTGAAAAATGGGCACAAAGGACATTGTCATGGTGTGATTCACAGAGGACTTGGGAACAAAATCTCTCCTGATATCAAAGTTACTTAACTCAGTGCCCTGAGTAATTGCAGCTGTGTTACAAGTAGTAGAGCTGTGTTGGTCTGCATAGGTAAAGGGAGTTCCCTACCATTAATTAAATCACAGATCTGATTAACCCCAAGAAAGGACTTTATTGCCCAGGGTTATTGAGATTTGTAAAAGGCTTTTTGTGTTTTGCTTCATTTGATCAACTGATATTATTATGTGACTAAGAAAGGAAAGTGCTCTGGTCATATAGTGTGAAAAATAACAGCTGGATTGACAACTTGATTGTGTTCACTATTAACCCAGAACTATCAAAAGACTTCTAACATCCCCACAAGAGCCTCCCAAGATGAGGACTTAAAAATGTCCTGTTGCAGGGAATACCAACATGGATTTTATCATCCAAGTGAAGTATTAATTATCCCAAACTCTAGGAAAAGCTCATTTCTATTTTAGCATTGCATTAAAGTTAGATTTTTGTATGGAAGACCAACATGTCCTTGCAGCAGAGACATTTAAAATATTTCACAGAAAGTTTGTTGTGTCTCTAAATTCTATATTTACTAATAATAGATAGATGTGCTTACCTTTATTGTATAAAGATTTAAGTCATAAAAAGGAGAAGTAGTGCCAGACTTGGAATCAGGAAGGCTACATATGCATCATGTCTTGCATCCTTAGCTGGATGATCCTCGGAAAGTCCTTTATTATATTACCTCTCTTGGTAGATTATTGTGAAACACCAACAACATTGTTGAAAACCATTTTGAAATATTTTTTATGTTAAGCTACTATGGTAGAAGCTTGTAGCTAAAGGCTATCATCAATAAACTGTTGTCTTTGTTCCTAAAAGTAATCATTCACTTTTTGTACTTTTATATTTAAATCATTGAATGATTATTATATATTAGATAATTTTTACATCACATTAAGTTTACTTGATCACCTTGATTATGCTTTGTTGGTTGGCTGTGGAGGAAGGGGATGATTAGGAGAGAGGCTAGTAGGACCAGTATTGTGCCTAGTTTATTGGGGATTGAACGGAGGATGGCAAATGCAAATATAAAGTATCATTCTGGTTTGATGTGAGAGGGTGTGTTTAGGGGGTTGGCTGGTGAAAAGTTGTCTGGGTCTCCTAATAAATCGGGTGAGAATAGGGCAGTGTAAAGAAGCACAAGGAAAAGGAGTATTAAGCCAAGAGCATCTTTGATGGTGTAGTATGGGTGGAATGGGATTTTGTCTGCTTCAGGGTTAATTCCTGAGGGGTTGTTGGAGCCTCTTTCGTGGAGGAAAAGGAGGTGGATAATAACTAGCTGGGTGAGGGTCGCTTTGTCTACTGAAAAACCTCCTCAAGTTCACTCTGCAAGGGCGGTGCTGATGTAAAGGATGTCTGATAAAAGGTTTGTGATTATGGTGGCACCTCAGAATGATATTTGCCCTCAGAGGAGTACGTACCCTACGAATAAGGTGGCTATTAACAGTTAAGAGGAGAATTAGTCCGATGTTTCATGTTTCTTTATACAGGTAGGATCCATAGAAAATACTGTGGCCAATGTGCAGGAATAGATATGTGAAAAATATTGAGGCTTTGTTAGCATGGAGGTTGTGGATTAGTCAACCATGGTTGACATTGCTGCAGATGTGGGCTATGGAGGAGAAGGCAGTTAGGGTGTCAGAGGTATAGTATATAGCGAGAAATATTCCTGTCAGGATTTGGATGGCTGGACAGATTCCTAGTAAAGATCCAAAATTTCATCAGGCAGAAATGTTGGAGGATGCAGGGAAGTCAATGAATGAGTGGTTAATGATTTATTAATGGGTCCCTGTTACTCATATAAACATGTTTTTGTTTTTTCTTTTGTGTGGTGATTCTTGTCTGCTGGCATCTTATTAAATCATAGAAAATTACAAAGAGAAATATCTTTAATATCAAATTTTGTAAATAAAAGTTTGTCCTTTTGTGCTTTATACACAAACTGATATGTAGCATTTTTCTTTTGAAAAAATCTTCATAAATACAATTGTTGCAAGTCAGATTCGACTACTTTTTTTTAGGGGATCCTCATTCAAGAGAGTGGTTTACTTGTGAGCCTTTTGAGAAAAAGTGATAAAATTTAAAGAATATTTATTTTTAATGTGAAGACTGCTAGAGTGTGTCCTGGGACAGCACTGCATTGTTACAGTTAATTTTCACTTTTTATATCTATGATGTCATCTAGAGACAGGCTTCAAAGTAGTTAGTGGTACATTCAATTTTTTAAAAATTTATTCTAACAAATATGGTACTAACTGATACTAAGAAACATGAACATTTCTACATATGAAGAACACAATCTAATACTTGAAGCTTGTATATAATTAATATATATTTCATGTTATATAATATAAAATTATAATAAATTCAACACATTAGTTTCAAAGTCCCATTTGACTGTGCTTCCACTTTTTTTTTTTTAATGTTTCAGTGACTTATTGGCATCTTCATTGGCCATCATTTCTTCCCCTCTCCAAAACTTTATCTTTCTTTTTCCCTGCTTTTCACCCTGCCAAAAGAAGTTATCCATTGTAATATACATACGCAAAATAAATTCACATCTTGGCCATGTCCAGAAATGCATGTCTCATTCTTCATCTTTAGCCAATCACCACTCTTATAGGAGTCAGATAGCATGCTTCATTGTTGGTCTGCATTTCATGGATTGTAGGCCTCCAATATTTGAAGGTTCTTTACAGTAAACCTTGAGTGTGGAAAAAGGATCAGGTACTTCATCAAATGTGGACCAATTGCTACTTGTAGGCAAGCAGCCAAACTGAAGTCGAAAGCTATCTTGTGAGAGAAAAAAGAGATGGTTTGGACCAGTTGAGTTATACCTCTCCTGCCATATCTCTACTTCCTAGCCTTGGACTGAAAGGCAACAAGCCCTTGGAGCAGTCCCCCCAGATTATCACCTTTGCTTCCAATCCATCCCAGATAGCTGTAATTGAAGATAGCAACCCTTCTAGGAAATAAATCAATCAACCCCACCACTAGCATTCACTGATCAGTTAGTTATCATTGATGGACAAGTAAACCCCCTTGAGACCACTGATTATGCCTTCTACTTAAGAGAATACCTTGTTTAGAGAAGAAGCCTGTCAGCCCTACCAATTGTGGACCAATTGCTACCAATAAGACAGATAATACAGATAAATCAGGTTAGCTAAAGCCTCAGAGCATCATAAGAGGAGAAACAGAAGGCAGCCTGTGCTAGGAATGTCCAGCCGCCACCACCACCTCCCTTCAAACTCGAGGAGAGAAGGACCAAGTCCCTGAGCCAAAGAGCCTTGGAGACCATGCCAGCCCTTGTAGCCATCAGCTAGGGAATCTGCTTTTATTGCAGTGTCACCTAGAATCTGCTTTGCAAAAGTCACAGTACCTGCCTTCTCAGCATATACATGGGGAAAAGAAAGTTGTTACTTTTTTATCAGTAGAAACAACATTAATGAAGATAAAGCATAGTTGGCCTTGCCCTTACACTTGAGGGATCATGGGGCTTTTGCATGGCTTGAAGTTGAAACCTCTACGTGTTCTCTCCCTTTTAGAGTATTAGCTGCTAGAGAACAGGCTTCTTTTTATATTTAGATCCCTTGCACTTAGCACAGAATACTAGTGCTTAATAAATGCTTTTTTCATTTGTTCATTCTTTTCAGTGTTGCCATATAAATCATTCTCTTGGTTCTGCTCATTTCACTTTCCCTGAGTTTATCTGATTTCATCCATGTCTTACAATGTGATAACAAGCCATTGCATACATAAGCATAACTTGTTAAGCCATTCCTTGAGGGTCACTCCCTAGAATTCTACAATCAGGATTCCAAAGCCCTTAGTTCAGATGATTTCTACTATTTAGGCAGAAAATTGACTCTGGACATAAGCCCTGGCTTCATGGTTATGGAAGAGAAAACCAGATGACCAGAAACACAAAAGTAAAAAAAGATCTGTTATTAAGACTCCAGAGATTATGACCAGGCCTTCAGCAAACCAGGAGTAATCATCCTTACCTGATAAAGAAAGAAGAGATTGGAACAATTCTAGGCCAGATGGACCCAAAATTTCATATGGCAAAATAACTCATCTTGTTCTTTTCCAAATTATATGAAAGTGAATGAGCTACTTACTGCCTCAATAAAGTCCTGGAGAAAATAGAGCTCACTATTAGATTGACATCCTTAGAAAATAAACTTCATATATTTTCAAATATACATAGTGGACAGTTGGTTTTGTTTAAAAATACTTGGTGATGAGGCAACTAGGTGGAGCAGTGGATAGAGCACCAGCCCTGAAGTCAAGAGGTCCTGATCTCAATTTTGACCTCAACTACTTCCTAGCTATGTGACTCTGGGCAAGTCACTTAACTTCAGTTGCCTCAGCAAAATAAATAAATGAATGAATCAATGAATGAATGAATGAATAAAAATAGTTGGTGGCTTATCATTGCTGGGAGCAGCTTGGAGGCATAGTAGATATAGAATAGGGCCTAGAGTCAAGAAGAGTCATTTTCCTCAATTCAAAACCAGCTTAAGACACTGATTGTGTGACTCTGGACAAGTCCTCATCTGCAAATGAGCTGGAGAAAGAAATGGCAAACTGCTCTAGTATCCTTGCCAAGAAAACCCCAAATGAGATAACAAAGAATTAGGATTGACTGGAAAAAGGAAAAAAAAAAAACAAAACTGAACAACAGAACTTGATTACAGTGAAGGGTGATTGTCGTCCTTAAGATGTGTCAGTGATATTAACAGAACATCTCTTTTAGAAAAGAAACTCCAGTTTAAAAACAAAAAAAAACTTGACCTAAACTGTATTGCTTAAAAGAATTTTGCAGAATCTCAGGCCCCAGGATATTTCAGGTATGATCAAATAAAACCAGTTTCATAAAAGGATAGAATTCTAGAGGTAAAAGAAGACTTTATGGTGAGATTTATTGGTTTAAAAAACACAAACAAACAAAAAACTGATATCCAGAAGTTTTGAATAATTTGTTCCAAGGGCACATATTCATTAATAGTTTAACACATTCCTTAAAATTTACTTAGCATGCAGAGTTTGACTTTTGCTTTATTTGTGATTCTTCTACATTTCTTTACAGATGCTTCAAAATCTTGAGTGCTAATGGTGAAGCAAAGGTATTCAGACCAAGAGACCGAGATGATATTGTTAAAACTGTGATTGAACCAATGGCATCTGAAGGACTAAGAACTATATGTCTTGCATTCAGAGATTTCCCAGCAGGAGAGCCTGAACCAGAGTGGGATAATGAAAATGATATTGTCACGGGCCTAACATGCATTGCTGTTGTAGGGATAGAAGATCCCGTGAGACCTGAGGTAGAGAATGCTCTGTCAGTTTAGTTAAACTGCATAGTATTTTTGTTTCCTCGAGAGGAAATTAAAGAACATAATTGAATAATTCATTTTAAAGTAAAAATTTGGGAATATAATTATTTAAAGCTATTATTTCTTTGTAGTTAGGCAAAGGATGGTTGGGAAATTGTTGACAAAAAGTTCCATCTTTTAAACATTTTGATTATGTTTTCAGAGTTAAGCAGATTGTTTCTGTTTGAGGTATTGATATACATATACTTCTTAGCGTTCTTGTATTCATGATCTTTGTTCCATGGGTTATGAATACACATAGATACTATTGACTTTTTTTCCCTCTCACACCAGTTCTTTGTTAAGGAAAACCTTCTAACTTTTTCTTTCCTCCTTCTTCCCTCCCCCCTCTAAATTGAAATCTTGTTGAAGTTTCACAGGTGCAGACTATCTTTGCCTGCTTTGCCCTTTATATTGATGTTGCACTGCTGACATGTTCTTCATATTAGGAAGGAATATTAAAGTTTATTTTAATTTTATTTAGCATTGCAAAATGAAAGTTCTTCAGTTGTTGTTGTTTTTTTTTTTTTTTTTACAGAGTATATTTTTAACATGAAAAGTTTATGTGAATTTTAGAATATGAAAATTGGGTATTAGTGGGTGAAAGGAAAGTCTCACTCTTCATAGATTAATAATTTATGAGATTTTAATTCAGAAGCTATATCTTCCCTATCTGTCGTCCAACATGTTCTGGGTAGAGGTACTACCAATTCAGAATTTTCTGAGGCAATGCAAATTAATTGCATATTTTATCATAGTTTTTCCATGCTAAGTTATCAGGAGGCTAAATATGTAACAAGCACCCCTCAAAAATCATATTTCTTCAGAAGCTAAATAGAGATGATTTTTTATTATTTTACTTTACTGTTTATTTATTTTATTGTTTTATTCTTCTTTTCTGTTGCAGATAATTGAATTTGAAAACTGCCCAAAAATTAACCATTATAACCATAAACATAATACTGGCCTCTGAGCTAAACTACAACCCATGGAAAATCACTAGGAATCAATTTCATTTAAGTTTTAGATTTTAAAAATCAGCTAAAATCAGGACAGTTTTCCCCTAGCAAGGATCTTGAAGAACTAATTATTCTGTATTACAAAACCAAGTTTCTATATAGTGATTGATTTTAAATTTTCATTATTTGAATGTTGCAACAAAAGAGATTTTTTTTTTTTAGATAAGTGAATTTTTGCTTTGGAAGTACAGCATCCTTCTGTACATACTTAATGTGGGCACATGCATGTGAGCACCTATGTATAGTTGATATAAACATATACATTTTGATAATTTAGTAGACCTATTATCTCAGGTGGAATTGGTTTACTCCCTATAATAGATTTGTCTACATATATATATAATGATGAGATTCTTCCATGCAAACCAGGTACCAGATGCAATAAGAAAATGCCAGCGGGCTGGAATTACTGTGCGGATGGTCACTGGTGATAATATTAATACTGCTCGTGCTATTGCTACTAAATGTGGTATTTTGCATCCTGGGGAAGATTTTCTGTGCCTAGAAGGTAAAGATTTCAACAGAAGAATAAGGAATGAAAAAGGAGAGGTATGTTGTTTGATTCCCTCACCGAATTTATTCTTAATAGTTTTCAGCTAAGGAAATAATATTTAGCAAATATTTATTGCCACCTATGAGCAGTACATTGTCCCAGGTACCAGAGGGGTCAAAAAGATAAATGAAACCTATGTCTGTCCTCTAGCAAGTTCTATGCTAAGGATATTATTTTGCCTAACTTTTACTTTAGCTTAGGTGGGAAGGTCCATTATAACTTGTGGAATCAGGGAAGGAGCTTCATGGCAGAGACATTCGAGTTGGACTGGGAAGGACATTAGGGATTTCAATTGCTAGATTATGGAGGGATAGGAGAGGGAAGAAAAAGATATAAACAAAAACTTGTTAAAGGTAATTCATGAAACCAACAGCCAGGGATACTGTTTGGGGCACAAGCTGTGAAAGACTCCAAAGGCCAGGCCTATTGAGATTGGACTTTTATTCAATAGGTATTTGAAATGAGGTAGTTGAAGCTGAGAAATGAAATGACCCAGGCTGTATTTTATTATTCAGGGAATGGGAATAGAAGATAGATTGAAAGGGGGGAAAAATGGGTGGCAGAATGACCACTTACTAAAATAGCATTGGCTAGTTTTAACCTTGATTAAATTTACAGATTGAACAAGAACGCATAGACAAGATTTGGCCAAAGCTTCGAGTACTTGCTAGATCATCTCCCACTGACAAGCACACACTAGTTAAAGGTAATCAGGTTTTTAAATTAAAATTCTTAGCTTTTTAGATGATTAAAAAGTACAGCATTTCTAAAATAGTAATTTTTTACATACAAATTAGGTTGGTTGACTCTTTATCTATAAAATTAACACTCTAATTTTTCTTTCCCGTCCAAAATAAACAATTTCTTTTCTTTGATAAACTGAATTCTATTGTTCTTAATAGTGATTTTTAATTATCTAGCTTGCTCTGAAAATGTGGTGCTGTCCATATCACCTTTGAATTTTGTTTAACATTTTGAGTTTCTGTTAATCTGACAGCATAAAACATTTTTGCATTATAGGTTGGAAGATGATTTATCTTGGAAAGTAAAGAAAACAGTTTTTGTTTCATTTCAGGTATTATTGACAGCACTGTCTCAGAACAAAGACAAGTTGTGGCTGTGACTGGTGATGGTACAAATGATGGCCCTGCACTAAAGAAAGCAGATGTTGGATTCGCTATGGTAGGAATTTAAAAGATATTGATGATATAAAATGTAATGGTTGAAATGGAGATTTTTTTCCAATTAGCAAACATTTTTTTCTTTTCCCTCCCCCACTTGAAAAATATTAAAAAAGCAAAATCTGTGTAATAAATAAGCATAGTCGGGCAAAACCAATCTTCCTATTGGTCATGTCCAGAAATGCATCTCATTCTATATGTTGGTGATTTAGTTTTAACATATCGGGCATCTGCCATATGCCAGGTACTGTGCTGAGCACATGAGTTACAAAGAGAGACCGACCTCCCCCCAAAAAAACATCTCTGCTCTCAGGTAGCTCACAGTCTGCTATACAAGACACCATGCAAGCCATTGTGCATAAACAAGATATGGGCAGGATAAAATGAGGGTCACATCAGAGGAAAAGCACTGGGAAAAGTTCTTCCAGATGGTAAGATATCAGCTAAGACTTGAAAAAAATCAGGAGATGATGATAAAGGAAAAAGTATGGGTATGGGAGACAGTCAAAAAGTTACCATAGTTAGGTAACTTGGAGCCTGGTGGCCTTCCATAAAGACTGTTTCTGTTCACAGCTCTACAAACAGAGCATCAAATGTGACTATTTTTCCACAGCCTGTTTAGAATTTTACTCACATGTTGAATGAACAGAAAGGAGATGGATCTGTGTGATCCAAGAGATTGAATTCAGGGCTCCTAGAGTAGGGAATCTTTGGTGACTTGACAAAAGTCACCCAGCCATTAACTGGCAGAACCTGGGGTCCAGTCAGGATCATTTCCAAAGGCAGGTGGCCGTCTTTTCTTTTGTATCGACAGTATAACAGTAAGCTTTGCCCCAGGGTCTCGGGATGTTCAGAAGTGAGACTGGGGCTCTGCATTCCTCTAGTCTTTAAGGAGTCGCCGCTATAGCAGTCAATACAGTTGTCCCCTAAAGGTTGCCTAGCCCTAAGTTTGCCTCCCTTCCCATTTATTGGCTGTTAAATGGTAAAAACCTAATAAAGACATTATTAAACTAGAATGCCTGATTACAAAATACTCTGAAATGTTGTACAACTCTGTTGCTTTTCTTGTTAGGGAATTGCTGGAACTGATGTTGCAAAAGAAGCATCGGATATCATTCTTACAGATGATAACTTCACGAGCATTGTCAAAGCAGTCATGTGGGGAAGAAACGTTTATGACAGCATTTCTAAGTTCCTTCAGTTCCAACTCACAGTCAATGTTGTGGCAGTGATTGTCGCCTTTACAGGAGCCTGTATTACTCAGGTAGGTGTGGAGGACAGTGTGCTGGTTTTGTTTTTGTTGGGGGATTTTGTTTGTTTTGTTTTTCGTTAAAGGAAAAAATACAATAACTACAGCATCAGGTTTGAGGCTGTATTGTTTCTTAATCTGTAAATACTAGGAAACATCAGTACATTCCTAAGTTCCAGAATATATCTGAATATCTATAAAGAAACCTTTTTTTAAAAAAAAAATAGGATTCACCACTTAAGGCTGTGCAGATGCTGTGGGTAAATCTCATCATGGACACACTGGCATCCCTGGCTTTGGCAACTGAACCACCTACTGAATCTCTCTTGCTTCGAAAACCTTATGGTAGAAATAAGCCTCTCATCTCTCGCACAATGATGAAGAATATCTTGGGCCATGCATTCTATCAACTTGTGGTTGTCTTTACACTCTTATTTGCTGGTAAGATATTTAGCTCTATCAAATATATGTTAATGTTCCTATTCCAATGTGATATTCCTGATGTTTTTAATGTAATAAACTTTCTAAAGCGTTAGCCTTAAAATTCTTTCAGATAGCAGGCACTTTTAAAAATGTTAACGTATCACTATCTCCCTTGAGACCAAACAAAAGATTATTAAAATAACTTAAACACTTACCTTAAATGCATTCAGTGTGTTTAATATATGATTGCAAAATGCCAATTTTTGATCATTTCAGGGGAAAAATTTTTCGATATTGACAGTGGAAGAAATGCCCCTTTGCATGCTCCACCTTCAGAACATTATACTATTGTGTTTAACACCTTCGTCCTCATGCAACTTTTCAATGAAATAAATGCCCGAAAAATTCATGGTGAAAGAAATGTGTTTGAAGGGATCTTCAATAATGTCATCTTCTGTTCAATTGTTCTGGGCACTTTTGTGGTACAGGTAGGTGACTGGAATTGAAGACAATTCCAAATTTGATGATTGTATCAGTTATAGTTAATTGCTAGGCTTGTCATAGAAGTGACCTAGAAATGATAGCTATGCCCTTCTTATCAAATCCTTCATTGTACTAAAAGGCTGCTTTGTTTTTGTAAATTTAGATATTTGACCTAGTCTGAAATTTCACATTTTTAAAAGTTGAGTCAAATTTATTTAGGTATTATAAGTGCAAAATGAGTCTTAATTGCAGTGCTGGTATTGCAAAAACATCTGATGCACTCATTAGTAAGTCTTGCTTAATGTGTTCTGCATCAGTATTTTTTTTAACCATTGTAGTCTTACATTTTTGTCGTATTCAGCACCTTTAAGGTAATTTTAAGAGTTGTCAGTATATCTTAGATTTTAAAATGCCATTTTTAAATGAAATGCTTTTTTTTAAGAGAAATGTTTTAATAGGAAAAGTAGGAACTTTCCCCATTTTTCAGGGGAAATTCTGAGATAATCAAAATGTCAGATGACTGTGTAAAGGATATCATTTACTGATATGGATTGTGTATGTCTTTGTGTAGCATTTGGCCCTGTGGCATTTTTTGCAAATGATTATTAGTAGTGCTGTTCTGTTTTATAGATGACAGAATCTGGGACCAAGACAAATATTAAGTGAATTGTGCATGATCACACAGGAAGTCAGTGAACACAGTAAGATTTAGAATTAAAAAGTGAGCATTTTCAGCCATAGAACCAGACTTCTTAAGTATTCTCAGTGATTACCAATAATACTAAGTAATTAAAGTAAAGATTTTAAAACTTGACTGTGTACCATTTACTTTTGTACTGGAAAATAGCTTTATACAACCCTATTTAATATTAATTTGGACTTGTATCTATCAACATGAAGGAGGTGTTGCTTCTTTCTGAAAATATTTCCCTATAAGTTTTAGAAAAATTCATGTATACATTATCATAAATTTTGAATTAAGTTTCTTGACATGACTAAACTTTTATGTTTAAATTTAAGCTTTAGGTTTTTTTAATTTTTTTTTTATCATAAGGACTATGAAATTTAGATGTGTATATAAGCCATTGTGTAAATTTATTATCTAATTTTCCTGCAGTGGTTAATATGTATTATGCAAAAACATTGCAAAATCTAAAACATATTCCAAATACACTTATGAAGTCAATTTTTGAAATGAGGTTCATTTCTTTTGCCATTAGTCAGCTGTGCAATTAAAAAAGCACCATGCAATAGCAGTTATGGTTCAGGAGATCTAACAGTGGGCCTGAAACCAGAAGACCTGATTTCAAATTCTCCCCTAGTCACTTAGGAGCCAGGTAACTTTTGGCAAGACTAAACTTAGCCCCTCTGAGCTTCAGTTTCCTCAGCTGTAAAATGAGGGTGAGAAAGCTTGTACTAGTTACTTCTCTGAGTTTTAGTTAAGCTCTTGGTACTCCCTGCCTTCCCTAGGCATCATGAGGATCACATGAAGTGGGTGATATTGGGCATTAGGTTGTTTAAAACCTTAAGAAGGCTGCGCAAATATCTGTGTGTCATTTAATTTTTGGGACCTCAGTCTCCTCTCCTAAATAATGGGGTAAAGATTATATCAAGAGATAGTTCTCATTTTGAGAGCTTCCTTATCATTGAAATTATAAGCCTTTTTGACACATTTTAATACTTAAATGTGAGCAATTTTTGAACAAACAACTATAAAACTTATGTTCTATTCTGTTTTTCTTATGTGCTTTAATAGGTTCAATCTATAAACATAGCCATTTCTTTGTATACTTTATGTTTAAAAAAAAAACTCAGTAGAAAATATACAGTTTAAAGCTCCACAAATATAAAAAAAGAGTTGTTATTTAGGATTTTGTTTAGATGTATACTTTGATCTAGTTTTGATTTAATTACTAAGAATTAGATTTTCCTTTTTTTTTTTTTTTTTAAAAACGCTTATTAAAATAGTCATGTAACTCAACTTGGCAAAAGAGCATTATCATAAATCAGTGTTCAATACAAATGTGGTTTTTCTCAAATGTTTTTGCAAATTACATCGGTAACCACCTACAACAAATAACAAACCACTTTGTTATAATTAGCATATTCTTCTTGGAAAGATTTTAAGAAAAGTTTTTTGGTTGTTTTTTTTTTCCAATTTAGAATTACAAGGAAAGTGATTACTTATTTTAAAGAGTTAAATATTTCTTTAAGAAGAGAACTTTCATTACTCAGTGAATTTATCTCTGATTACTCCCCCAGATAATAATTGTGCAATTTGGTGGAAAACCTTTCAGTTGTTCAGAGCTTTCAATAGAACAGTGGCTGTGGTCAATATTCCTAGGAATGGGAACATTACTCTGGGGCCAGGTAAAAATCTCAATTTTATTTGACTAATTAAAATCATTTAAAGTTTTTTGCTTGTATTTTTGGGTTTTTTTTTTTTTTGTTGTTGTTGTTTTGTTTTTGTTGTTGTTTTTTACATTAACTCTGTCTGCTACTTGATTCCAGGTAGGTGTCATTCTGGGAATCTTTCACAAAGATTTAAGGTCTGTTTCAGTTTCTCACTTTGTCTTGACAAGAAATATGCCTATGTAGGAATCGGACCCAGTTTTATTGGTGTGGGGAACTTTGCAGATGATAGAAGTCCCCCATCAAGTGCAGGTCAGCCCATTCTCTGCCACTCCTGGAGAAGAGAGAGAGGTTGTGATTTACCAAGGGGCCAACTTGTGTGGTCCACCACTATCTTTCTAGTCTTGAGGCCCCACTGCTTCACAAATTTACCTATATTGTAAAACTTTCTGAGCTTCTCTTCTGAGAAGAAGTTTATGGAACAAGCCTTATTGAAATTTATTGAAGATGAGTTCCTGGATACCTAAAACACTCAAATTGCTGATTATTTTGTTTCAATGACAGGTTTTTTTTCCTTTCCAGAAATAATAATGAATATAGAATTATGTCTCTAGTCTGGGAAACCCAAACAGAAATGCCAAGCCATGATAAACATTTTAATGTGTTTCTGAGATATCATTGCTTGTCACTCTCTTTTGCTTGTCTCCGCTCCCCCTCGCAGAGGTGAAATTCGTAGTTACTATTTCTTCTTAGTGTTTAATCAGTATCCTATTTTCTCCACATATAAAAATCTAAGGATGATGTTAATGCATAAGTTATAAGCATAGTGTATAATTTATCAGTATAACAATATACACAGGTTATAAGTAGTATGAGTAGACTTATTCTTGTAGTACTTATCTGCTGCCCCCCACCAGCATTTATTTAGCTCACTTTTCTTCAGAGGCTTTTAACATAAGCTTGCATACAGCCATGCATGAATACACATTTAATATACACGCACTTATCCATGTATGTATGAAATAATCTCTTCATCATGGTTTGCCCTTTTTAAAAAATAATTTTAAAATCTATTTTCAGATAACCTATCTTTAAATTGGAGCTAAATTTCTTTTAGTTTTTCTTTTTGCTTTGGGTCACTATCCTGGTAGTTCTCCACAAATCCTTTGTGTATTGCCAAGCAACATCATCTTACAGAGAAGAATCTTCCTCTGATCTTCCCAAGGTTATTGAATGAATTCTAGTGACCTTACTATATCAAGAATCCCACATATATTTATTGTTCTCTCTGCTTTAAAGTGACAGGAACATGAATCAATTTTATGTATAATGTTATTTACCAATCTTAGTTTTATCTTTTATTCCAGTGCTTGCTAAATCATAATTTTCTTCTGCTGTTGAATTTATGTGTATAAATTTGTTTGCACCTACTGCAAATAGGACTAACACTGAATTTGTTTTATTTGAACAAAATGTGACGTTATAGTATGTTTGTTGAGTTTGAAACTAGACTGAAATGCTTGATTAAGTAAAATACTAAACTTGTAATCATATTTCTATCCACTTAGGAAAAGATAATAGTAAATTTCTAATTAATGATAAATTTATAACTTGATCAGTTGGATTACATTTGTCATTTTAAAAGTATCTCCTATGTAAAGTTGATCAGTTTAATTATGTACTCGAGTTATTCTTAGAGATCTTCCCCCTACTTCATAGCTCATTTCAACAATTCCAACTAGCCGTTTAAAATTCCTTAAAGAAGCTGGTCATGGAACACAGAAAGAAGAAATACCTGAGGAAGAATTAGCCGAAGATGTTGAAGAGATTGATCATGCTGAACGAGAATTACGACGAGGACAGATCTTGTGGTTTAGAGGTCTGAACCGAATACAAACTCAGGTATGAGCGGGAAGGAGAGCTGTGGGCTGCTAGGAAAGAGGTTGGGCTGCTCCACCTGGGGGAGGGGATTAGAATGTGCCCCTCACTCACTCTGACCTTCCCATGCCATGGTTCTCAGGCCTTGGAAGAAGAGTCTAAGATGACTCATGTATTGCTGGTGTACAGTTGTGTCTATCCCTCATGCTCCTTTATTTATTTTTTTTTTTTTCATTTTCTTCTTCTCTAAATGCTACTCTTGCCTTTTGCTCTATAAAAAGTGCCTTTTTCTTTACTTTTATGTGTTTATAGATGGGATGGTCCTTTCTCTTGTTCTCTCTCTCTCTTGCTGAGCAAGCTGTCACAATCTCTGATTCCTTGCAGATGGATGTAGTGAATGCTTTCCAGAGTGGAAGTACCATTCAGGGGGCTCTAAGGCGGCAACCCTCCATCGCCAGCCAGCACCATGATGTAACAAATATTTCTACCCCTACACATGTAGTGTTTTCCTCTACTACCGCTTCTACTACTGTGGGGTGTGAGTGTGTGTTCCTAAGTGCATGAAATTAACATTTCCTCCTTCACACACCTGACGTTTCTCATTTTCTCTTTAATGTTTAAACTCATTGTTCAGGCCTTTCATAAAGTTTTTTTTTTCATAAAGTGATTTGAAAACTCAAGATTTTTTGTTTTATTTTGTTTGTTTTTGGAGGGGGTGGCAATTTTTTCAATTTTTTTGGTGACTTAGATAAAAGATAAAACAGTTACAACCAAATGTGAGACTGAGTATGAAACTTGCAAGTTTCCCTATGTGCTAAACTTGCTTTATTCACATAGGGAATAATTTGGGGGTAAGAAGTTAGTGTTATTAAAAAAAAAAAAACTGCTATAAGTGTTTGAGTATATGCCTTTAAACATGTTTATACTGCACTGTTCCCAGAAGCATACATTCTAAAACTGATCCCACTGTTCCAAGAAAGAGCATTTTAAAAACTGAAAATGAATGGGATTTTTTTTAAGTTGCTCACTTTGGGGATTGGAGTCCTTAGCTAACTGGAATAAAAGAGCCAATTGAATATGGGTGGCTTCATACTGTTGCTGGGTCTATATGAGATATTTTTATGTTTTTCTAAACTTCAGGGTTCTGTGGTATTGATATGTTTATTTCATTTGAATGATCTTATTTAAAGTCATTTCAAATGATACAATAGATTAGCAAGGTTAAAATATGGGGAATTTTTATGCACGATTCATTGACAATTATATTTCTATAATTGTTCTCTTCCCCCCTTCCCCCAGGGTTTCAGAAAGTAACAAACTTTTTAAAAAATTTTTTGTGATTTTAATTATTTCACCTTTGCAGTGAATTCCTGGTGTCCAGATTTCATGGTAAATTGTCCTCAAGATATTGAGAAACTAAGGATATATTTAAAGGCCTTCTCACTCACATTCATCCCCCAAAGAAGTTCTTGACCTCTAATGGATTCAGTTCAATCTGGGGCAAAGATCTTTTCTTCTCTTGATAAAGAGCCGGAAGCACTAGAGGAGGGGAGGTGAAAAGTGAGGGAGAGTTGAAGGAGAGGAGATTGTTCTGTTTGAGCACTGCACTTTTTAATGTTCTCCCTATTTCTATTAGCAGCGCTCAAAAGTACGTCTAAAAGTAAGTGAGAAGAGGAGCATATTAGTATTTTGTTTGATAGTTGATACTTATTTTAAATGCTTCATGTATATTATCTCATTAAAGGAAAATACTATATTCCCCCATTTACCATGGAGAGGAAACAAGCAAAATGAGATTCAATGACATCTCAGTCACATTTAATAACAGCCAAAATCCAAACTTAAACCCCTAAATCCACTTTGCACTGTATCATGCTGCCACCCTGTGGGATCTTGTGTGCTTCTCTTCATAGGGAAGATTCCATGTTAATAGCTGTCTTACCTATGACCAAAAAAAGCATTTTAATTTTTTTAATTTGGTAGTGTTGTGAAGATTGGCCTTCTCAAAGAGAATTTAATTATAACTGTGTAATGTTTCTAAGGCTGAATGCACTTAAGACAGCTAGCATAATTAAAAGTGACAGTGCTTTTCTAATTTTTTTCTTTGAAATTCATTCCAACCTTAGAAATAAAATCTTAGATGCATTATGATTTTAATAGGCCAACTTAGTCCAAAGGCTCTAGATGTCCTCAACAGGACCTTCAGCTACAAGTTTAACACATCTTTTCCCCAGTATGGGCTTCTTTCTACTTTTTTTAGCAATACCTGTCACTAATTGATCATACTCAAAAGTTTATTTTTGTATATTCTTCCAGCATAAGCAAACTCAAGAAGTAATAGAATTTTCATCTAGGTCAAGTAAAATAAAGCTTTCCTAGATTGTCACCACTTGAGTATTTCATTTAAGAAATCTAAATCCTATTCACTGTTGAAAATAAGGGATATTCACTATCTGTATGTATGGCACCTAAATGTTTGCAAAATGTTTTATACACATTTTGGCTGCTAAGATGAAAGGTGTCTTTGATTTTTTACATGCATGCATCTTTTGTGATAAGTAGCACAATCTTTTATTAGTGCCTTCTCTAAGATCTTAAGAAGTTGAGGAATTTCTCTAGGTAGCTGATAAGCCTTCTCTTGTGTGTGTTTTAAGTTTCTTCCTCAGACCTCCTACTTTGCTTGTATCCTTTTAATAAAATGACCTTCAAACTAAAAAGAGCGGAATATAAATGATGAAGAGAGAAGGAAGCCCAAGGTAGTAAAGGAATACTAAGAGAATTGCTTCAAATACATATCTCACAAAGATCCAATGAGTTATTTTCCATAGAATGGAGAAGGTCTTCCTCTGATTATTCACTTGCTTGAGCAATCCTCTGAAAGGTTGTGGAAACCAAAAAACTTCCAAGAGACTAGAGATGGGCAGATGCCACCTTTGCAAGGGGTGGAAAAAGAAGGGAAATTATAGAAACTGGACCACTAATTAACCTTTGACATTAGTCAAAATTCTAATAGTGAATTCTCAGCAGTTAGTGAAATAGTGACCAGGGAGAATTTACACAACTTACCAAAGAGCCAAACTTTTCGCTTTTTTTTTTTTTTTTTTTTTTTTTAAATAAGGAGACCAAGACAATGCTACAAACACTTCTAGGTTTTTAGCATCACATTTGTCTTTTATAATATTTTTTACAATTAAATAGAGAGTGCATAATGGTAATTTCATTGTATTTATACCAATTCAATAGCCATAATCATAAATTATAGATCACTGTTAATCAGTAAGGAGTTCATTAGTAACTTGCCACAGGACACTATTTTAAATAAACACTGTATGTTTAATAGTTTTACCTGTGACTCAGTGAGGCATGTTTTGCTGATGACAGAGAGGTGAGAGAATGAATGTACTTGGTGATAAAATTAGGATCCAAGGTGATCTTGAAGAATGGGAAAATATACCCAAATTAACAAGAAATTGAATAGAGATTAAAAAGTACTACACTATAAAAGATGCAAGAGGCCTGCTTTAATCAGCCCTGGTGAGAATTTTTGTTGTCTTCAAACTCAGCATAACGTGTTGGCTATGTGACACAACTACACTATAACATGTAAAGCACAGCCTTCATATGAACCTCTACTCTGCATCTTTGTGCCAGTAGGCCTAGGTTATCAGAGCTAGGCCAACCGAACCAAGCTTTGGCAGGACCTCGCCAGCTGAAAAGGGCTAGCATAGTTAAGTTTGGAGAACTTCATCACCAAAATTCTGGCTCTCAGATGATTCAGAGATGAGAGGAGAATGGGGAGGGGAAGTATTAAAAAGTCAAAAGTGGTGATGGGATGAAAGGCACTAATGATTGTGCTATACTTGGTTCCTCTTCGTGACCTTTGGTGGAAAAATAGGCTATATAATCACTTCAGAAATAGACTTCTGTTTTGATAATCACAGATACCAAGTGAATACATACTCTTTTTTTCTGTTGGCTTTGATCACGAAATTTAAAAATGCTTCAATAAAAGAAATCTGTAACACTGAAATTTTGGTAACTTCTGATGACAGTGCCCTGGCCCCATGACATGCTAGGTGGCACAGCCTTTAAAGTGCTTTATTTCTACAAAAGATTTTCCTCCACTTCCTTGTTAGAGACTTTTCAATCCATAGGCATTTCTTTCATCCCTGGAGGGTCTGTCTCATCCTCCTTTCTTACTGATAAATTAGGCTCAGACACTACACTTGGCCATACTGTCATACTTTTCATTAAACAATACATTCCACTCAAAAGATTCTTTACCTTCAAAGCATCATCAAGATTCTGTAAAAGAAATAACCATAATTAGTGCTTGAAATGCAGTATTACATAAAAGTATGCTTTTCAAAAGAAAACCTAAACAAATTTTAGGGTCTTCTTTAATAATCCCTGGAATTAGGGGATCCTAATTACTAATCCCTGAATATAGCCAAGAATAAATGCATTGCGTCTCTCTTAAAGGAAATACTAAATTTCAAACCATGAACTTGATCCAGTGACAATCCATTAATTTTTTAAAATGAACTGAGCATGCTATTTTATTTATAATTTTAATTTGTAAATCTACCTTTTAGCTTTATATTTTTGTACTGTACTATAAGAATTTAGGGTTTTTCCCTACTTTCTTATCTTTATGTAAATGTTCTTTATAATAAATAAAAGCTAACATTTCTATAGCACCTACTATGTGCCTGGAAGTGTGCTAAGTGCTTTGTAATTATTAATCTCATCTAGCTTTACCAAAGATTGAAGTGTACAAACCATTTGGATTTGTAGTTGAAAGAAAGGTCCAATTCTGATTGATATTTGAAAGTCTGTAGGCTTATAGAATTTAGGCCAATCTTAAGTCTTGACTAGAAACTTAATTTTGCAGGTTACTGTAATGTTAGTCACCTAGCATATATATATTTGTAAAAATTATCCTAATTCATTCAGGAAACAAATTATTGCATACACAAGAGTATATGGTGCCTCATCTTAGAAGAAACAAAAACAATAATGATAATAGGGCATATCAGCTAGAGAATAATATATAAAGCAGTAGATACAAATGTAAATTGATATAGCATTGTACACTTAATTGTTGAGATTGCACCACTACAGAATTGTATTAATTTGGAGTTTTGGGGGAAAGACTTTTAGAGGGGAAAAACCAGATGTTAAGAAAGGATGTGTATTCTTTTAAATTAGGTTGCTTTTATTTAAGATATAATAAAAAATAAAGTGTTTGAAAATCTCTCTTATTGAAAGCCACACTGAGACTTGGCTAATAAGATGGCAAACTCTTTTCATGTTAAAACCTGCTTTAATTTTAATCAGAAAACCTTGTATAATAAGAATTCTGCTAAATTTGTCACTTAGTTTGTAGCATAGCTTTATTTTTTGGGTTCAGTGACAAGATGCAATAGAAAAGTTTACTTATATATTGTTCTTTCAAAAAAATATTGTGCTAGAGAAATCACAGTGCATTTTATGTTAATCTTTTTTCTCGCCATGTTTGATGTTTAGGATGTGTTTCTTGAATGAAATATTCAAACTCTTTAGGGAAATGGACATATACTCAAATATTTATATCTGTTAATATGGCACATTTTGCATATTTTGAAGGGATTTGTTTTCATTTTCTTTTTTTTTAAGTAAAGGGCAAAGAGGAATAGATGTCTATTCATTGTTGCATTCAGCTTATATTTGCTTGGCTTTTTCATAGTTGGTGCCCCCCCAATTCCTAGCATGATGAATAGTAACCCTTTGTGCTTGAGTTTGTTCAGCATTTTCTGATTGGTTTCCAGTAAACATCGTAATAAAAATGGGCTAAGCTTATGTATAGTTAAGTTTTTGTTGTGCTTTTTTTTTTTTTTTTTTAATCTCTTTTAAATGGCTTCATTTTGACATTGACTTTTAAAGTCTTAGCCATTGGCCAATGATGTGATTATTTTAACACAATTTTAAACTCTAGACATCTTGATTGTTAGAGTGTGTAGTTTTGTTGTTTTTGCAGTGTCTTACTAAAATGTTTGGTTTTTTTACAGTGTTATTGCAAGTCCCACTGCACATTACATGCAAATATGACTCACTCATACCTTGCTGTTTGTGGATTCAGACTCATAAATAAGCCATTTTCCATGGCAGCCATCTGTAACCCTCTAATACCACTTTCTCTTTGCTCTCCTTGCAGATTCGAGTGGTGAATGCATTTCGTAGTTCCTTATATGAAGGGCTAGAAAAACCAGAGTCACGAAGTTCAATTCACAACTTTATGACACATCCTGAGTTTAGGATAGAGGACTCTGAGCCTCATATTCCCCTTATTGATGACACTGATGCTGAAGACGATGCCCCCACAAAGCGTAACTCAAGTCCTCCACCCTCTCCCAACAAAAATAATAATGCCGTGGACAGCGGAATTCATCTTATAATAGAAATGAACAAGTCTGCTACCTCTTCATCCCCAGGAAGCCCACTACATAGCTTGGAAACATCACTCTGATCGTAAGCTGAATGTTAACACACTAGCTGCATTGTAAAGAAACCAATTGAAACTGGGTCTTTTCACACATTGTGATGGACAAGATAGTATTCTTGTCTTGGACTTCAACAGAAGACATACTTGTACGAATGTAGATTTATTTTTTTAAAACAAAAAAGCTTTCCGCCAGACTTTGAGGGTGCTTTTTTGGGGGGTGGGGAGTAATGAACTCTGACTGATAAAACAGTAACTCGGCATAAGTGACCTGTGGATCATCGCTCGTACTTAAGAATGGTCCTGAAAGGTGTGTTTAAGCAAAGCTTTAGTTTCTCTTGATCCTTGAAGGGGGTGAGGGAGGAGGAAAGCTGAGAGACAATGGAGTCCTGGATCATTGATTGATACTTTAATTTCTGCTGTTGGCTGTTAATAATTTGGATTATTTATGTTTATAAATGATACAGATCTGTTTACAAGGTTTGTAGATACTTTATTGTTCCTGTTCATAGATGGGAAGCTTCCTTATAACTGATGCAGAGAAAAATTAGTCCTTCAAATACTGCTGTATTTTCAGGAAAAAGGGTGTTTCTATTGAAACTGTACTAAATTTTTGCCTACAATTTACCTTGTTAAATATTGTAGATAAATTGCTAATACTGATAGCCAAATAGATAACACTAATGCTTTGTGAAAACATGAGCAGCGGTGTCCTAATGAAGTTATGGCCTCTGTCCTAATTAGTTTCTTAAATACATTTACTACTTAATGGTTTTGAAAACAACTGTTTAATTTTTAAAGATTTTGAAAAACTTGCTAAATAACTTTTTGTTCAGAATTTAGTAGATTGTTTAATGCGGGACATCAATTACGTAATGAAAGTTGCTTGAAATGCTTTTGTTATTTCAGGCAAATTGAATTAAATCAAAATACAACAAAACCTTAGTCCTTTTTGTTTTTGTCTAAACCTGTTAGTTTAGTAATGTCTTGGTGAACTGTGAGTGAATTGTGTTGATTTTTCTAATAAATCTTAAGAAACCTTCATACGGCATGAGGGCTGTTGGCATTTTGGAAAAAAAAAAGGTTAGTAGTAGCATACATGTTTTCCTTTTGTTTTTGAAACCTGTTTGTAAACATAAATAAACACGCCCTTTTATTAAATAAATATGTAGCAATGTTTTTTTACACAATTTTCAGCTTTTTTATGGGAACAGTTCCGAAAAGTTAGTACTTCAGAATGTGATTCATTAACCTCATTGACATAATATCACTATGGTAGCAGCCAGCAGCCCTGTGAAGTACTTTAAGTGGTAAACACATGCTACAGTCTGAAGGAAGTAAAGGTGTACCGAGTTCATCATTTGACATGATTTTCTGACAATTCATTTTTACCTTGTTTGGTTTGTTTTTTGTTTAAGTAATGAAGAGCCTTTTCTTTTGTTATGTTAAATATCACCAGTAAGTGGACAATGAGACTAGCTGAACAGATTTGATGATATAAGTAGATGTTATTTTCTTAAAACCTATTTTCTTCTACCTACCTAGAAGGTCTTTTCTGCCAGGTCTCCCTCTCTTTTCTTCCCTACCCCCACTCCCCCACATCTCACTCTTCACTGTTTGTGAGCCAATGTTGGTGCTCAGGGCAGAGGTATCCATGAAAGCATTGTCAGCTGCCATTGTTTACAAGAATTACCACAATTGATGGAGCTGATGAATAGCTCAACCTCTGGTGCTTGCAATTATGAGGACTTGTTAGAATAGGATTTGTGTTTCATCAAACCTATGTAATCACCATCCTCAGGTCCTGGAAATACATTGGCTCTGCCACCTTGTATAAGCCTATCTTCCTTCAGAAAGTTTTACTCACAACTATAATGCAGAAAGATGCTGCAGGCTATGGTAGAAAGAACTCTGGAGTTGTAATGAGAAAAGCCAAGTTCTCGGTCACCTCTTCCGCTAACTTCTGTGAGACTTTGGACAGATCAATCATTTCACCTTCTCTCCTCTTTCCTTTTCTGGAAAATAAGGTGATGGACTAGATGATCTCCAGAGTCTCTTCTGGCACTTCTACTTACTTACTGAAAGCCTCAAGTCTAGGAAGCAAGACAAAAAGGAAAAATTAGTTGTTCTGCTTCATTCTGAATCGGCTGGAGGTGATATCTGCAGTTCCACTGGCTTAGCAATGCACCTACTTCTGAGGAAGATTTGCATTCAGCTCTTATGCAAATATTCAGATTTTTTAAATTTGAGACAATAGCCTTTCCTAATAATCAGATTTATGACTGCCGTGTTGCAGGGGCAAGACATTTCTTGTTGGTATATACGTTGTCGTTCTCTCTGACTCAGTGTTTTCTGCTAGAGCTTCCAAGAGCAATGTATCAACCAGAAAAATGCAAGTGAGCTGGAGAAAGACAATACCTAGAGCTGAAAACAACTGAAACTCAGCTGTTTTATCTCATCCTCTAACCACCCCTATCAAAAAACAAACAAACAACAAACAATTTTGCATGCTGAATATTTTGAATTATTCCTATATATTTTTTTAATTTTCTCCTGCATTTCCTAGTGTTTGTATGGAAGTTAGGGAAAGGGGGAGTATGTCAAGCATGAGTCATCACCATCTCTTAATAATGCCTCATATGGTAATTTTCATGATACATTAATGCTCAATTGAGAAATAGTGATTATTTCTAAGCATTTATGCATTCTTTCTATTACTCTCATGATTTCTTTTGATATGTACAAGCCAACTGAACTATCATAATGATGTTGAGATTTTTTTTAATGATGCTTACCATCTATTTTTGCCACTTGAGCCTTTTGATTTTTACCTCTTTGTAAAAGTTGTCAATTCATTTTAATTTCATAAATATGCTATCTTTGTGAATGGGGACTAACCTTTTTAAATGTTAGAATTTATATATCAAATTTTGAAGTCAAACAATTTTCCTGCTGAAATCTTCAGGTTTTTAATCAGCCATATGAAAAATCCATAGGTCGCAGCATTGAAATGTATAATAATTCACACTGTAGTGAAACCACAATATCAGCTAAGTCCAGGTTAAAATATTAGTATACCTTCCATCACAAGCAATGTCCTCACTCCTGGGTAGCACAGTTCCACTATCCTTGCTACTGCAACTTGGATTTTAGTATTTAGTGTTATAAGCTTGAAAGAATATATTTTCTCATTTAACTAATGGTGAAAGGTTATACAATTCATACAACAGTAAGTAGCTGATCTTTCTGTAAAAATTTTTAATAAATTTATCTTTTAAGCTCTGCTTATGCATAATTCATCTAGCTCGCAGCTTTGTGGCAATAGTGTATTTTTATGTTCAGTGATTCTTAAATGGGCTCAAATTTCATATTATGTAGTATGTTATATGAATCTGGGGGTTTCTTCTGAATACATGCAAGAAGCAGAAATTGGTCATAAAGCTGTTTCTGGTTGCCCTGTTGTCTGAGAGAATAAGCATATTTGGATTCAGAAGACCAAGTTTGAAGCCCAGCTCTGGCATATACTGCCATGATCCTGGGCACATTATTCAACCTCTCTTTTCCTCAATTTCCTCATCTGTAAATGGAGATAATGACATCTGCCCTGCCTACCTCACAGGGTTGTTGTGAGGCTCAAAGGAGTACTTGTGTAAACTGCTTTATAAACCACAAAATTATTTTTTAAAAAAGTATCAGCTGCTCTTATCATCCTACTAAGATATTTTTCTATTCTGTCCAGTTAGGATTTGTATGTACATTTCACACAATTCATTTGGAATTTAAAAATGAAATTTCTTTTGAGAGCTTGTTAGATTAAGAAAATGAGAATTTAAAAAAACAAAAACCATTAATTGTTATCTCATGGCAATGTGTTTTATTTATTACATATTGTGTACTGTAATTCTATTGTAAACTTCTGCCTTTTGCTTTTCTGTTTCTCCTCCTAAACTCTATAGGCCAGGTGGCATTTTGGCATCAGTGAATGGGCCACTGCAATCTATTTTGATGGCTGTGTTGTATGTATTTGTAGATTGCAGAATAAGATATTTATCAAGTATATATAAGAGTAATCTCACAATCTTAACTTCCAAATATCTTGCCAAGGATGTATCCAACATGCTATTAGAATGAGCCTGGTTAAAAATAAATTTTTTTAAAAAAAAAGGTCTCTTGCTAGTTTAGTTTGCTTTGTACTCTTTATTTTGAGAGATTCTGAAATAAGTGAAGTGGTTTTCGTATATATGTGTGTGTATGTGTGTGTGTGTGTGTGTGTGTGTGTGTGTAGTTATATATTTTATATGTATACATATATATATAAATGTATAGATGTAACCTTTTTAACAAAACGTTCTTTTCAAAGGGTTGCTTACTTCACTCCCTTTTTAGAAATTTCTTCTGCCGAGTCTTCTATCCTGTTAAAGATTATGGCAGTCCCATTTGGTGGGCAAGCAATAACTGCTTATTAATTGCAGGCTACACTGAACATACTAGTGCTTCTTTATTTTGTTAGCATAAATCTGAGGTTCAAGCAGAGGACAATATAATTCTGGCTCCACAGAGAAGAGTTTACAGTCTAAAAGGAGAAGATGGTTCCATATGAGGAAGCGCTAAAGGGAAAGACAGGTATTTTGGTTTGGAAATTGACCAAGACGGAGAGTGGGGAATAGATTGGTATGTGACTGTGATTCCAAAGCTAGAAAGGCAGCTTTGCTTAGTCGTCAGCTAGCCTCAAACCTAGGAAGATTGAATCCTCTCTGATACATATTGACTGTGTTACTTAAGACAAGTCACAATTTCTCAGCGCCTAAAGATGCCAACCTGCCATGATAAAAAAGAGTAGTCTTACCTGGGAGTTCCATGTCTATTCACAGTTCCAGGCTCTGTCCCTGTCTCTCCAGAACAGGAAAGGTCGGGGAGAAGGTAAGAGATGGGGATGAAGAAGGGAAGGTTATCAGCCAACAAAAAGAGCAAGAGTAAAGCTACCTTGTCTAAGGTTCTATCTGATATAAACATGGCACATTAATAATCCACGTTTGCTGTCAAAATTTGAAGGAAAATGTTTGATATTACCCTATTTAGAGAGTGCCTTAAAGCTAGGGTTTTTGCTTTTGAAGTTATTTGGTAATATTTACTTAATGAACTAAGAAAATGGTTCTTTGTTTTTAGAACATTCTGTGCACTGAAATCTTCAACTAAAGTTTTTTGTTTTTGTTTTTGTCAATTTAGTAATGTTTTCCTTAATTCAAATTCTGGTGCTTTATAATTATTTTATTTGGAGGGGCTGACTTGTACATAATTTTTCAAATTATCCATTTGAGAGAATGAACAATCACAGCTATCATTTGGGTCTATTGTTTAAGCAACGTTCGTGTTAGTATTTGTAGTTTGTGAATTATCATGTTTGTTATAGAATATGGAAATTAAATATTTAAGACTTAATGTTTTCCTGAGTTCCAAGTTACATTTTTGTCAAAAATGAGTAGTGTTTTCAAAGCTGTCATTTTTTAAATTCACAGGACTCTGGATTGTAGACAAAAGCAGAAATAACTATATTTAAAATGACTGATAAGAGACAGAACTGGTTGTAAGTCAGTTAACAGCCCTCAAGGAGCTAAGACATTAGACATACACAAATAATTATTGGAAAACACAGAATATGATAGGTGGAAAAGATACTCTTATCCCTGATAAGTGGTTATTTCACAGCCTCTAGAAGATTTCCAGTAATGGGGAAATACCTCAAATTGTTATAGTTTGGATTTAGTCTCCACTTCTTTTGAGACTTGAGACTGACCATCAATAATGAGTATAATGGGAATTTCCCAGTCTTCCTCCTTCTCAAAGCTTATGAATCATTTGAAAGTTTTTCATTCCTTTCTTCTTATCTCCTCCCTCCATTTCAGAAACATTGCTCTCTTTCTCTAAGCTCTCTTGCTGCTTTGATTAATCTCTCTCTTTAAAGATGATTTCTATTAAACACACAGTTGTGTTTCCAACTATGGGACACTTAACACCTCGGTATCTGGCTGACTGCATACTGAATAACATACTGAAAACTGAACACAAAACTTGCCCTTCCTCTGTCCTCTACTTCTGTTCACAACACTTCCCCCCAGACTCTTGCCAAGATCCCTCTCCCATTCCCCAACATCCAGTCTTGTCAAATTCTATCAATGGAGCCTGCAAAATAATGATTTCTCATATCACTCTACCCACCCCCCCAATACTCATCACCACTAAGCTGGACTACTGTTATAGTACTCCAAAAACCCTGTATCATTCACCCTTTACCAATTCATCTTTCATATAAAGTGTCCCTGTTTCTGACTTTACCCGTGCTTGAGTTTTTAAGAATGAAATTCAAAAATCCTTTAATAATTCCTTCTTAACATGAAATTTAAGGCCCTCAATCCTACCTTTCTAGCCTAATTTCTTACTATTATTTCCTTTTGCAAATCTACGTTTTAAGACAGACTACTGATTTCCCCCAGTTTTGTCCTTTCCTCCACCACTGAATATAGCTTGTTCCCGTTGGCTGGGATACATGCTCTCTACTTTTTTTTTTTTTTTTTTTTTTTTTTTTTTTGTCCCTCAAAACCCTCTTCCTTGAAGCTTTTGCACCTTCTTTAAAGGTGATTTTTCATCTTATCAGCCAAAAGGCATCTTTGCCTCCTTCAGTTTTCTTAGGGGATTTTTTTTTCTGAGTTCTCATAATTTTAATATATATTCTGTGTTATATTTACAATTGTACATATTCTGTCTTCTGTTGGAGGGCTAGCTTTTAAAAATATCAGTTATCCAAGTTCTCCAGTGATCCTGGATCTTGGATCTTGTCAAGTCAGTAAAAAGCACTGTAATCTTAGTCTTATAGCAGTCACTGCACTAGATATTAAGTATACAGAAAGGCAAAAATATGGTTCTTATCCTCAAGAAGTAAGATGGGATAACAGAGACAGCATACAAGATAGAGTAGATGATAGTAATTGCAGAGGAACATACTTGGGGAGCAGCATTATAAATACCTGCAGAAGATAGAATTTGGTTTGAGTTTGAAGGAAACCAATAGGTAGAAGTGAGGAGGGAATAAGCATTCTAGGAATGTAGGGTCAGAAGACGGAGGGTCACACGTGGGGAGCAGCAATAAGTCAGGTCTGTGGTTCAGTGATGTTGGAATTGTCACTCCATGTCTGCCTGTCAATGTTACTCTTCCACATTCTCCTGTAAATTCACTGGTGCTAGGAGCCTCCATTTGAGTGTGAGGATGCCATTGGAGCCTATGGCTGTTGTCCAGTTACCCCTCTTTCTTGACACATCACCAGGGCATCCTCAGTTTTTATCCTGTATCTGATGACTCCACTCTTCCCTGGTTTATAATGTGATGAAGCCTGGTCCTGCCCACCACAAGCTTCAGATGATCACTTTCAATTCTTAGAATAATAGAATGCCATGATTTGCAGTTATAAGGTAATACTGGAATAATTCCTGTCCAAATAGAGTACTTGTGTTTCAGTGAGAAGCTCAGGTCAATAAAAGAACTTGGCAATTTCTGAGAAGTGATCTAGCCATCGTTCTGTGCAATACTGTGCTCAACGTATTGCCCATCTGTGGGTATTCAACAGTAATAGCAACTAGCATTTCAAAGCACTTTGCAAATAACTTGTTTGATCCTCACAACACTCTAAGTACTATTATTAGTCATCCCTATTTTACAATTGAGGTACAGAGCAGTTAAATCACCCAGCTATTAAGTGTCTAAGATTGTATTTGAACTCAGGTCTTCCTGACTCCAGGAAAAACATTGAGCCACTTAAGTATTGATGGACAAGCTCCATAGATGGTGTTTTCAACTGCATATCATAATCTGAAATTCTTCATCCACTTGGTTTTATGGTTGTCCTTATTTCTTCCTATCTAACTTATTCCAACTAGACTATCATCCTCCTTTCACTGATGGTTGCAATCTTGGAGTCCCCTCCAATTTTGTTCTACCTACCCCTTCCCCACTTTTTTTTTTTTTAATACCTTGTTGATTCCATTTGTATAATATTTTTTACAACTGTTCCCTTTTCACATGGCCATCACCATGGCCCAGACCTTCATTACTTCTCACCTGAACAGGGATACATAAGCATCCCTTCAAATGATTTTCTTAAAGCACAGATCAAAGCTCCAAACATGTTCCTCCCTTTTTGCCTCTAGCATCAAATACAAATACTCTGACCTTTTTAAGTTCTTTCTGCTCTGATTCTGAGCTCCCTTTCCTATATGCCACTCCCCATCAGCAATTCTGCCTCCCAGACTAACTTACTTCCTATTTGTGCCTCCTACACAATAAGGGCTAGCATTTATTTACAGCTCTACAGTTTGCAAAGTACTTTGCATCCATTCAAAACCCCTATGAGGCAGTTGCTGTTATTCTTCCCGTTTTACAAATGATAAAGCTAAGGCCTACAGTGGTTGTGACTTGCCAAGTCACACATCCAGTGACTGCTGTCCCACCTAAAGGTCACATTACTGCTAGAATGTCCTCCCTTCTGCCCGTCTGAAGATAACAAGCCTCCTTTGAAGATATTATGTCTTCTCCAAGCCTCTAAAAGATGCTTCCCCTTGAAAATCACTTTGTACTCACCAATTGCTTCACCAATAAAACATGAACCCCTTGAAGGCAAGGCCTTCATTTTGGCTTCATATCCCCAGCACCTAATAGTGCCTGGTACATAATGACTATTCAACTACTTGTTGATTGATAATTCATTTTATTAGATTCTATTAGGTACAACTACCTCTTGGAATCCATCTACAAACAAACCCCTCTTTCCAGGTTAAGAATTCCTGTCTTTTTGATTATTAGAATTATAGATGTGGCTGGAGTGCTCAGACTTTAGCATCATGACTCTGGTCAAACCCCCTAACATTATTAACAGTTACAAGGAGTAGAACAGGGACAATGTGTGAGCCAGACAGTAGGGCAGAACAGACCAGATTTGGCAATTTAGCAGGTGCCCCTGGATATAGGTCATCTGCAGAAATCAAGGTTTTAGTTCCATGAATGAAGGGGCCAAGTTTAAAAAAAGAAAAGTCTAAGGATAAAGGAAAATTTTGCACATTTGTAAATTTGACTTAGGGGAAGGTGAGAGAGGCAGATCAAACAGTGACTCTGGTTTGAAACTTGGAGGACTGGAGCAGCACTTATCACAATGCCTGGCCCATGTTAGGCATTTAATAAATGTCTATTAGTTGATAAATTGTTAAATTCTGCTCTGCTTAAGCTTCAGTTTCTTCCCATGTAAAATGGAAATGTTAATAGTGAAGAGATAATGTCGCCTAAGCTAAGTGATAGCTAACTTGGGTGGTCCTGCCTGATGTGAGACAATTCATTTAACCTGTCAGTGATCCAGTTAATTCACTCAGATTATAAATTGCAAAGCAAGTACTGCCCTAGTTGGTAGTTTCCTTACCAGAAATTTAAAGAAATCAGAAGAAAGCCATGTCCAAAAAAAAAAAAAAAAAAAAAAAAAAAAAAAAAAAAAAAAAAACAAACCCAAACCTATTACACCTACCTGTTCTGTTAGGAAGTTCAAATAGGAAAGATTAGGTATATGAAGTACTTTGCAAACTTTAAAGTCGCCTGATATTATAATGCTGTCAAGAAAAAAAGTAGATCAAGGAACCCAAAAGATAAGATTTCCCAAGAAATTCAAATTAAGAATCAGAATATTCTGATTACATATTATTAAATTGTAATGTTAGGATCAGACAATAGTATACTTTGAGGAGTGGGGAGAAAGAGAGGATGGTACACCATTTAAAAAAAAAAAAAAAAAAAAAAAAAAAGAATCCTCTTGGCCCTAAAGGAAATGTTTAGTATCTTTACCAGCTAAGTCCCTGAACCACGAGGTGAAAAAAAGGGAACAACAGTCTATCCCTTTTACCAGTCCCACTGAAATAACTTTAATCTTCCCTGATGATAACAGCGTACCCAGTGTCCCTTTTCCTCTTCCTCTCATCAACAATGCAAGTCAGCTTCCTACCAAACTGCTTCCTGCATCCTTATTATACAAATCTATCATCCCCTCCCTTAAAATCCTCACTTCTACTGGATCTCGGGTCCTCCCTAAGCCAAATGTACAAATGTGCAAAATTTAACTTTATCCTAGGCTTTTTTTTTTTTTTTAATCTAGCCCCTCCACTCACAGAACTAAAAACCTTGATTTCTGCAGATGACCCATATCCAGGGGCACCTGTTAAATGTTTAGCAGCTGATTTCAGAAAATGACACACTTAAAGGTTCAATCTGCATTATTATTAACATTCTATCACTTTCTTACTGCTAGACAATCAGTAAAACAGCAATTCAAGCCCTGATGTGTAGCTTACAACCAATTTCTCCAAAAGCGGAAATGGTCACACTGAAAAGAAAATTAACAATTGACTCTCCAGAGCCCTTCCCACAATGCCTTGCAAGAGAACCCTCAATTTCTACTCTTTCCTCCATAAGAGAAGGGGAGAAATCCACCTATTGCTCTCCAGGGCCATTCCAGATCATGTTTTACTTCTGTCACTCAACTTCGATAAAATATGTATTATCTCCTTATACCAGCCTTTCTATTTCATTTCATCAATTGTTCTCAACTTATTTTCACCTTTTATGATGAGTTCTGGAAATGACCCCACTGTTACTTATATATCCATAGGAAGAACTGCCAGGATGGTCATTGGCCTTGAATTTGTGTCTTTTGGGAATGGATGAATAGATTTGGAGATAATTAGCGCAGAGAAGAAAGATTTGTAGGTAGGAGGTAAAAACTGGTTACTTCCACTCTCATCAAGAACTCCTTTCTAGTGGCTTTTTCCTCTAGGTCCAAAAATATGCTTGTCCCAACTATTAAAAAAAGAAAGAAAGAAAGAAATCTTTACTTTAAAATCTAGTAACAAGCAAGCTTTTGTCTTATTTCAATCCTTCCTTTTGCCAGTAGATTGCATTCACAATCCATTTCTTCATTGTTCAAAACTAATCTGACTTCTCCCCTATCAACTTTAACAAAACTACTCTCCATGGGCACCAGAATCTGATTAATTGCAAAAAGTCAATGATCTTTTTACACAATCATAGAGTTTTAGAGCTAAGAGAAAACTGAAATGTCATGTACTCCAACCCTGTGTTTTATTATTTTTAAATTTCTCTTTGTTATGAAGTTGTTATTCATTTTTCAGATAAGGAAATTATTCCAATTCAACAAGCATCTAATAAATGCATAGATGAATTAACATTAAACACCTACTGTGTATAAGACATTCTGTTAGATGCTAGGACTACAAAAAACAACTCTAGTCTCTGACCTCAGACAGTTTACTGGAGGAATTCCAGTTCCAAAATTTACTGGAGGAATGCCAGTTCTACTAGAGAAATACCAAGTGCAAAAAGAGAAGTATTTATATGATATATCAAGCAGGAAAGAGACAGCAGGCAGTTTACATTCTACTGGAAGAATACCAGGTGTAAAAAAAAGATAAGTATATGATATTTCAAGTGTAAACAAGAGAGAATACCAAACTTTTAGGGAGGATATGGTGACTTCCACATGAGCTGGGCCTTTAAAGAAAATAAGGATTCTAACAAACTGGGAGGGGAAAAAAGGGAAGTATTCCAAACATGAAATTCTTGTGTTCCCCAAGAGATGGATTACTGAGTTTGAGGAAGAGCAAGTGGCCAGTCTGGCTGAAACATAAGAATGTATGAAGTGGAAATAATGTGAAATAAGTTTTGAAAGATAGGCAGAGCTACATTTTGAAGTCTTAAATGCCAAGCAGGGCAGTTTATAGTTTATCTAAGAGGTAACAGGGAGCCACTGATAGTTGTTGGTCAGGGAAATAACAATCAGACTAATGCCTCTGTGAAGAAATTTGAAGCAGAAGGACTAATTAGGAAGCAAGAGGGGGCCCAAAAAATCTCCATAACATACCCCAAGTTCCCCAGCTGAACTAGGGCAGTAGCTTTGTGAAAAAAGGAAATGGATATAAGGTATTATGGAGGTGAAATCAATAAGACTTTACAACTGACTAGATATATGGGTAAGGAATGAAGGGGATAGGAAAGGGATGCACAGGCAAGGATGATTTCCCTGAGTTTGTAAGCTTGAGTGACTAATAATAATGAAGCATGAAAAGGGGTGGGGGATGGCTTCTGTTTTGGACAGGTTGACATTGAAACGCCCACAGGACAAGCTGTCTAGCTGGAAATGCCCAAAAGTCAACTGATAATAGACTAAAGCTTAAAGATAGACTGTGGATCCAGATCTGGAAGTCATCTGCCTAGAGATAATATGTGAATCTTTGGGAAATGACGGCATCACTGATAGAGGATATAGAAAAAAAGAAGAAAGGGAACCAAAATGATTCAGTAGTAGTGAGTATGATAGACACTGTTCCCTTTTTCCCTCTAAAATGCCCCCAAACACATCTAGAAAATGTACCAGACTGAATTATAAAGAAAAAATCAGAGACACTTTTCCAGCCCAGGTCAGAATAGGGAGACAATGAAGTTTGGACGAGGAAGATGAGGCCATGCACCACATAAGTGTCTAATCGACCTCCCAGCATCTCCATAGAGACAGATGCTATCAGGATTTGTTGCCTACTGAGTCCCAGATTCAGGGCAGACTGAGAAGGGCAGTGGGAAGTTGCTACAGGCCATTGGTGAAGAGGAGAAAGTTCAGATGCAAACACTCCCCATCCCAGGAGCAGACCAGGGCTTCAGTCCCAATTTCTAACCCAATCTGAAGCCTATAGAGAAATAATCAGGGCAAGAATACTTGACCAAAAGGAATCTGAAGTTCTGTAGCTCAGAAATAGCAAAACATCCAACTGGCTAATAGTGACCAAGTCTAACTATCCTGCTTTTGCTGTTGCTCTGACCCAAACCCCACGGTAGAAACTTACAAAGCATGGGAAGAGCGATCAGACTTTGCTCTTGAGAGCACTGAAAGCTTGTAGGTGCCTTCCCATAAATAAGAAAATGAATGGCTAGAAAAGTGGCAGTATATAAATGTGAATACTTTTGTGCTACAAGAAATAATGAAGGGGACCACACCATTTCAGAGAAACCTGGAAAGACATGAACTAATGCAGAATGAAGTGGAGAGGCAGGAGAATAAGTTATACAATGACAATAATATAATAAAGATAAACAGTTGAAAGAATAGAAACACTGATCAGTAAAATAACCAATAGTGAAACATATTATTCACCTCCTGACAGAGAAGAGGACTCGAGTACAAAATGAAACATTTTTTGGACTTGCCCAAGACAAATTTGTTTTGCTTGATTCTATGTGGTTTCTAACAGGGATTTGCTTTTCTTTTTTCTTAGTGTGGAGGAAAATAGCAGGGGAGAGAGAAGTAGAATTTTTGCTAATTGAAAAAATAAAATTTCAGAAAGGAAGAGAGGGAGGAAAAGAGTGGCAGAGAAAGGGAAGGAAGGGAAGAGAAGACAGAGAACCAAACTGAACCTTGAGCTAGAAGGTAGGACAGATAGGTTGATAAAGCTAAGGATGAGGAGATCAGAAAAATGGGAAGAGAAACAAGAAAGAACAGCATCACAAAAACCAAGAAAGGAGGGTGTGGCCATAGTGTCAAATATTGTACAGGACAATAATGCATCTAAGACAAAATTTTGAGGGATGATTTGCCCAAGACCACAGAGGTAATTAGTGACAAGGATGGAACTTTGGGGATATACTATAGTGAAGATTCCTTTCATGTATGGGTGGGACTTGATGGCCACCAAGGTCCTGGCTCTCAAGTTCTATAATTATGTGACCAAAACTGAGGTTTCTATAGTCCTAAGTAAGTATCATTTTAATTCTTTTGAGGCTTAGATGCCCCTTCTCTGAAATTCTGTCCTGACATAACCAATCTGAACTTCAATTTTCTCATTTATTAAATGAGGATGAGAAGAATCATAGTAGAGTAAATGGAGAGAGGGTTGGCCTTAGAATCTGAAAGTGCTTTCTTTCTATGCAACCATGGGCATGATAAATAACCTTTCAATGCCCTATGCATTAATGATGAATTATAAATGAGTTGTCAATATGCATGGAGTTCCATACTGGGAATCCCCCCACAGTGATTAGAAATCCACCCTTACCCCACCATGCAGTCAATTATCTTATGACTTTACAACCCTTAAAACACGACAAATATTATTATTATTATTATCTTGACTTCCATGATGTTTTCCTGGACCGCTGCTCTCGCTATCATTCCCTACTTTTGCTGTATCCACTTTTTGTACCTTGGAGCTCCTTAACTCTAGATATCCTTTGAAAGCCTATTCTTGACATTATGTTTTTTTAATAATCCCTCAATCAACTCCCTAATTATCTCAGTTTCAGACATGATGAACATGGCCTCAATTATATCTCTAGTCATAATTTCTCTTCTTTTTTTTTTAATTCAACAAATGATATTAAGCACAATGGAACTCTATGTTCTGTACATCTTTTCATCAATTGTGAAATGTCAAAAAAAAAAAAAAAAAGGAATGCATTGTCAAACATCACTTGCAATAAACCTGCTTTTCCCTTTAGACTGCCTCATCAAGCTTGCCCTTAGTTCACGTGGAGCTGATGCTCATGATGATTTTGCATAAATGGAAGAATAGGCATATTGCCCAATGGTTATTAATGTCCTCTTAGTCACTGATAAGGTCTGAGCTTTCCTTCTCTACAACTTTGATATCTTCCTTTCTTCAGATACTTTGTACATTGGTCTCACCACACCCTCACAATTGTATTGTCCCCAGCACATACCTCTCCCATGTATATATGGTCAAATTTGACTGCTTTTCCTATCTCTTTTTTTTCCCCTTAATTCCATTTCTACTCGCTCCATAAGCAAATCCAAGACTATGATGTTAGTGTCCAAATGTGGTCATTCCATTGACCTTAGGAGAAGAACTTGTATGAATGAATTAGCTCAAGGACCTTCTGACACAGGGACAAATAAGAGGATTGCCAGGTTAAACCAGGATCCCCAAATTAGTTTAAAATATCCAGAAACATCTTTAGAATTCTCTCATCCTTTCCAAGTTTCCTAGTCAAAGAGTAACCTACATAGGAGACCACACATGGAGATCACAGATCTCTGGTGTTTACTAGTCTGACAAGGATTTTCTCAGTGCTGGCACACAGCAAGCACTTAATAAATGCTTATTAATTGATTTATTTGAGAGGGATTTGTATAGCATGAAGAATATAGCAGTAGCTGCTTCCAAAGAAAAAAATTCCTCACATACCTTGGAGGGGTGTCTCCATTCCTTAAGTAATATTAAGTCATCTAATCTCTTTCCTAAGCAGGGCGTATTTATGCCATTTTAAATATGTTTAAAAGTGTTAGATTTTTCTTTTCTTTTTTTCTTTTTGAATTTTATGCTCTGGTGTGCATCGAGATTTTGTAACTGCAAGCTTTTTTCAGCCAACAATCTACATCAGAGGACCGATGTATGAAGTACTATGTGTGATGGTTGCTATGGGAATATTTAATGCAAGTGTTATTTCATACTCTACCCAGAAGATTAGAAGGGAAGTAGAGAAGCTTGAAACACTCTCAAAAAACAAAGAAAAGAAAAAGTGAACAAGAAAATGGGGAAAAACAAGGGGTCAGGTTGTTTCAACCTTCTGATCTCCCACCTGGCTGTCATCCTCTGGGCTTTTGCATTGTGCCCTAGGAGACATCCTACAAGATCCTTCCTTCAGCCCTGGAACCCGCACCTCATTAGTATTCTCCGCCCTGCCTCTGTTGGAGGATGGAGAGTTCCTCCCAGAATCTGCATTTTAGGAAGGTGCCTAGGCCAGCTATCCCTGCATTTCCCACCAGACTGTACTTCTCTGGACTTTGATTATCTCCACGCTCATCTCCACCTTCATCTGTCTTGGCTTTTTTGTTTATTGGTTTGGTATCTTCTCCCATTTGATTGTAAGCTCCTTGAGGTTTCTTTGGATCCCTGGCACTTAGCACGGTCCTCTGCATCTGTTATAAGCTTAATAAATGTTAATTGATTGGGGAAAAGAAAGCGGGGTAGACAATGCTACCAACATGAACTCCTAAATATCTCTTAATTTTTCTCTTTTTACTTCGGCCAAAATAGGAAAGATACTGGAGTAGGAATCAAAAGATGGGTTCGCATTCTGTTCCCTGTACTTAACAATTGTGGTTCTCAAGCAAGTCCTTTAGCCTTCTTGGAACTCAGTACTATCATCTATAAAATAGGGGAGCTGGATTCAGTGATCTTTAAGATCCTTTCCAGTTCTAAATCTATGATTTTATGTGGGACAGAAAGGAAGTGTTTTCAGAAAAAAAATGAAAGTTAAATCTTGCAGAAATCACTGCATTGGCAGGCTATAAAAGGGGACCACCACAATAAGCTAAGACTCACCTTTCTGAGTTCAAACTGGGCTTCAGTCACTTCCTAGCTGTGTGACTCTGGGCAACTCATTTCACCCTGTCTGCTCCAATTTCCTCTGGGAAATAAGACAGAGAAGGAAATGGCACACCACTCCAGTATCTTTGCAAAAAGCAAAACAAGACAAAAAAACAAACAAACAAACAACAACAAAAAACAAATAAGGTCTCAGACATGACTGAAAAATTACTGAACAACAAGCAGATAGATTTAAGGTTTGCATGGTATCTCATCTGATATTATGGGAATAATTTCTTATACAGAAGAAGCCAGAGATAGAAATATATAAAGACTTGTGCTGTTAGGAAAAGGTAGAGTGCCTTAGAAATGCTATACACTAGCCTAAAAATTTAAAGAAAAAAAAAAAAGATGTTAAGTGATTGTAACGTGTTGAGGATTAGTGAGAAAGGTACTAACTGGTATCTAAATTGTTTGTTTTTTTGAAATTTGCTGTCAGTGAGTATTTCACATAACCAGTGACTGGTAATACAAGCTGTTGTTTCAACAGCTGTATCAAATAAAGCGCTATTTTTTAGCTGAGAAATGTGCCATTCTGTTAATGATGCCTTTGGGAGGTTTGACTATTTTAAGCAATAGGCCATAATCAAGATACCATACTTCATCAGCAAAGGCTGATTTCATGAAAAATAACTTGGAGGTAATTAACAGCTTCCTTAGGGCTGGTTTTGGAAAGCTAAACCTATAATGTGACAGTAAACTCAATACTACACTTAAAATAACCAGGATACTGAATTTTAAAAAAAAGCTGTTGAATTCAACTTATATTGCATAAAAGTACCTAAATAAAAAAGACTCCATTCTAGGCAATCTGGACCTGCTCCAAAGGCCCCAATAAGGGCTCTTCCATTAGCCCAACTAGGTGTGGTCAGATCAGCCTGGGGCTCCATAAGAAAGTAGATTTCAGGACTGCCAGTCTATGGGGGAAAGGCTGTACAATAATGGTATAAGAATGTGATGAAATAACATTGAGCGTAAGAAATGATGAGGGAGAAGCTTCAGAGAAACCTGGGAAGACTCATAAAAACTGATGCAAAGCAAAGTGAGCAGAACCAGAAGAACATTTTATATAACAACTATGTTGTAAAATGAACAAACTGTGAAAGACTTTAAAACACAATGAGCAATCACAATTCTAGAGGAACCATGAGACATACTGTAGAATGAAAACAAACAAATAAGCATGTGTTAAATACTTTCTATGTGCAAGGCACATGTTAAGCACTTTATATTAACTTATCATCAAAATGGAAATTATTACAGTTAAAGAAACTGAGTCAGGAAGTAGAGACATTTTTAGACAGCCAATGTGGGAATTTGTCTTGATTATGGGAATAATCCCGGGGAAGAAAAATGAGAGAAAATAAATGCTTAATTGAACAAATCAATTTATTATAGCTTTACTATACTGTATCTTGTGATCCCCTTGCACTCTGTTAAGCCACTTAAATGCAGGATATGTCTCACACTTCTATTACCTTAGTGTTTAGCATGGTCTCCTACATACAGTAATCACTCATTAAATATTTGATATTATTAGATCTGCCCAATTGCTGTCCTTCATCCCCGAGACAGACAAATCAGACTAGTGGAAGCAGCAGGGTACCGTGAGGGGAGACATGAGGCAGCATATGCCAGGTAAATAAAAACTAATACAATCGCCAATGAACAAGAACCTTGGCAATGGCAATGCTTCCAGCCCAGTGCCCTCATGCATCATCCAACCCTTGTGGAGATGCAGCCTGGGGCTTTGGAAGGTGTCAGCCATAACCTACCAAAGAGCCAATGGGAAAAATACTCAATCTAGAAAAGGTATCGGATACAGGACAGTTATTTATGTCCTCTCCCACAAAAGAAAGGCTTAAGATACAAGATTCGTAGAGTACATTAACAAAGGCTTATGACATAAAACAAAAAATCCAATACACCTATTCTTTCCTGGAAGGCAAGAACAACTTTGTGGAATTGTGGTAAGGATATGTCACACACATAGGAAGGAGCTCACCAACTCCAGCTGGACATGGCACTTTAATCCCTTCAGGATTAGAAGGATCCTGTCCAAGGGGCCACCCTCACAGTTAACCAGCTAACATATACATAGGATTTACATATACAAATACAAACTCATTTGCTCCTGCCAAGAATCCTGTGAGGTAACGCTTCTTATTATCCTCACTTTAAAAATGAAGAACCGGAGGCACAGAAATGTCTTCCCTGAGCGCACTCTACGGGCCATTAGTGCTAGTTGTTCTGACTTTTGTTCCATCACTGAACTTCAATAACTCTGACAGCTTTGCTGCAGCTCTACATCACTGAAATCCAGTTCGGGAGCTTGTCAAGAGATCACCCTCCCAATGGATGTCATTGGTGCTCTTTGGGAACAAAGGGGGAGCCACAACATGCATTGTTTACCTTGGCCTCTGAGGAAGAGGAAGGGTTATAAAAAACATCTGTTATTCACCACCAGACTCAGATTTAAGAACCTCTCAAACTCAGGAGGTAGCCACCAGGTGACCACTGCTGTGACTACCTGAAACGACCACTGAAGAGATCACTCTGTGACCATCTGAAGTGACCACTGAAGTACTCACAGTAACCACCTGAAGCAACCACTGCTATGACCACTGAAGTAACCACCTGAAGCAACCACTGAAGTGACCACCTAAAGTGACCACCTGAAATGACCTCTTCTGTGACCTGCTGAAGCAACCACCTAAAGCGACCACTGAAGTGGTCATTGCTGTGACCACCTGAAGCAACCACTAAAGTACTCACAGTAACCACCTGAAGCGACCATGAAAGTGACCACTGAAATGACCACTGAAGCAACCACTGCTGTGACTACCTGAAGTGACCACTGAAGTACTCACAGTAATCACCTGAAGTGACCATTGAAATGACCATCTGAAGTGATCACTTGAAGTGACCACTGTTGTGACTATCTGAAATGACCACTTAAAGGAACCACTGAAGTGACCACTGCTATGACCACCTCAAGTGACCACTGATGACCAGTGTTGTGATGACCTGAAGTGACCACTGCTCTATTTGAAGTGACCACTGCTCATTTAATGATGATTAGAACCCTATAATTAGGGAAAGAAACATAAAGCAGAAGACAAAGCTGGGGACTGGAGATCCAAGTTCAGCCAGACTTAGTCAGAACAGTATCCTTTTCTTGGGTGGATGAGTGGTAGCCATTATTGCTGAGGTAGGTAGGTACCAAAAGTCCAAGGGAGAGCAGGCAGCAGGAGTATGTCATTAAATGTTTAACAACTAGACTCTCAGAAAAGAAAAAAAAAAAAAAAAAACCCAGCATGCAAAAGCACTTTTCAATTCAATCTGCATCATTAATACTTTCTTAACCCTAGACAATGAACCAAATAATAAATCAAACCCTGGTTTGTAGGAAAGGTGTAAATGCTGACAAGGAAAATAGAACAATCAATTACAAGCTGGTTAAAGCTGGCTCTGGCACACTCTTGCTGTCAGGAATCTTACAACTCTTTTTAAAGAAAAAAGACAAACTTTTGCAGAGCATTTATAGCCTAAGGGAAGAGTTCTCCTGGCTCAGCTGCCAACCATCTCCCAAAAACACCTCAATGACGGGGACCAACAGATAGATAGATCAGGGATTGCTATGTCAGAAAAGTCTTTTAGAAAGAAATCAAAGATCAGCAGTTCAAGGGGGCTCCCTTGTTAAAAGTGAAAATGCAAAAAAGCACCACTAATTCTTCTAACTAAATTATCAATGAAAAGCTAGAATTAAAATCTTTTTAGAGGATGGTAACTATTGTGTTCCAATACACAGGGGCATTCAGACTAGCTAGGACAACTGGATATTGCCTAATAGGTAACCATAGGCAACTTGCTTTAAATCAAAAGAAACTGTTATTAGTATATCAGCAGTAAGTCCACAAATGAGTGTTTCTTAAGTGCTCAGGATGATTGAAAACAGTTTGCTTTCAATTATTTTAAAAATTCCTCTTGCAATTTTTCACTTCTAATTTGCCAATTAAGCAGAAGTAGACAGCCCGGGTGGCAGCTCTCCATCAGTTCAGCAGGATGCCTGGGTCCTAGACAGTAGGACCACAAAGCTCATGCTGGGCCATTAAAAGTGCTCAGTCAGTCCTGGATTTGCCTCTGACCTGCCTTATTATGCTAACAACTTGGGACCTTGGCTTCTGCCTCTGTCCCTGACTGACCTGGGCGATTTTGGACAAGTCACCTAAGAGTAAATGGGACTCAGTTTCCCTGTCTGTAAAAGAGGAGGATGGGTTCTGAAGTGCCTTTTAGTTCTAAATGGAAGGTTCTGTTCCTCAATTTCCTCATCTGTAAGATGGTTTCTGAGAACCTCTGGAGCTCTAAATCGAGGATCCCATGATCCAACTTTACCCTCTTAGTTTACGAATGAAATGATCAAATAAGCCTTAAGTAGCATAGTCAGACCATGGGATGCAGCAAGGGGAAGAAAATACACCACCCCCTCTCCACCTGTATGACTGAATAAATCCCTCACTTTCCTCCAACTCTAAATTTAACATTCCATTTTTCTTGATGGAATAATAAAGTGGAAATATGTTTAGAAGAATTGCACATGTTTAATCTATATTGTTTTGTTTTGTTGTGTTTTTAATTTTATTTATTTATTTTCCCTGAGGCTGGGGTTAAGTGACTTGCCCAGGGTCACACAGCTAGGAAGTGTTAAGTGTCTGAGACCACATTTGAACTCGGGTCCTCCTGAATTCAGGGCTGGTGCTCTATCCACTGCGCCACCTAGCTGCCCCCATGTTTAATCTATATTGGATTATTTGCTGTCTAGGGGAGGAGGCTAGGGGAAAAGAGGAAGAAAAAATTGGAGCACAAAGTTTTGCAAAAGTGAAGGTTGAAAACCACCTTTGCATGTATTTTGAAAATAAAAAGCCATTCTTAAGAAAATTTTTTAAAGTTAAAATCCTATCATTTTACCCTGTAGCCTTGGGGAAAGTCCCTTAATGCCCCTGGGCTTCAATTTCCCCAAATAATGTAAATTATTGTTAATTTGTTAATAATGCAAAAATAATGTAAAATGAGGAGTTGAGTGAGATGGTCTCTAGGATCCCTCTCAGCTGATTGAGACTCCAAATCTCTCTGCACTACACCCTGCAGGGCCCCTCCTCCACGCTGTTAGTGCAAGCTGAAGGAAAGGATGGGAATGGGCAAAGTTGGCTGCGGGTGCCATTGAGGGGAGCATCAGGGGTGGCTGCCATCCTGGCCAAGTCTTCCTGGTGTTTTTCCTTGGGAGGGTCTTTGAAGAAGGGAGTCTAGGAAGCCATTCCCTCGAGCTCTCCTTTCTGGTTCCTGATGCCGGAGTCCACATGTAGATCAAACAGCAGTTTCTAAAAGTAGCCCTTTGTTCAGGGCCTACACAACTCATTACACAGGAGTCTGGATCACTGCTTAATTCAAATTGTTTCCTGATTACTTTTACTCCAAGCATTCTAATTACATAGGAGAGCTAGCTCCCCACCCCACCCCTACCCCAGTGAGCCAGCTTTGTGAAATAGAGGCAGCATCTCATTTCAACATTTATACTCGGTCTGTTTATTTCTCTGTCAAGCATTCTCAAAAAGGCAAACAGACTCACAGACTCCCCTTTCCTTTGCCTCTTACAGTTATTTTTCAAGAAGGCCTTTCTGTTCCTAACCTTATCAAAAGGTTAATTGAGACCTAAAATATCAGGCCCCCGATACAGAAGCTCTGGGCAGCCTTAATTGTTTTTCTTTGGATTTGATGCCAAGGCCTGAGTCTAACATAAATATTTGGCTACAAACAGTCAGTCAAGAAGCTGGAAAGGAATGGATAGCGTGAACTGTAGAATGCAAGTCAGGACGTTCAAAATTCTGAATGGTTCTATCAGGGATATGAAATGTTTCACTTCTACAAACATATCTCGACTCACTTCTTTAAAAAAAAACAACCTTTTTTTTTGGGGGGGGGGTAAATGTATAATGTTTTGTTTTAGGGGGCAGCTAGGTGACAAAGTAGAATCCTGAAATCAGAAAGACTCAATTGTGTTCAAATCCAGTCTCAAATAATTTACTGTGTGACCCTGGATAAGTCTTTTTGTTTGCCTCAGTTTCCTCATTTGTAAAATGAGCTGGAGAAGGAATGGAAAACCATGCAAGAATCTTTGCCAAAAAAATCCCAAATGAGGTCAGATATACCTTCCTCTCCAAATATATCCCTCTCTCCTTCCCTTCCGAGAGGGCCACCCTCTCTAAGGAAGAAACAAGTTATATGACATGTTAGAAGTCACACAGGTGGTAAGTGACAGAGCCAAGATTTGATTTTTTTTCCCCTTTGATTCGAAATCTCCATTTAACCAAATCAAAGGTACTTAACTGGAAAACAGACTTTCAAAAAATCAAAAAATCAGTGAATTTGGATGGGGAAGGGGGGAAATGAGACATCTTTATTTTTGTTACTCTCCAACTGAAATTTAGTATTTTCTTTAATAATGTAAAACCATTATTCTAAGAAAACTATCAGCTCCACCACACTGCCAAAGGAATCCATGACCCCTGCCACAAAAAAATGATAAGGAATCCCAGCCCTAAGCGTTACTGTTCAGGCCTTCTTTCTACTCAGTAGCCTACTCAGTCAAATTATCAATTAATTCTCCATAGAGGAGAACTTCATTTCCTTCTGAATTATATGAAAATATGTGGGTCAGAAATTTATTTTTTGCTTAGCCCATCTTTGTGGTTTACACAGCTGAGTAAAATCCTAGTTCTTTACAAATTGCCAATAAAAAGGATGATCCCCACAATCTGCATTTTCGCTATGTCAGTCATTGTGGGTTTAAATAAAAATTTCTAAGCACAAAATTTTGATCATTAAGGTTTTTTAAAATTGAGTTTCCCTTTCAATTCACTTCCTCACATATGAAAGAAAGTTAAAACTAATAGCCTGATAAAATCGCAAGCAATGCAATGCATCTATTCATTCAAATAAATATTTTATCCATTTATTGAATTTATTCAATTATTTGTTGATCCCTAACATATACTCAAGGTTCTGCTAGGTGAAATAGAAATCTAAAAAAAAAAAAAAAAAGTAAACAGCACATAATGGGTGCTTAAGAAATATTTACTACCATGAGCCCTGCTCTCAAAGAGTTTACAATCTATTGAGCTGTTAAGTGATATAACCAGATGGGGCTCATATAATTTAGACCAGAGATTATATATTTGACTAAGGAATGATATATTTAAGACATACATTTTTCCCAGAACATTTTTTTTAAATTTATCCATATTTTTATCTTGTTTTTAAGGCAACTTTTCAAAATAATCCACTGAGAACAAAAATCAATATAACATCTAGTCTAGATTATTTTTCCAATGGACATTCAACTTTATGGGTTGGGTCTACAAAGGTAGCTGTGACTCTCAGATTCTATGAATAAACCTGGGTGTTTGCACTCCTGATACTTAAGTTTATGGTCTACCACTCCTGTGTTTTCCATTAGCAATCAGTCACATCCACCCATGAATATACACAATGTCAGGGAAGAGTGGGTTCAAACTTAGTTATGTCGTTATGTAGGTTAATGTGTGTTGGAGACAGACTGTGGCAAAGGTAACTCATGACTTGGGGTACAGCAGCTCCAGAAGTCCTTTCTCAGCTCAGAGTCCTCCAGCAGCTCCCTCTGAGGAAAGCATCTTGGCTGGGCTGGCTGTTGAGCTGAACTCCCCTCTTCTCCAAACTTGACACTCCTCTCTGCAGACAGGGGTCATTCCTCGAAATCATAGCTTTTTTCTGCATCTATTTCTATTTGCTTAACTGTGCCTTTGAACTTCCTCTGCTGGATAGGAGAGATGGGTATATTTCCCCTCTGGGCAGCTGGATACGATGGTCAGGGGAGCAAAAGGGAGAGAAATCCTCCTTTTCCTGTCCCTTTTGGGATCTACTCCACAAGCCAGCCATACTGCCCATAATTCCTTGCTCCCTTTGTGGTTTTGTTTTGTTTTCACGACCCCATTTGAGGTTTTCTTGGCAATGACTTTGAAGTGATTTGTCTTTTCCTTCTTCAGCTCACTTTATAAATGAGAAAATTAATGTAAATAGAGTAAAACAACTTGCGAGGGTCACCACACTGGAAGTCCTGACACCAGGGCCCACAGGCTAAGCATTATGGCTCACCTAGCCTTCCATCCCAAGGTTTTTAGTCATTTAGAGACCTCAGGGGTGTGGCTAATGTGTGTGCTTAGCCAATAAGGTTGCTCCCTTTAATTCTCACAAGCAGCTTGTTTGCATATCATAAAAGAATCACCTGGGAACTAACTCATTGTTAACACATTAACACCTCATTACTTCTGTTATTACAATCATTTTAGTTGGAAAGAAATAAAATCCCCCTTTATACTAAGAATACAATCTCCTTCAAGCCAAATCCTTGTCACCTGGGATACTGCAATAGTTTACCAACTAATCTCCTTGACTTCAGTTTCTAGGGAATATATTCCATATTCTGGTTTCTCAGCAGATCATGCTTCTGGTTGCTAAGAGATTAGCTTTCCTAATTTTTGATTGAAGATACTCCATCATTTGTCCTCGATCATCTCTATGATACTTCCTCTTAAACTTTACCTCCTCCACAAACACTCGATGCTAATCAAAATGATTTAACTCACTGAAATATACTTAATATTCCCAAGCTGGAATGTCTTCACTCTTCCTAACTTCCTACCTCAGATCTACCCATTCTTCAAGGAAGACCGGCACAGGCCACATGTCCCCATCTAGTGCTACTTTAACTATCAAAAAAAAAAAAATTAGATTCTAAACTCTGTTTCAGTGTTGAAGAACTAAAAGTACTCTCTAAATCAATGGTCCTCAAACTTTTAAAATAGGGGGCCAGTTCACTGTCCCTCAGACTGTTGGAGGGCCCGACTATAGTAAAAACAAAAACTCATACTCTGTCTCCGCCCCTCAGCCCATTTGCCATAACCTGGTGGGCTGCATAAATGTCCTTAGCCCTCTGCATGTGGCCCCCAGGCCGTAGTTTGAGAACCCCTGCCTAAACTCAGCATCCTGGGACAAAGCACTAGTTGCTCTGTCCTAGTTTTGGGTATTACAAAGGTGAAATACATTGGAGTTCTACCTTCTCTCAAATTTCTCCTCCACTGATACCCTCTTCTAATGCTTCACCAATGGCATGGAGGTAAGCCTAACTTTTTAGACACTACATGGGCAAAAAGCAAATTCTATCACCTGGTCCATGGATGAAGTTGTTGAGCCTGGAAAGGCTTCCCAGCAGATTTGCTGCATAAAAATGATTTCTCCTCCTCCCCACCCCCATCTATATCAGCTCAGAATGATCTTCTATTAAAGATATTCCAGACAGGACTATCCATACCAATGAAGGAACAGAGCCAGTGAAATATGAAATCATCAGTAAAAGTGGTATTAGAAGCTTCAGGGGAGGAAATAAGCATCTATGTGGCACCCACTATATCCCAGACACCATGCTAAATGCTTTACAATTATTATCTTATTTGATCTTCACAACAACTCTACAAAGTAGGTGCTTTTTAAGAATTTTCATCTTACAGTTGGGAACTGAGGCAAAAATAAAGTGAATTGCCTAGGATCACACAACTCATAAGTGTAGGAGACCCTATCTGAGCACTGCTCTTCCTGACTTCAGGCCCAGTGCTCATCCATTGCAGCACCAGCTAAAGTATGAACATTTCCATTTATGGACATTAGAAATGGAATGGAAAAAGAAAATTAAAAAGAACAATGGGTTTGGTCATCAGAAGGGCTTTGTCAGGGTCCTTGTGTGACTTCAGGTAATTTGCTGAACCCTTTCAAGGTGTCATTTTCCTCATTTGTAAAACAAGAGGGTAGAACCTCATGAGTCCAGTGGTATCTTCCAGATCCAAATCTCGGATTTTATAACCATACACTCACATTAAATCATGCTTTCTCCTCCACCCTCAGGCTTACCTTAGATAGAGTTTATTATCTGAATAAAGATGGAGAGCTGAGAAAGATTTTCAAGGTCATTTAGGTCTCATTTACCCAGAAAGTTTACAAGGTCACACATATAGTAAATGAAAAAGCCAGGACTGGAAGCCAGTGTTAGTATGCTTCAATCTGTATTCAGTCTCCATAGTTCTCTCTCTGGATGCCGATGTCATTTCCTATCCAAAGTTTATTGGAATTGCCTTGGATCATTGAATTGCTGAGAAGAGCTAAGACTTATCATCAATTATGAATGAAATTAAACACTTAATCCAAACTGAGTGTGTGTGTGTGTGTGTGTGTGTGTGTGTGTGTGTGTGTGTGTGTGTGTGTGTGTAAATGGATGAGCTCTGTGGATTATCCATCCAACTCCATATCAAAGTGTCTGAAACAGTTTCCATTCATCTATTCAACTTTTGCAATGTGAAGAGTCAGGTTGGTTTTCACTTTAGTGATCATGGTCTCCTTTAGAAGATTTTGGGGTTCCACACAGCCAGCCACAATATCATCCTCAGAAGGGAGTAATTCATCACTTCTGAAAACTCGCTCATCAACTTCAGCTTCGATTCTGTGTCGGATGTCTTCTATGCTGGTGGTGGGAGATTTTCAGTGGGCATGTTCTCCCTGTTTTGTGCCTCATTAAATCTTAATAATCAGAGTTGCCTAACAAAGTTATCTCTGGTGTTATATCTTTCAAGGAATTTTGTATAATTATCGTCTCTAGCTATCATGATAAAACAAATACAAAGTGATCTCAGATCTAGCCTGTGCAACCTATATTCCATAATGGTCTTCTAGAAATTCCTCCTTTGAAAAATTGTAACCAATCTATACCCAAGACACGATACAGAATGTCTCCTGCTTTTTTTGAAGAGTTAGCTATCTAGTTGTTGTTATTCTTCTTCTCAAAGGGGTCCAATGACATCATGATGAGTTGGATGTAAGTGAAGCAGAACTGTACAGAATCGTCATCCTCTCTCTCTTCTCAGACATCTCTTAATTGATTGATGAATGGAGAGATGACAGAGAAGAAACAGACAGACAAAAGACTGGCAGGGACTTGGAAAGCTATACCAGCAATCAATAGTCTTCTCTTGTTTATAAATAGGGGAGTTTATTACAATTACAATGATTTCAAAATGAAATGAGTTTCCTTATGAGGTTGTCATTCTTAATCACTAGATATATTAAAACATATGTTCCATGATTATCTGTTAGGTGATGTCATAAGAGCTATCTCCATCAGAGGCAGGGAATACATGCAGGAGATGTGTTTAGACTCGATTGTCTCTAAGGCCACAGCTGATTCTAAGGACTTAATTAGAGAGACCTGGACTAAAAACAAGAGAAATTTAGAGACAGGAGAAATCAGCGTGGGCCAGGGCAGCTAGCTGGTTTAATGGGAAGAGGCTTGGGCTTGGAGTCAGGAGGATCTGAGTTCAAATCCAATCTCGGACAGTTACTAGTGCATAATCCTGGGCAAGTCACTTAATCTTGTTTGCCTCAGTTTCCTCATCTGTAAAATGAGCGGGTCAAGAAAAAGTCTTTGCCAAGAAAAAGTCAAATGAAATCACAAAGAGTTGCCCATGACTGAAAAACTTAACGAGCCAGTCAGAAGGCTTTATGATGAAAGCAAAACAACTGCTATATATAACAAATAATGTTGTGGTTGGTGTAAGACAGAGAAGAAAGACTAATTTGGAAATTCTTTTTTTTAAACAAAAAGATATATAAATATTGATGTCGATATAGATACAGATAGAGATACAGGTTTAGATAGAAAACAATTGTATTGCCAGAAGGAATACATAGGTTTTTAAGCTCCATTTTCACATTTTTCAACTTATAATGTGAAATTAGTTGAAAAGTGATTTTAATGGATCCTTAGAATAAGCAGGACATGATGTGAGTTAAAAGGGATTTTTTCACCCTAAGTTGAAGAGTAAAATTAATTTAGTGTTTCACTTGAAGTAGAAGAAAGGGAGTTCAAAAGATAGATTTACTGCCTAAAGGCTTCTCTCAGATGCCTAGCAACAAGTTGGTTGCTTGGTCATGGGATCTGAGTCACAAATAATAATAATAATAGCTAGCATTTCTATAACAATTTAAAGCTTACAAGCATTTTAGATATATTATTGCATTTGATCCTTACAATAATAATGAGTTGCTGCTATTATTATCCACATTTCACAAATGAGGGAACAGGGTTAAGTGACTTGCTCAGGGTCACACAGCTAGTAAATATCTGGGATCAGATTTGAACTCATGACTTCCAGCTACCTAGCAGAGAGAACAGAACTGTACAAAGCAGGGTACAGCAGCAGAGAAAGCAGCTCACAATCAGATGACCTCAGCAGACTGGCAGATGCCATCCAGGGAGCTTCAGGGAAGTAAGTAAATAGCTTAAAGCCAGGGATGTGTCCTAGCAGGCACAAACAGCCTTCCCTCATTAATTACCCTGGCTAGGCTAGTTCCCTATTTTTGTGCCCTCTCCAGATGTCACGCTAACCCATGGAAGGGAGTATAACCTGTGTGTATGGGTGGCCTTCCTTTGTCTTTTATTTTGTTTCATTGTTTAATCAAGTGTTTAAACTAATGGTTCATTCTGGTTGACCGGCAAAAGAAAAACCCCAATGGGGGCTCTTAATCTTTGATTTTGAGTAGATGCTGACCTAAAACGTGCCTTAAAATTGATGTAGACCATGCCATGAGGTGGCAGGACATGCTTGAAAGGGGTCCTTCCTGCTAGAAGATAAATATTTATTTTTTGTATAGTGATTGATTACCAAAAACAGAAATAGAGATAGCATAAGCCCACAGTGTACACATAGTGAACGTTTATTTCCATTGAACTTTGCCTTATCACAGCTAATGTCAATTTTAAAATCTCTTATCCTTATCGATAAATCTGAGTAAACTGCCTGCCTGCCTGGCACTGTTAGGCTATAAGCTAAAGGTCACCTAATCCAGATGCTACTCAAAGCACAAATGTCTCCTATCTGTTTCCTGGCAGATAGCCAACCAATCTTAAGGGCAGGGGTAGGGTCTTGGGTAAACCTTAGACTTCCCCTGGCACTTGCCTTCATTGGCATCCCCAGAGTAGATGCAGAACTACTCCTGCTGCTATCAAATGATGCTTCCCTACGGTCCATGGATCTCTTTGCTACCTGTCTCCCTCACCTATCACCCCTGTCCTTACCCAACCTCTAAAAGCAACCGATTGAATCTAAGCTGAGATGCCTTGAGACCAGCTCCTCTCTGCTAAAGCAAGCTGATCTTTTTATTTTTCTTTTCCCTTTCTGGCACTGAATGCCTTGATCCTGAAAATATTCTACCAACAACTTTCTTATTTCTATCTCTCATTCTGCTCCCTGCCCTTGGGCGGTCAAACAAATCTGGAACTTGAGGTCCTCAAATTACTACTGTGAATGAAAGAAATAGCATGCTATCCTAAAAAGGAAAGGGGAGGGGTCCCATTGGTTCTGGGCAGAGGATTTGAATCCAGGTCCCTGCACTCTTGTTTGTTGAGCTCTTCTGGAGGGACAATTCTTCTTCAGCTCTTCTGAAGGGGCCTCAAAGTGAGTTGTTTCTAAGGGTACACAAAAAGAGCACTGACTTTGAAATCAAAGGATAAATCATACTTCTGTTACTTATAACTTAGGCAATCTTGGGCAGGTCTAGTCAACTCAACAAGCATCTATTAAGCACTTACTGTGTGCACTAATACATGTTCTAGATGTTAGTCCAGCCCTTTAAATTCTCTCAGCCTCTGCCTCCTCTTCAGCAAAATGAAGGGGATGGACTCTAAGGCCTGGGAAAGTCTGTTCCAACTGTACATCTGTGATCTGTCTGTGGCCCAAGGACCTCAGAGTCAGCGGATGTGGTCCTTTAAACACATCCTCCTGTGCTCACATGGCAAAAACCTTGGAACATGACTCAGGAAAGGCTGATTAAAAATATAGCGTGTCTCCTTTGTCTTACTGACTGAATACTGCCATTAAGGGTTGAATGTCCTCTTTGTTCCTTTAAATAATAGGGTTAGGCTAAGCCATTAGCTCTGTGATAGCCTCTCCTCTCCACTGAGCTATCTGTTCCAGATCAGTAAGACTCGGGTTTCATGGGTCCCACTGTGTCGGTTAGCCACGAGCAAACAATAGTGACATTAAATGGTCCACGCCATTACTTAAACAGTTTTGCTGCCCCAGGTACAATAAAGAGGAAAATTGAATAAAAGCTATATTCTCCTAGGTAGCTTTTAAGTTGTTTTTTTTTAAAAGACTGGTGCCATCTTCAGGATTATTTCAAAGCTTTTTTTAATAGGCAGCAAACAGTATGATTGATGAAGTCTCTACTCAGTTTCCTGCCTTCCCCAAAGCTGCGTCCTATTAATGCACCAGGAGGAAAAATGTAAGAGTGGGAGGAGGATGTGGGACTAGCATGGAATCACGCGCAACGTTTTAAAAGCCAAAAAAAGAAAAGAAAGCCTTTTAAGTCTCACTTTTACAGGCTTCTGTTGTCCCTGGTGCCATCTGTGGTGGAGGAAATAAAAAGTGAAAGGCAGAAATTAAAAATAAGTTTGGGAATCAGTAAAGGATTAAAGAAAGTTGGGTTTGGTTCCTCCCTCCCGGGGCAAGTTCAGATGGATTCAGCAAAGAAGGAAATAATGCTATAGGTTTGAGGGCTTAAACTTTTTTTTTTTTTTTTTGCTCCCATCTCCAAGTTGCTGCTTGCCAGGAATTTGTTTTTTCCATTTACCATGCTCCCAGGCTGCCACAAAGAACTGAAACTCGGCTTCCCATAAGCCTTCACTTGAGACAGGAATGAAATCTACCTAGGAGCAGAGGGACTGACTGAGTTCAGTCGGTCTAAAAGCACCCATTCTCCTTTCTCTCTGCAAATTGCCACAGGACTTTCTAACCCTTCACCCTTTTGTCTGAATGTGTAAGCCCTTTTCTGCTTTGGTGGGAGGTGGTGGAACAGAGCTCACATTTCCACATCTTCCATAGCATAATGCTGCGGGATAGGTTGTCTTCAACACAGTGGAGGCATTGTGCTAACCTGGTTTCACCTAGTTCTGTAGCTAATTATGCGTGTGGATGAGTATGTATACGTGTATACTTTAGTGTACCAGTGTTTCTGTGTATGCATTATGTGCTTGTGTGTTTCTGTATTTATACATATGTATGATATGTATGCGTGTATATGAGTATATGTGTATCTAAGTGTATTTCTGTGTAGCATTTCTATATCTGCAATATATGCTTGTGTGTTCTGTTTGTATATTAATGTACGTAATATGTATATATGAATATACGTGTATGTAAGTATATTTCTGTGTAGTGTTTCTACATTTGCAATATGTGCTTCTATGTTTCTGTATTTGTATATGAATATATATGATATGCATATATGAATATGTGTGTATGTAAGTGTACTTCTGGAGAGTCTTTCTACATGTGCTTGTGTGTTTCTGTGTTTGTATATAAATATACACAATATATATGTATGAGTATTGTATGTTTCTGTATGCAAATAGGTTTCTGCATATGTGTGGTTATATACATATATATTTTTGTGTTTATATGTGTGTGCATATGTTTATTGTGTTTGGGTGTTTCCCTGTGCATCATATTTCTATGTATGTGTTTCTGATTATATGTATTTTTGTATTGGACACATGTGTTTCTCTGTGCATCTATATATTTGTGTGCATGTGTTTCTCTGTTTATATATTTATATATTTTGGTATTGTAGAAATGTGCTTTAAAATTTTTCTTTTCCCCAATTACATGAAAAACAACATTTTGGGGGGGTTATATATGTACATTTATTTTTTTTTTACATGTTTCCTTATGAATCATGTTGGGAGAGAAAAATGCAAACAAAAGGGGAAACCATAAGAGAAAAAAAAAACAGAAGAAAAAATTGAACATAATAGGTGTTTTACATGTGTTTATGTTTGTGTATGTGTCTTGCATGTGTACAATGTTTTATGTTTGTATGCATGCATATGCTTGTGTGTATTGTGTTTGTATGTGTGTGAATATGTATGTGTGTCTCTCTGTGCATCTCTATGTATGTCTGCACGTGTATATGTGACTTTGTATGTGTGGGTATATGTGTGTACATGTATATTCACCCACCTTGCAGAGTCAGAACATAATCAAGAGTTCCAGCTTCATAAAGAAGACTCTATTAAATTCCTTTTCCATCATTTCTTTTCAGCCACCATCTTCCTTGAGAGAGATGGTGACCTCGTGATTAGCATTCTGCACTCGGAGAACCCCTGGGTTCGATTCTACCCCTTGCTCTTACAGGCTATGAGACCATGACTATGAGAAAAACTATGGATCACAGTGAGAGCTGGGGGACACTTAGAGGCCACTGAGCTGGAAACCGAGGCTCAGAGAGGGTAAGGGATCTGAACCCATGGGGAACCCAGCATTTCTTCCCACTGAGTTCTCACTTAAGTTTCAGATAAGGGCATAGATCAGATTTCACGTGGGAAGAACCGTGGACATCTGTGAGCCCAAACACCCCCACTACAGGTCCAGGAAGTCACGCGGAGGTCTGAGGGTTCCTGACCCAGGGTTAACATTCTTTCCCCTGCCCTTTATGCTGCCTTCCTCACTGGCTGTTATGAGGCTCAAATGAGATCATGGAGATGAAGAAGGGCTTGGAGAAACTTTGAGCTCCATGTCAATGCCAGTTATTGTTTTCATGCATCAAAGGACCTCAATCCAAATATGGACTTGTTTACCTAACAAAACTTCTAATTGATGTGGTGAAAGGAGAGAGGAAAGACAGAGACAAGAGAGAGAGAGAGAGGGAGACAGATAGAGAGACAGAGAGAGACAAGGACGGAGACAGAGAGACAGAGACAGAGAGATGGAGAAAAAGAGAGAAGGAAAGACAGACAGACAAACAGAGAGAGAGACAGAGACAGAGAAGCAGAGATCCAGACACATACATAAAGATAGAGACAGAGACAGCGAGAGGCAGAGACCCCTAAACATACATACATAAAGATAAGAGACAGAGAGAGAGATAAAGAGACAGAGACAGAGACAGAGACAGAGATCCATAAACAGACAAACAGATCCTAAGGAGAAAGATACACAGATATATAGGGCAGAGAGACAGAGACAAAGAAGACCAGAAACAGATCAAGAGAGATCCAAACAGAAAGAACGGGGGTGGGAGTGAAGATTGGAGAAGGAAGAGAGATAGAGGAGATGGAGATGGGGAGAGAAAAGAGAGAGGACAAGAAAGAGAAAGAGGAAGCCCAGAGAGAGAAGGACAGGAAGAAGAGGGGGGAGAAGGAGGGGATGGAGGAGGAAGTAGTGGAAGGAGGGGTAGAAGGAGGAGGAAGAGGAGGAAAAAGAGGGAGAGAGGGACAGAAAGAGCACAGAGCAGTACTACAGAATGAATGTGAGTGAAAAAGAAAGTAGGAGATGGGAGACTGAAAGACAGTGAGACAGTAGCGTAAGAGAATGAGAGAGTGGAACAGAGAAAGAAATCACCGGGGTTTGGGGTCTACGCTGAAACCCGCACATTTATCCCCGAGTATCCCCCGGTTCCTTTGGCAGCTGCCAGACAAGGCGACCTCGCCTCTGCCAGGGGGAGGCTCTAATGGAAAGCAGGCCGCTCCTAGTCATCCCCAAGTGACTCACCCTTCCCCAGCGGCGGCCGAGTGGGGACAGCAGGCCACGCCCCCCGTCCCGGGGGAGGCTGGGAGGGGTCCCTGGCCCAGGCCCAAAGGGTAGGTGGTGGACAGGAACTGGATGGAGGCGGCCCAGGCCATTTGAGCAGATTCCTCCTGGGTTAGAAAGGCGGCATGTGGCAGTTTTCTGGGCTCCTGGAGAGGCCTGGGCTCCTTCCTTCGCCCTGAAGTTCCCCGAGGAGCCGAGCATAACTTAATTAGGTGGGCCAGGATGATATATCAGTGCCTTGGGTTTGTTCAATGCATACAGTTATAGCTGGAAAGGACTTTAGAAGTTACCTACCCCTGGTTTTTTTATCCTGTAGATACGGGAATTGAGAAGCTGTGATTTTAGTCAGTGACAGAGCTAGGGATTCAGATCCAAGTTCTCCAGAGCTGGAAAGGCATCCAGTCAAACCCCCCACTCTCCCATTTTCCAGATGAGGAGGTCAAGTGATGACCAAGGTCCCATGAAAACACCGGATTCAAACTCCAGGCTTGAGATTCAGAATCCTTTTTTGTTTTTTTTCCCCCTAAACTGAACCATGCTGCTTATTTCTTTCCATAGGGTTACTGCCTCCCTTCATCCTTCTAGGTAGCAGAAAAATTGGGAAATTATCTTATTTTAAGAAGTTAAAAATAACAGTATCTAACTGGGCTAAAAAAGAGATGAAGAAATCTTAATTCTCCACTTTCTTGGAGGGGAGCAGGGAATGATCCAAAGTTCTGTAAAGGTGGGGCAGGCAAAGGCAGGGCTGATATATATGTTCCTTTGATTAGGTCTTTACCTAGTCCATTCTTTACCTATTTCTTGTCACTTGTTTCTTCTGCCATGAGTTTTGGGCACTGAATCCCCTGCTAAATTACAAGTTCCTCATAATAGAATGCTCTACATTTTAGGCAATTAAGCCTGCTAAGTGACTGACACAGGAGATGGGAGAATGCATTTACACTGCAACATTTAATAAAGATCTAACATGGACCTTCGGGTGCGATAAAGCTGAGCTTTAGTTCAGGAAAATTTTGAAAAGGAGCTATTACCAAACGCAGTTTATTTCACCGAGTGAGCCCCTCTCCAGGCATGCTCAGCAAGGTGGGGCAGAGAGTGAGTGACAGATCAGAGAACACCCCCAGACTCTCCAGGGTATCCCTGGAACCCTGGAGGGAAAAGCAGTTAGTAATTAGCCTTCTCTGGGAATCCAATTTGTTAATCCAGTGAGATTGAGAAAGTAATCCTAGAAAGACTGCTACATATTCATTTCATTTCATTAGAATCCATCTGTCCTTAACATTAAATGTTGGTCATTGAATCTACTCAATTTATTTATCCATAAAATGAGGAGATTGGACTAAATGACCTTTGAAGTTCTTCCCAGTGAGATCAACTTCTGAGTTCAATTTTTTACATCACAGACATTTCCCAATAATCCAATCTCACAGAATCCTTCCATTATAAACAAGAATACCGCCTCATCAATTAATTCCATCGGAAATCTTTAATCATTTTTTATACCTATAGGTCCCCCACTTCTTTACCAAAAGGAGGAGGTTTTATGAAGCTCAAAGGAGATAATGGACGTAAAGGACTTTGCAAATGCCTGTTGTGATTATTATTATTATTACCTTACAGTCATCATGCCTCTCTAGTCTAGGGATGACTTCATTCCCTAAGCCTTCTACTGTCCTCCTGATAAGCTAAAGCAATGTTCATAGAGAAATACAAGGGGGTGCTAGTAAATGTTTAATAACCAGGTCTCTCTTGGGGGGAAACTAACACACTTTTAAGTTTTACCAACATATTAATATTCTCTCCACTACTTCCTTAAGCTTAGACAATCAATACAAGAAGAAATTAAGGCCTTATTTGTAGAATTTGCTCATTTCTGAAGCATAAATTCTCATATTAAAAATTTAATGATCATCCTGGGGAGCTCTTAGAACTGTAAGAGCTCCATCATCGGTCCTCTAGTACCAAAGCTGGTCAGTGAATTTAATTTATTTTTTAACATCTTCCTTGTTTACAAGTTTCACAGTGCATGTTTTCTTTGCCCTGAATTTTCTGAATTCCTCATATTTGTAATTTCTCATAAGGTAATAAATATCACATGATATTCTTCTAGAACCATCCTCCAAATGATGAGCAGCCATTTTGTTTCCAGATTTGGAATTTTTTTGCTATCAGAAAAAATGTTGCCATAACAATGATAGCAAATATCAAATGATAGGGCTTTGAGGCTTACAAATAAACATAGCCAATATTTATATAAAGCTTTAAAGTCTGCAGACCACTTTGTACTCACAACAAACCTCTGAAGCAGTTGCTATTATTATCCCTATTTTGGAGATGCTATTCTTATCTGTGGAAACAGCTCCATGACTCAGAGGACAGAGCACTGGAGTCAGGAAGATTTGAGTTCAAATACAGCCTCAGATACTTACTAGCCATGTGACCTTAGTCAAGTCACTCAAATGTGTTTGCTTTAATCCACTAGAGAAAGAAATGGCAAATTACTCTTTTTTTTTTCCCCCAAGAAAATCCTATAGACATTATTGGCATTCCATGGGATCATGAAGAATTGGGCATGACTGAACTAGGATTATTATCTTCATTTTACAGTGGAAGAAACTGAGGCTGGGAGGTTGTGATTCACCCATGTTCACATGGCTAATAAGCATCTAAAGCAAGATTCGAACTCAGGTAATTTTAGACTTTAAATTTAGAGCAGAAGTGTCAAAATCTAGTGAAAACTCCCTAATATGGCCCAAGCCAGATTAAAATGTAATTTCAATGTTTAACAAAACAAATAAAAATAAAATATGACAGATAATATTAATTTGTAGTCTTCTAAGTCAAAATGCAGCTTACAGATTTCTCTTGGAGTTTGACCACACTCTGCTACTGTGGGATGGTTTGAACCAACACAGAATAGCCCAAAGCTATTATATTACATGGGCACTTGAGGATTCTGGTAGAAGCCTGAGTATTTACTCAGTGTCCATGCATGACCCATCTCATAGTTTCCATTTCTCTCTTCTCCCCTACTGACTTTTTTTTTTCTTCTCCATCTTTCCTTCCTCTTCCTCTTTTTCCCATCTCCTTCCATGCAGTAAGAAACCATTACAGGTCACTTCTATGTCCATCTGAGACAAGCCCCTAGCTAAAACTGCATATTCAACAAACTAAGATTAAGGGCCTTTGGGAAATAGGAATGCACCACTAAAAGCTTATGCTAATTCTTATGCAATATATATATATATATATATATATATATATATATGGTTGATTTGAGATCACACCAACAACACACACAACTCCATCAGGTAGTCAGAGACTTACATGAACTAATCCTGAGTGAAATGAGCAGAACCAAGAGAACACTGTACAATATAACAATAAGGTTATATGATCAACTGTGATGGACTTGGCTCTTCTCAACAATGAAGTTATTCAAGGCAATTCCAATAGACTTGGGATGGAAAGTGCCATCCGTATCCAGAGACAAAATTACGGAGACTGAATATGGACGGAAGCATAGTATTTTCATCTTTTCATTATCATTGTTTATTTGATTGTTGTTTTTTTTTTCTCTCTCATGTTATTTTCCCTTTTGATCTGATTTTTCCTGAAGCTGGATGGCACAGTGGATAGAGTACCAGCTCTGAAGTCAGGAGGACCTAAGTTCAAATCTAGCCTCAGATACTTAATACTTCCCATCTGTATGACTCTGGGCAAGTCACTTAACCCCAATTGCAAGAAAGGAAAGAAAGAAAGAAAGAAAGAAAGAAAGAAAGAAAGAAAGAAAGAAAGAAAGAAAGAAAGAAAGAAAGAAAGAAAGAAAGAAAGAAAGAAAGAAAGAAAGAAAGAAAGAAAGAAAGAAAGAAAGAAAGAAAGAAAGAAAGAAAGAAAGAAAGAAAGAAAGAAAGAAAGAAAGAAAGAAAGAAAGAAAGAAAGAAAGAAAGAGAAAGAAAGAGAAAGAAAGAAAGAAAGAAAGAAAGAAAGAAAGAAAGAAAGAAAGAAAGAAAGAAAGAAAGAAAGAGAGAAAGAGAGAAAGAAAGAAAGAGAAAGAAAGAAAGAGAAAGAAAGAGAGAGAGAGAAAGGAAGGAAGGAAGGAAGGAAGGAAGGAAAGAAGGAAGGAAGGAAGAAAGGGATAAGGAGAAAAGAGAGTGCTTCCTATATAGCTCTTTTTTTACTTATTTCTTATTTATTAGGTATTTTATTATTTATTTGATTATGATCTTATTTAATATTATTTTAAAATATTATATAATATTAGTACTTTAAAGTTAACAAATTACTTTATATACATTATTTAGTTTGATCTTTCATTGATCATGATTAATTAATACCTGTGTGACTGTCTCAATTACTTAGTCCCTCTGGATCTTAGTTTCCTCATCTGTCAAAAAAGGTGGGATTGGAATCTTCTCCAAATATATAATTGTACAGATCCCCCATCTAAACAAAGACTGCATTCAAATCCTGATCTCTGGATTAAAGTCAATTGCATCATGTCTTACCGCCATACCCTCTCTACCTCCTCCCTGGGGTAGAAGTAAGGGGTAAATGAAGAGAGCTTTGCAAACCTTTAAATCACTCTCTAAACATTAACTATTATCATTCAGCTATAATCTACCTTACAGGTTTGTTGTGATGAGAGTATTTTGTAAACTGTAAAATGGATATAAATGTGTTCTCAACATATTGTCTAGGGAAATGTGGAGTCTTGCCAAATATTTTAAAGTGTCAACTTGAAAATTACACAGCGCCCCCAGAATCTGAAGCATATTATCAACTGGGAAAGTCTCAACACTTTGAAAATGCTCCTTGAGAACACAAGGGAATCCTCAGGTATTGCTAACATTTCACTCCTTGAGTATCCAATTATGAAGAAAGATTTTCCTGTACTTGAGTCTAGGAGCAAAATCTTCGTGACTATGGGGGAGTAGTTCTCAAGCAAATTTTTACTTTTGCTCAGGACTCTTTAATGATCTATCAGAACAAGCTGGTGAGGCAAGTTTCAGGGGGCAGAAACATGGAATGCTGAAAGCCTATGGGTGCAGAAAGTTATGGGGCAAAGGAGGGAAGTCCGCCATGTTGGCTTTTTAGCACAGTTCCATCCTTGAGGACAGCTTGTAAATGATACAAGGGAGTTAATGTGGTTTAATTAATCACTCAATCCACAAGCATTTATTAAGAATCTGCCAGGTTCTAGGGGCTGAAGGTAATGAGACAAAAATAAAGATAAAGACAATTCTACAAGCTTACATTCTTATTGGGGAAGAAGACAGCATGTTCATATACAAGTATACACAGAATAACTAGAAGGAAATGCACTAGCATGTGGGGGCACTGTGAAGAAGATGGTGCTTCAGCTATTGCTGAAGGAAAAGAGGGATTCTTTTAAGCAGAAATGAAGAGAGTTTTTTTTTCTGGGGTTAGGAGACAGTGGGAGATGGAGAAGATTGTTTGGCTGGACTGGGGTGCAAGAGAAGGAGAAAAATGCAAATGAGTCTGGAAATATTGGTTGGAACCAATTTCTCTTCTTTGGGAATCAAATACCTCACTAGAATAAAATGTTTTTTGTTTTTGTTTTTGTGATTTTTTTTTTTTTAGAGGAGGGAGTACCTATTGTACAAAATATAGCAGCTTTTTTGTGGTGGCAAAGGATTGGAAATTGAAGGAAAGCCCATTAGTTGGGGGAAAGGATGAACAAGTTGTGGTATATGATTGTGATGAAATACTACTGTACTATAAGAAATGACAAACAGGATTCTCTCAGAAAAATCCGGAAAGACTTCCATGAGCTGATGCAAAGTGAAGTGAGAAGAAGCAGGAGAACACTGCAATATTGTAGAGTGATCAATTGTAAATGGTTTAGCTATTCTCAGTAATACGATCCAATACAATTCCAAAGAATTTCAGATAAGAGAGAACCGACGGAGTCTACATGCAGATCAAATATCCTGTTTTTAACTTCATTTTTCTTGTTTTTTGTATTTTGTATATTTGGTTAATATGGAAATAAGATTATACATGTATAATCTATATCAAATCACTTGCTTTCTCAAAAAGGAGGAAAGGAGGAATTTGGAACTCAATTTTTAAAAATTAATGTCAAAAATTGTTTCTATATGTAATGTGGGAAAACGTAAGAGAAAAAAAATTTAAGCATAATGGCTAACTAGCTTTTGTAAAACAACATGGTGGTCATCATTGTTTTAGTTAATGGATATTAATAGTGGCATTCATGGAAAACTGTATGGATAGAGATGAGCAAGCTAATTCCTCTTGAAAATGTGATATTCTTGAGAGCAGGGGCTGTCTCTTGCCTTTCTTTATATCTCCAATGTTTAGCCCAGTGTCTGCCCAGCTCAGACACATTCTAGCTGGTTGACCCTGACCAAGTCACTTCTCAGTATCCCTAGGTCACCCATTAATCCTAGAAGAATTGCTGTTCTGCATCAGGGGTGAGAGGTTCACCACCAGGAGCCCCCATGTCATTCCAGTTGTAGGTCTGGACCAAAAGACCCTAATGTCAGAGCCAGGGAAGGAGCCTTAGCATTAAGAAGACGTTGGGTCATCATATCGCTCATACTGGCAGGGTGATCCTGGGCCAGTCATTTCATCTCTCAGTGACCTATCTCAGGCAACTTTCTCAAGTTTATAAATTGCCAAGCAGTTCCTCAGAATAGGTTTCTTTAGCAGGGAGCTAACTCCCCATGTTGATGTAATTTCTGGTCCACAACCAAAATTGTTAAATTTTATTTCTAGTTTTCTATTGATGGGACAGTGGAAACAACAAGATATTTGGTATCTGAGGACCTCAGATCCTGACTTGGGTACTGTCACCTGTCACTGGTGCAATCACTTAGGAGAAAGTCCAAAACTGCACTGCAAGAGGTAGATTTTCTCATTTGGGAGTTCTCTAGGAATGCAATCAGAGGCCTGATTCTTACCATTATGATTATCATTATTCTTAAATATAGAACTTAAACTTTATGAAGAACTCCCTTGTGGGAGAGGTGGCGTGGTAAAGTAGATGGAATACTGGATTTGGGGTCGGGGAACCTGGGTTTGAATTTCATTCTCTTTCCCTTAGGTAACTAACAAAATCTGTGTATTATTTTTTCATCTATTTAGAGAGTTAGAGATAGTTGGCCTTCAAAGTCCTTTCCAGTTTTAAATCTGTAATTCTATAACTGATATATATATATATATATATATATATATATATATATATATACATATATATATATATATATAAAACTATAGCCGCTTAATGAGTATATAATCTTGTTCACATATAGGGTATGTGTGTGTGTCTATGAAGGTTTTATATATATATGTACACATATATATATATATATATGTCCATATGAGTTTGTTTAAATGCAACTCTTAGGAAGGTATGATTAGATATTTAGATTAAATATTACATATTAGAGTTTTCAGAGGAAATCTCACCCACATAAATATTACAGTCTTGAGGAAATGATTTCCTAGACTACTCAACAGGAAAGGAGTGACCCAAGCTATATCCAGAAGTTTGATTTCCTTCCCACCAAATACTAATTACACAAAGACCACCAGGAATAGTGAATAATGGAGAATTTTAAAAATACATTTACCTAAGCAAATAGGAAATAAAAATCTGAGAAGCTACATAAAATATTCTAGGCAATATGGAGAATGAATGATTTCTCCTACCGAAAGGGAGCTATCTCAGTTCACCTGAAAGAGATAGTTTCCAATCTGACGCAATGGAATATTCCTCAAAACGTGGAAGAATGGAAATGAAGAACACATGGAGGATCCATCTCTTTCTTCCTAGGCTTTCTCTCTCTTCAAAGGTCTCTCCCTGAAAAGACACTTAAATTAACTTAGAAATCAGAAGATAAAAAAGCTTTCTTCTCCCAAATTCTCACCAAGTCTGGCCCTCGTACAAGCATGGAGCAATAATTGTTCTTTCTACCAATGAGAAGTGTCTGATGCAAATGCACCAGCCTTGAACCCTGGATTACACAGGTAAGTACTTTCTCCACTTGTAAAAGTCTCAATCTACCCAAGCCTCTTCTCTTGGTCTGTCTTTCCATAAATCATGTATGAAAGGTCCTTCCACTTACTCAGGACTTTCCTTCAAATGTTTTTATATTAATGAAACAAGCATTTATTGTGTTCTTACTAAATATCTTAATGGCATACGTATCTTCTTATATCTAAGTGTGTATTGATTTTGATGTTTGTTTTAATAAGTCACTAGTGCCACTTTAAACAGATGGCTGATTTGGAAGTAATTCTTGCATTAGGAATAATTTGTTTACTGTCAAGATACAGTTAGTTTTCCTCCGCAAAGTCCTCCTACTCCAATGCCTTTGGAGTCTTTGGTCTCTTGAAGACGCTAGATGGTTCTTCTGCTTTAGAAAGAATACCAAAAGGCCCAAGTGTCTATTTTTCAAGGATCAGCCTAATTAGCCATAGATAAGCACATGACTAGTAGGCTGATCAACTGCAGGGGTGGACACGGTCACCCGTGAAATAGAGTTACACATGATGGACAGGCCCAGATGGACAGTGACCTGCATCATTAGGGAAACTCTTGAATTAATTAGATCCAAGATCTACTTGAGGATTGAAAGAATATTGAGTTATGGAATATTACTGTTCTATAAGGAACGATCAGCAGGATGATTTCACAGAGGTCTGGAGAGATTACAGTGAGCAGAACTAGAAGATCATTATACATGGCAACAGCAAGACTATATGATAATCAATTCTGATAGACATGGCTCTTTGCAACAGTAAGATGATTCAGGCCAGTTCCAATGATCTTGTGATGATGAGAGCCATCTACGCCCAGAGAGAGGACCGTGGGAACTGAGTGTGGATCACAACATGGCATTTTTATTCTTTTTGTTGTTGTTCACTTGCATTTTGTTTTCTTTCTCATTTTTTTCTTTTTGATCTGCTTTTTCTTGTGCAGCAAGATAATTGTATAAATATGTTTACATATATTGAATTTAACATATGTTTTAACATGTTTAACATATATTGGATTATTTGCCATCTAGGGGAGGGGGTGGGGGGAAGGAGCGGGAAATTTGGAACACAAGTTTTGCAAGGGTCAATGTTGAAAAATTATCCATGCATGTATTTTGAAAATAAAAAGCTTCCAAAAAAAAAAAAGAATATTCAATAATCAACATGTCTGCAGGCTCCCAAACTTTACTGAAGAAACTATTCACAGTACATGGGCAAAAGGTTTCTGAAGTCAGGGTCTGAGTTTGAATCCTGCCCTAGGTTCTTACTCTCTCTGTGACCATGGCCATGTCAATTTGCTTTGCTGAGCTAGAGTTTCCTCCTCTGGGAAATGGAGGTAATGCGAGCACCTTATGACCTTAAAGTTCTTTTTAAAACTGCCCCCAAATCCTTGAGTTAATAAAGCTTTAAGTCACACTATGACTTTTGGGATAACTCAATGTAAAAATTAATTTTATTTTTCAACTTTTTTTTGCCATCTTGTCCTTCACCCATTTTTACACATAAGTCATCCACTATTCAGTTTGGAGAACCTTCTCAAGTTCTTCATCTCTATCTAAGATTTTTTCTCTTATAAAGTCCTTTTGGCTGTCCCATAAAAAAGCAGATAATTCCTAGCTCTTATATGAGGCTTTAATGTTTGCAAAGTGCTTTACAATTATTATCCCATTTTATTCTCACAACCCCAGTGGTGAAGATGCTCTTAATATACTCATTTTACAGATGGGAAAGCTGAAGCAGACACAGGTCTAAGTGTGCCCAAGGACACAAATCTAGGAAGGTGACATTAGAACTCTTCCAGACTACAACTCCAGGGATCACCTTCTCTGCCTATAAATGTAAAACTTGGGGGCTCCTTCTCAGAACAATGCTTTGAGATGTGTAAAATAAACTAAATAGCATTATAAAGGAAACCTATTCATAAATACATATTTATCCATTCATTTAAAAACTTCACAAACCCTAGGTAATAACTCCAGCTACAAGAGGGCAGCAAGGTATAATGAAAAGACCATAGAACCTGATGTCAGGAAAACCCAGCTTTCAATTTTGACTCGTCATTTGGTCTCTGTGAGTCTCATCTGTTTGTTTTAATTTGTTTTGGAGGCAATCGGGATTAAATTATGTGCTCAGGGTCACACAGTTAGTGAGAGATTGGATTTGAACTCAGGTCCTCCTGACTCCCAGGCTGGGGCTCTATCCACTGTGCTACCTAGCTGCCCAGCTATAAAAAGTGACCATTGGCTGAAACAGAAAGGAGAGGACCCTTTAACATTTCTGTAAAAAAAAAATTTTGCCATCAACAACAGTGAATTACAATGTCAGAAATCCCAACATGCTGCACCAAGAGACACAGTTAATACCAGAAAAAACAAAAGATGAGCAGAGAAGCTGAGACAGAGGAATATAGGATTTTGAGGGCACTGAGAAGCTAATTCCCAAGATCTGTGAAAGAGGGATGTCAAATTTCTGAGGAAAATCTTAGATCTTGTTACCAGGAAAAAAATGATAATAAAAATATTAGCAACTACTAACACATGTGCCGTTTCCATCATCACTCTAAATCTACCATGAGATGATCCTTCACATTCAGTAAGGTCATCTTGGATGAAGGTCTGAGAGGGGAACATGCACATTTCTGCCAATGATACTGATCCCATGATCTTATGATATCTGAAAGGAGACCACATCTTATTACTCTCACACCGCAGTATCCCAGTTTCAGGGAATTTAGTTTCCTTTATCAGGCTGGTACTTTCCTGTTGCAATCCACGGTAAAGAGTGGATTCGAATGGAAGTTAATTTTACATAGGCATATTTATAATTTATAAAGAAACAGAATCAGGAAGTAAAATGGTGGAAAAAGATTCCAGGCTCCAGTTACGGCTATCAATGATCCCAGTTCTTGCTCTACAATCTTATCTCCATCCGCCTCCTGGACATTTCCATTTGGTTGTCCCCACTATCACCTTACAAACCATTTTGAAACCCAAACACATCATCTTCCCTGTCCAAACCAGATCCCTTTCTCCATTTTCCTTTCTTTGTCAACAGCATTGCCATCTCCGAATTCCTTTTCATCCACAGATTCAGTCACTCACCAGGTCTTTCCAAGTCTTTCTGGTAGCCATTTTCTTTCCAAGCTCACTGTACCCACCCTGGTCTTAATTCTTGCCACTGACAATTTTGCTTCTTCATCATCCAAATAGCTTTTCTCTCTGACTCCAGCCCTTCGAGTAAATGTTCTAAAAAATGCTGCTGTGAACAGTCTCTTTCCTTCAAGAATTTACAGTGACTCTCCATTCCCTCCCCAAACCAAAGCGAGATGCTTCTGCCTGGCTTCCTAATGTCTGCATGATTAAGCTCCTATTCTAACAAGTCTATAAAAGCATGTGGCCCATTACTCTCAACAAAGCACTGTGCTACATGCAAGATTATTCTATGAATGTGCCATTCTCACATCCACTTCCAGGCATTTTCTCGGCCTCCTCCTGGTCTTCTTCGACTTCTTTTTACTTGGTTAAATCTCGGCATTCATCCCTTTTAACACTTCAGTCTTTTTTTTTTTTTTTGAGAGGGGATTAATCTGTAGAATTCCCAGCACTGAAACTTCCTGATGAAAGCAATGTTATTGTTTTCAGTATTGGAACTCTTAATGACGTGCCCTGGATCACACAAATGTTAGGTGTCATAGAGTTCATGACTTGAACCAGTCATCTTGACTGAGAGGGAGCTAGGTGATGCATAAAGGGCCCAACCTGGAATCGGGAAAGCCTAAGTTCAAAGCTGATATCAGATTTTGGCTGTATGATCTTGGCCAAGTCACAAAACTGTTTGCCTCAGTTTCCTCATCTGTAAAATGAGCTTTTACAGGAGCAAGGCAACCATTTCAGAATTTTGCCAAGAAAACCCCAAATGGGGTCATAGAGAATTGGACATGACTGACTAACAGAACATCCACAACATCCTGGGTTCAAGTCTTACCTGTGACACCCACTGCCCACTTGGAGCAAACCGTTCAATTTCTCGTTGCTCTAGGTAACTCTATAATGGTGAGAATGACTATCATCTACATCCTGCTTTCAGACACACAATCTCAAGGTTTGCAAGGACTTTACAAATATTTCACTTGATCCTCACAATAATTATGGGGGCTCCTATTATTGTTTCCATTTTATAATAGGCAAACTAAAGCAGAGAGTAACTTGCCCAAAACTGAGTTGCAAAGGAGGCGCTGACTTGCATTGGAAAGAGTTTTTATATCCAGGAACACCTCCCCCACTGAAAACACACGACTAGTCCTCCTGCCGGCCCCTCCGTGTAGACCGGCCTAGTCCCCCTGCCGGCCCCTCCGTGTAGACCGGCCTAGTCCCCCTGCCGGCCCCTCCGTGTAGACCGGCCTAGTCCCCCTGCCGGCCCCTCCGTGTAGACCGGCCTAGTCCCCCTGCCGGCCCCTCCGTGTAGACTGATCTAAGCATTCTGACAGGGGCTCTATGAAGCCTTACTTGGGTCTTGGTTTTATATAGATTTTGTCCTCAATTCAGTTCAACAAACCTTTAGCTATGGCCGAGGACAGAGCCAAACTAGGGAAATATGACTGGGGGCAATCACTAGAGAGCAGGGGGGGTGTTCAGGGAAAGGCTTCATGGGGAAGGTGCCTTGAAGGAAGACAAGGAATATGAAAGGCAGAAATGAGAGGGAAGTGTTTTTCAGGAGGGGAGGAACAGAGCTGCGGGATGCCATGTGCCAGGGCTGCCAATAGCTGGTAATGCAGCCAGCCTCCAATGAATCTACATGAAGAGGAGTAATGAGAAATAAGGCCGCCAGATGGCACCATGCACACAGGGCACTGGTTCTGGAGTCCGGAAGACTCCGTTTCCTGAGTTCAAATCCAGCCTCAGAACTTACTAGCTGGGTGGCCCCGGGCAAGTCACTTAACCCTGTTTGCCTTAGTTTCCTCATCTGTGAAATAAGGTAGAGAAATACCACAGCCAGTATCTATGCCCAAGAAAACCCCGAATGGGGTCACAAAGAAACAAAATGAAACAAAATAAAACGATATTGGGGTAGAAATGGCAACTTTAGACTTACTTTGCATTTTATCACCAAGCCTTCCCCTATGTGCATGTCTGGTATGGACAAAAGCCCTAAGCATCAGTTGTAAATGTATCCTCATGTGAAATGTTCCCAAAATAAAACTCTCAGCACACTGACTTTTTCAACAGATTCCCAAAATGGAGAGTTAGAAGGACAAAGTCCCCACATATTCCAAAATATTTATAGCAGCACTTTCTGTGATAGCAAAGAATCAGAAACAAAGGAGATGCCCATCAGTTGGGGAACAGAGAAACAAATTGTGGGACAAATGTAATGGAATATTCCTGTGCTATGAGAAATTTTACATGGGGAAGGGGGGGGGGCCAATGAGGTGGTGCAGTGGATAGAGCACCAGCCCTGAAGTCAGGAGGACCTGAGTTCAAATGTGGTCTCAGACACTTAGCTGTGTGACCCTGGACAATTGCCTCAGCAAAAATAAAATAAAATAAAATAAAAATTTACATGTGATGAAACATGGAAAGATCTCTTTGTCCTGATATGATACAGGAACCACCTGCCAGAGGTCTAACCTGTAGAATGAGTCTCTTCATGTGAGAGGATGATGATGATACCAGGAGACTGAACGTACTACAAACCCTGAATAAAGGGAGCTCCAAGGGTTTGCAATTTCCCAGAACCTGGTCCCAGCCAGCCTCCCCAGCCATCCTAGATTCTCCATCTGCAAGGAAGGTCCAATCGTGTTTCAATCACTGCCCAATGACCCTCAGTGCAACCCTGTGATCCTTCCCCCCCCAACTCAGGAGTCCCCTTCACTCTGCCTATACTGTACTGTCTCATTACAGCTTTGACCAATGGCTGGAAGGCCTTGACACCAGAGCTTTCTATTTGTCCGCCCTGTGAGTGTGGTCCGAGGGCCCTTTGTGCCTAACGAGCAGCTTCGGATTCCACTTTGATTTGGGACTTCTACCAAAGCAGCTCCGGGTCTCGATTTGGCACTAATCACTGGGCCATACGTGGCCTTTGTGCCCTCTTTATGTGCTTGTGGCACAGGATAGACTCCACCTCAGTCAGTGTATGACCACTGTAGCTCACCCAACTAGGCCAGGGTGGCCTGTCACAAGTGAGGGAGCAGTGAGAAATCCCAGTTTCCTTCGGAGCTAAACTTCCCAGATAAAGGGAGTGAAGCTGCCCTGTGCATTAGGCTCATCGGCCTTCTAACATCCTGATGCGGAGCAAAGTCAGCAGAGCCAAGAAAACACTCTGCATAGGAACTAGAACAATGGAAATGGAAAGAATGACATACCAAAAAATTAAAAGTGCATGTAACAAGATTACAGAGATCCAGTGAGATTCGAAGGAAGAGACATTCCCAATCCCACCACTTCATGGAGTCGGGAGGCCCACAGGTATCATATGCTGCACATGGGTTTGGATTTTCTTAGTGTATCAATCAATGCTCATTTTTTTCCTCTTAAAACAAAACAAAACAAAAACCCACCGCTATATTTCATATGGGATAGCTCTTTGGGAAGGGAAGCAGGAAGGACACATGGGATACCACAGTGATATAAAAAACAGAAAACATCAATAAAAAAGAAAAAAAATGAACTATTTCTTCAAAACATCAGGGTTGGTTTTAGTTGTATCACTGCTAATCGAATTCAACAATTCCAGAAAGATTTATTAGAGGCACATTATGCATAAAGAACTGCCTTAAACATCAGGGACCGTTCTCTTGCTCAATCTTGACATCCTTCCAGTGGCCTGGGAAGGTACAAATGGGAAATTCCCATGATTCCAAATTCAATTACCCGGCATCCAAATGCCCTCATTCCTGTTATATTTGCTTGTGCAAATACTGTAGATTAGTCAATTTGTCCTCATGCTATTGAAATTATATGTTCTTTATTACTTAGTGGGGTTGTTTTTTTTTTTTTTTGTCGTTTAGAATCCCACCCACATTATTAAGGTTTTCCTGCCTAGTAAGTCATTCAACAAGCATTTATCGAGTGCTTACTGTTTTCCAAACTGGATTTGGAATACAAATACAAGTAGATGAAAAAAAAAATTTTTTTTGGCCAATCAACAAACATTGTGCCAGGCACTGGGTTTATAAAGAATGGGTTAAATACAGTTCCTGCCCTTAAGGAATTTACATTCCAAAGGGGAAGACAATATAAAAAATATTCATCAAACATAGATATAGTGTCAACAGAAGGTCATTTCCAGAGGGAAGACAATGGAAAGGAGCTAATGGGAGGGCCTGAGAAATCCTCCTACAAGAGGGGATTTGACCAGAGGAAGGAAACCAAGGAAATAAGAAGGCAGAGGTAGAGGGAGATTATTCCAGGAAAAGGTGCAGTGTAGATAGTTCAATAAAGATAGATAGCACTTATATAGTGCTGTCAGGTTTGCTTAATATCTTACAAATATGTTCTCATTTGATTTTTACAACAACGTAGATATTATTATTTCCATTTTACAGATGATTTGCCCAGGGTCAGACAGATGTATTTGAACTCAAGACTTTCTGACTAAAGTTCTATATGAGGATGGTTTTACTTCTTGGTTTGGTGCTCTGCATAGTGTTATGACATTTCAAGAGTCCTGGGTCCAGGACTAAAGGCTTTTGATGGTGGCTGTCATTTTGGACTGAGGAGATTCATTCCTTTTTGTATTTATGTGTTAGGGTTCCTACACCTGTCTCTTCCTACAGCTGCCTAGATCCTGGGAATCTGGCCTCCCTAGAACCTCTCCCCCAGAAACCATGGGATTTCCCCAGCCACACCTTGGATTCCTACGAAGCAGCCATTTCCATCAGGTGGGGAGTTCCCCAAAATGATAGGTATGTAGCTTTCTTCCTACGCCTTCCCCTAAAGCTATAGACTCTGCACATCCAGGACCACATCTGGCTCCATGTTCTTACACACACCTGCACAGACCATTTGGCAACCTCGGCTTCCTCTTTTTCTTTTCAGTCCTGGGATGGACTTAATTGTTTTTCTTTGCTTTAGTTTTTTTTTTCTTTTCACACAATCTATCATCCTCCCCATTGTCTCTCCCTTCTCTTTCCCTATTTCCCTCTCCTCTCCTCTTCTTTCTCCTCTTTCTCCCACATATCTCTCTTCTCAATGGTATACTGAAACCAACTCCTACCAGTTATTGTTAAATCTTTATTATGGGCATTTACACCTTGGAAACTAATACTACAAATTACAGCTTTATTCTTTTTGCTCTTGCTTATTTTTCCATAGAAAGTAATGGAAGAAAATTTTAATAATGCAGATTAATCTTTAAAAGTCTATCTTGTTTACTTATTTTTCCTGGAGAACCAGATGTTAAACATTTACCAGCATAATCATCTCTACTCTGCATTTCCAGCTCTTTCTCTTCTCAGGTATCCCTCTTTTCTTCCTTGCTATTCCTCTTCCAGGACCTCCCCATCTCCCACTTCTAGGCATTTTCCTTGGGTCTTCCAAATCCTGGCTTGTTCTCACCCCCTTTCCTCCTCTTCCTCATTTCCTTGGTTTTCTCTAAGACTCAGAACAAATTCTGCCTTCCGTGCCAACCCTCCCCCACCCAGTGCCCTCTCCTTTCCTTGCTGTTGTTAACTCTTCATCAGCCCATTCGGTGTTTTCTTGGTAAAGATGCTGTGGGGTTGGCCATTTCCTTCTCCCACTCATTTCACAGAGGAGAAAACCAAGGCAAACTGGGTTAAGTGACTCGCCCAAGATCACACAGCTAGCACGTGTCTGAGGCTGGATTTGAACTCAGGGACGTGAATCTTTCTGATTCCAGACCTGGCACTCTGTGCACTATAGCACCCCCAGCTGCTCCCTTTTCTTTGTGTTTTATAATTATTTTCCCACCAAGATTTTCTCCCATTTATACTCCTGGGTTATATGTATAAAATTGTTTGCCTATTGTTTCCCCACTTTGGCATGTCTATCCCTTGAAAGCAGGAATTGTATTTTTCTTTCTTTGTATTCTCAGCACTTAGGCATCTAATAAATGCTTGTTGATTATCCATGGATTGTTGCTACATAAATGGCTCTACAAACTTCACAGTTTGCAGTCATTACGTCACGCATTATACTAATACATCTGTCAATCATTTTACATATATGTATATATGTCAGTCATTATGACTATTACTTCTCAGATAAGAGATCAGTGAAGGTGGGGCACATATGGTAAGAGTACAGGAACTTGGACTAGATGCCTCTCAGGTCCCTTTCCATTCTATGTTGTGATAATAGGAAAATTCAAGTTAAACTATGTGAAATCAATTTCCTCTTGTGTCATATAAAGTTCTTAACAGCAGATGGCGCTTTCTTACCATAAATGAATTGTTGAATTTTGAAAGCCATCTAAGAACTTGCTAAAGTATTTTCATAAATTAAACTTCTTGAATAAAAAAATGTGCTTTTTCAGCATTAGGAAGAGAGATGGATTGTTTTATATTTTTTAATTTATTCTAGATCTAGGATCTCAGCTCAAGGGTTTGTGGACCGAAGATTGCTTGGAGGGCACTGAGGGGGAAAAAAAAAAATATATATATATACATATATATATATATATATATATATATATATATGTATGGGAAGGTAGGTAGTGCAGTGGATAGAGCACTGACTCTAGAGTCAGGAGGACTTGAGTTCAAATTCAGCCTCAGTCATTTAATAGCTGTGTGACTCTGAGCAAGCAAGTCTCTTAAGCCTGACTATTAAGGGAAGAAGGGAGGGAGGGAGGGAGAGAAGAGAAAAGAAATAAAATTATTTACCCAGTATTAGTCAGAATCAGTTTTCTGACTCTAAGAGAGTCCATTAAGCTCAGTCTAGTCCATTAAGCTGCCTCTAGAATTATACTGACAATAACCAATAGTGACTAGTGAGTACAATCGTATCTTGTTGACTTTCAACTCATCTTCACAAAAATGGATGCAAACTCTTTATTAATGTGGATGCGATTCTTCAGAAATTCAAATATTATCATTATGAACCAGAAAAACTAAATGGCCTACCGCAGCACCGGGGAAGGCAATAAAAGGAAATCTGAACAGTCTTCTCCCATATATACCCACTTCCTTTTTTGGTTTTTGGAGAGTAAGAAGAGAAAATGAGAGGAAAATAGTGGAGGTAGCCTGCCCCCCATGGTCTGCATCCACTCAAAACTGGGAGACTGAAATTAAAGGCACCAAAGGAACACGTGCATCACTTCGCTCTACCTCAAGTCAAACCCATGAGGATTGGACTGAGAACTAGTCTCAAAGTCAAGAACACCCAAATCATCTCCTGTTTCAGCCATAGCTAGTTGTGTGATTCTGGGCAAACCACTTAAATTGCCAGTGATCCATGCCGAAACTTCTTAAAATTGTGAGTTGCACCCTGTAACGGAATGTGGGGGTCTTGAAAATTTTGGCAACAGTAAAATTTTTAGTATCAAATACTCAGAAAAGAGCTAATTCTTTATGTAAAAATAAACAAGCACATCCATCTGGTTAATACACAAATTTGCTTTCACCTTTAATAAATAGGTAAAATTATGTGGATACCAAAAAAACTGTTTTAAAAAATTCTTTAGGATTTATTATCAGTAAATGTTTTATTTGTATACCAATTTTATATGCTTATATAACCAAGTTCACATAAAATTTTCCAGGAAAAAAGAGCTGTGAATAGAAACAATTTTAAAAACCCTGCTCTAGGTAATTTTCTCATTTGATAAACTGCTAAATTGGAAGAGAGCACTTCCTATCTTTACCATCAAAATCACAGCTCGGATTCTTATTCCTAAAGTTTAATGGAGCTAGCTGGGGATCTGTTTAGTTGACATTAATAAAGGCATTATTGTATAAGCTCATCTGGGGAGGAAACATTTCTCAAAAGTCCTGACTTTTGTCCAGCCAAGGTACTTCCATGATACTGAGAGAGTGGGGCTGACTAATTAGTGCCTCTCTGCCTCACTTAAATGCAATTCATTTGAATGTCACGACATAGTCCTATGATGTCTCTGGTTCTCTTAGAAAACAAAGAACAAACAACAAACAATATTTCTATAATCAACTGGAATCTATTAAAGTAGCAGAAAAAAAGCCAGAAGCAATTTATAGAGATTTCCCTCCCATACTTAAAACTGCAAAAAGATTTGACAAAGAATAATATTCTAGGCCACTAGAGAAGATGGTCAATCAAAAATAGGCAAAGAATGTAAGGAAGAGGGTTATTTAAAAATCAGATCCAGACATTAATTTAAAAAAAAAAGTTTCCTTTCTTCCATACACAAAATTTGCAGAGGCTCAGCTGTGGCTCGGGAGGCTGGGTCCTTTGAATATGGAGAGAGGTATTAGAAGAAATCCCACTTCTCTCCCCCAACCAGGGAATGGGATAGACGTGGTCTTGGACCCTCCTCCCCTCTTAGGCTGTTGGCTTTAAAAATGGAAACAATAAAATTTTTCTTCAATGGTTGTCCGGAGAAAAATGTTTTATAAACTCTGCAGAAGTTTACAAATGTGAGTTAGCAAAATCATCTTTAGGCCATATCCTGGTAAATCACTGATGTCTGTCTCTGGTTCTTCATCTGTAAAATGGAGATAACTAGAGCTCCTCCCTACCTCACGGGATCAAAACAGGCAAAAAGTATAAAAATGGTAATTATTAGCAGATAGCAATTCAATTTGGATCACCGAAATGAGGGGGCTCCCTCAATCAATTCGGGTTGATACTTTTTCTGTAATTTATGATTTTGGACATTGAGAGGTGATTTGTCCAGGCTCACGCAGGCAGGCTATGTCAGAGGCTGGACGTGAATCCAGGTCTTCCTGGCTTTAAGAACTGTGTGCTACTTCTTGACTGTTACTATTAGTGTCTTCAAAGTTCAGAAAGGACAGGAGATGGATGGATTTAGTTCGAGTTTTTGTCTCCAGCAACTGAATGGGAAGGGAGAAGACTCTAGAGACAACCAGACAAGGCAGGAGGTTGAGCAGGGGTGATGAGAGAGAGAAGAGATGGGGAGAAGGGATAAAAGGAGGAAGAGGGATGGAAGAGATGGAGGAGGGAATGGAGGGAAGAGGGATGGAGAGGAAGGATGGCAGGAGGAAGAGGGATGGAAGAGATGGAGGAGGGATGGAGGGAGGAGGGATGAAAGGAGGAAGAGGGATGGAAGAGATGGAGGAGGGAATGGAGGGAAGAGGGATGGAGAGGAAGGATGGCAGGAGGAAGAGGGATGGAAGAGATGGAGGAGGGATGGAGGGAGGGGGGATGAAAGGAGGAAGAGGGATGGAAGAGATGGAGGAGGGATGGAGGGAGGAGGGATGAAAGGAGGAAGAGGGATGGAAGAGATGGAGGAGGGATGGAGGGAGGAGGGATGAAAGGAGGAAGAGGGATGGAAGAGATGGAGGAGGGATGGAGGGAGGAGGGATGAAAGGAGGAAGAGGGATGGAAGAGATGGAGGAGGGATGGAGGGAAGAGGGATGGAGAGGAAGGATGGCAGGAGGAAGAGGGATGGAAGAGATGGAGGAGGGATGGAGGGAGGAGGGATGAAAGGAGGAAGAGGGATGGAAGAGATGGTGGGGAAAAGGGGAGAAGGGAGAAGGGGGAGCAGGAGCAGTGTGGTGTAAATGAGAACAGCTCTGGATTTGGAGTTAGGGAACCCGCGGTTGAACACTGGCTCTGATATTTACCTGAGCTCTTCTAGTTGGAGACTTTCCCTCTCTGGGCCTCAGTTTCCCCGTCTGTAACGGAAGATGCTGGGGCCTATTTCAAGCCCCTCCCTCATGGACACGTTCCCTTTAAAAAAGAATCGATCGCCGATCGCGTGGATCACAACAACTCCCGCTTCCCCTCCCGCCTTCCCCGCGCTTCTTGGCGCGGGCTACCGCGGGGTCCTAGCGCCGCAGCAGCCGCCCGGAGGGAAGATCCCCAGCCAATCGCGGCCCTGAGGGAAGCCTCTGACGCCATAGGCCGGAAGCGAAGGCGGCCAATGGAGTCAGGATGCGATCGGGGCTCGCCTCTCCAGGGCTGGAGCGCGGGGGGTTTGACTGGGCCGCCGTCGTTGTTGTGACGGCCCCACGCCGCGGTCGCGGCCAAACGGTTCCGGGACCCGCACGGTTCCGCCCGCCGTGCCCGCCCCCTCTCCCGGTCCTCCCCTGTCCTCCCCTCCCCCGCCCGGCGCTGGCGCTGCCGCGTCCCCATGGCCTTCGCCCCGGTAAGGACGGACCTACAGGGCGGGGGGAAGGGGCGGAGCCCGGGCGGGAGGGGGTGGAGGGATGGGCGGGGGGCGGAGCGGATTCGGGGCTCCGAAGCAACAGCCCAGCCCCGGCCCAGACAGGAGGGGAAACTGAGGCCTGGAGTCAGAGGCCCCCTGCCCTGTCCCGCTCCCTGGACTGGGGAGGAAACTGAGGCACAATCGGCCTGGCGGCGCCCCCCGGGATGTACCGTAAGCTGCGGCGAAGCCAGGGCCGGGAAGGAGTCGGAGGGGTCGGCAAGTCTGCCCAGCCCGAGCTTACAGGGAGGAAACTGAGGCACGGGAAGGCCAGGAAAGGCCTCTATCCCGGGAGCCAGAAGAGAAGTCCAGTCTTCTGAGGAAACTGGGACTCTGGAAGTCAGCACTTATTAAACACCTACTAAGTACCCAGCACTGGGCTAAACTGAGACCCTGGAAGTCAGCACTTATTAAACACCTACTAAGTACCCAGCACTAGGCTAAACAGTGGGGATACAAAGAAAGGCTCTCAAGGAACTTAAAATCTAATCGGGGAGGTAATAAAGGGAACAAGCGTGGAAAACCACTGCCAAGGGGGAAAGGGAATAAGCATGCACCCAGACCCTGTTAATTAGCCCGCCCTTTGCCAATGGATAGTCAGCTTATCAATTGTTTGACTTTTGTTCTCCTAGAGAGTCACGTGGTCAGAGAGGTGATGTCATGACGTGCCAGTGAATTGCATTTAAGTGAGGATGGTCTGTGCAACCTTGCCTCATTGTCCCCCCCAGAGCAGCTGGGGCCAGTGGCCAGATACAGATCAGGATGACTGGAGATGTCCTTGGATGAAATAGGAGGCAATTAGCAGAGGAAAAATAGAATTAAGAGGGGTAGGAAGCTTTCCTTTAGAACAAGGGTGTAAGGAACATGCAGCTGCGGACTGTGCTAGGCCCTAGAAATCATTTGCGAGAGCAACCATAGGAGATGATGAGCCAAAAGCTAAGTACCACTGCTTGAATTCTATAAGTTGATATTTTTGTATGGTCCGTGAATGACATTATAAATATCCAAATGTCCCTTGACAGAAAGAAAAAAAAAAAGGTTCCCCATCCCTGCTTTAGAAGGTGGGATTTCAGCTGTCCAAGAAGCTGAGATTCCAAATCTCTTTCAGACCTCTATTTTGGCTGGACATCAGGTCCAGAGCCTGCCCATTGTTTCAGTCTCAGAATCATCTGCTAATGGATACTTGCCTGAACCTACAAGGAACCAAATAGAATTAGATGATTTAGAGCTAGAAAGAAACTAGAGAGTTCTAGTCCCATTCTCTCATTTTACAGATGAGGAAACTGAGGCTAGAGATGGAAGTACTCTGCCCAGTGTGCTTTACTGAGTTAGTGGCAAAGCCCAGATATGAATGCAGTGCTCCGCTTACTGGCTTCTTCACCGGAAAGATGTATTGAATGTTGTCACTTTTGTTAGAATGTAAGCTTCTTGTGAGCAGAGACTTTGTATCCCAGCCTGTAACACAATCATTGACACAGATAGTAAGTGTTTAATAAATGCTTGTTGAATGACCAAAAAAAATCTTCCTAGTAATTGTACACGTACTCCAGCTCCAACCATGGACAGTAGCTATCCCCCTCTGACTCCAAGCCTGTTCCTTAGAGCTTGTCTCAGCTCTGAAGCATCCTCCTAGTACCAGCTCAGGCTGAGCCTAGACTCACATAGCTTCAAGGGAACTTAGCTATCATTTGGTCCAAGGATTCTTAACCATCTGTGGTCCACAGACTCTCAAGGAATCTATGAATAGATTTCAAGGGACTCTTGAACACGGATAGGAAAAAAAAATACATCTTCATTTTCACCAACTTCTATCTGCCTTTCATTGAATTATTTAAAAACATAGTTTTTAGGAGATATGCAGAAACATCACCAGATTTTGCCAAAAGGTCCCTGCCACAAATTGTTGGTTTGGTTGAACCCCCTCATTTTATACTATGTACTGAGGCTTATTTTGAAGGAAATGCTTGATGAACATTATACTTTGTGAGTTGGCATTTACACACTTGAGAGATTGAGTGCTCCAAGAGGTTCTCAGCATTAGGAGTCCTCAGCCCTTCAGATCCTGTTGTAAAAGAAAAATAAGTTGTGGGTGGGAATTTTGTTTGTTTGTTTGTGATTGAGAAAATTTATATTAAAATCTTATATTGTGACCTTTGGCTAGGTAGGACACTTCACTAGAACTCAGATTCCTCATTTGTACAGTTAAAGGTGGAGTCAGTAAGTCCTGGGTTCAAAATGAACCTCAAAACACTTAATAACTCAGGGACCTTGGGGAAATCACTTTAACACCATTTGCCTCAGTTTCCTCATCTGTAAAGAAAATAAACTGGAGAAGGCAATGGCCAACTGTGCTAGTATCTGTCAAGAAAACCCCAAAAGGAGTCACAAAAAGTAATACACGACTGAAAAAACAACTAAACAAAACTATAGGTGTGGTCTGGGGGGGGGGGGGGCTTTAGGGTTTCTTTCCATTCTTAAATCAATAAGGTTACTGTTAATTAACTTCACCGCTAAGAGCTGAAAAAGATCTAAAAGGCCATCCACACAGGCTGAATTTGAACATAGAACTTCCGAATTTCAAAGCCCAGAGCCCTATACCATTTCACCCTGGGGAAGGTAAAAGAGAACTTAACTGGATTCCCTTCTTACCTCCAGTTTTCCCAAGGGGAGCTTTAAATGAGAAAACCTGGGGTGTGGAAGTGGCTCATTTATTGACCTTATAAGGCTCTCGTGGCTTTGTAAACTGTAGGACTTTGGGGCTCTCCATTTCCTGGCAGTTTATTAAATGTCTGAGTAGATGAATGAAAGTGAATTTCATTTCCTGAATGAAACTGAGTCCCCTTTGAATATCTGGTCCCCTCCTTCCAGGAGGATCCGATTTTGGAGCGTTATTTCAAAGGCCACAAAGCTGCAGTGACCAGTGTGGATTTCAGCCCCAATGCCAAACGACTTGGTAAGTTTTGATGTACCCCCTCCCCCGGTTTTTGGTGGTTTTTTTTTTTTTTTTTTTTTTTTTTTTTTTTTTTTAAACCTTTATACAAACGGAGAGGAAGTTTAGTGTAAAGGAAAAAGCTAAGAATAGGCAGTCAAGAAAAGAGGGGCTTAAAATGTTGGTCTCACACACTCACTAGTTGAATGACTTGGAGCAAGATTCTAGGCTTCCTTGTGCCTCAGTTTCCTCATCCCTTTTTAAACAGGGACATTGGATCTGATGGGAAAGCTGCTTCCAGTTCCAACTAGGTTTTGTGGCACACTTCCTCGGACCTTAGCCTCTTTTTGCCTCCGAGCCTCAACTACTTAATCCGAAAAATGATGGGTTTGAACTGGATTTAGACTCTAAAGCGGTGATCCTTTAAGAACCACCAATTTGAGCTCCTCGAACTTGAACTTGACCCAATTGGAAGATTCAGTCCGAGAGTGGGATGGACAACGGGAGCCCGGGAGTGGGGCGGACAACGGGAGCCCGGGAGTGGGGCGGACAACGGGAGCCTGATCTTGGGGTGGGGGGGTAAGGAAGGGTACTCCCCTCCCGGGCTGCGGGGGCGGGGGAGGGGGGGAGAGGGTTTTCGGAATGGGGCGGGCCTTTGCCTGGCGAAGATGGAGGGGTGTGCTCCCTCCCCTCCCCGCACCGCTGGAATCTCGCCTGGAGCCCGGGCCGGGGGCCCCGCCCGGGGAGGGCCGGAGGAGGGCTCGGGGAGGGGTCAGGCTCGGGAAGAAGGCGGGTTTCTGTGTCCTGTGCGCGCCTGCGTGTGTGCAAGTGTGCGTGTCTGAGTAAGTGTGACCCGAAGTTGCCAGGCGCGCAGGAGGAAGTAGTGAGCCCCGGGGAGTTTGGGCTCGGGGCTCCCGCCGCGCGTGGGGCGGCCCCCAGCCCCTCCTAGCCGCGGCGCAAACTTTTCGGCGGCCGCGGGGGGAGCGAGCGGCGGACCGGACTTGGGCAGCCTGGGCGCGCGCTGCCGACCATGAAGGTGCGCATCCCAGCCAGGTGGAGTTGGCTCTGCAGGGGCTGCGTGCTGCTGGGCGCCCTCGTGCTGGCCTACACGGTCGTGGCGCTGTCCGTGGCCTCGCTCCGCGCCCCTGCGGGAGACTTCTTCACCTCGGGCAGGTGGGAGAGGGGCGTTCCTGGGCGCGGGGAGAAGGCAGAGGACTTGGCCCAGCCCCTGTACGCGAAGCCCCCGCCGGACCCCGGGGCGCTGGGGGAGTGGGGAGAGGCGAGCCACCTCCAGCTCCAGGGGGAGGAGGAGAAGCAGGCCGAGGAGCTCCTCGAAAGGTATGCCATTAACATCTACCTGAGCGACAGAATCTCCTTGCACCGGCACATCCGGGACGATCGCATGTATGAGTGCCGGCTCAAGACCTACGACTACCGCCGGCTGCCCACCACCTCGGTCATCATCGCCTTCTACAACGAAGCCTGGTCCACTTTGCTGCGGACCATCCACAGCGTCCTGGAGACTTCCCCCGCGGTCCTCCTGAAGGAGATTATCCTGGTTGATGACTTAAGCGATAAAGTTTATTTGAAAGCTCAGCTGGAAACCTACATCAGCAATCTGCAAAGAGTGCGCCTGATTAGAACCAAGAAGCGGGAGGGGCTGGTCCGAGCCCGGCTCATCGGAGCCACTTTTGCCACGGGGGAGGTGCTCACGTTCCTAGACTGCCACTGTGAGTGTAACTCGGGCTGGCTGGAGCCGCTGTTGGAGAGAATTAGTCAGGAGGAGTCCGTGATCATTTGTCCCGTCATAGACACGATTGATTGGAATACTTTTGACTTTTACATGCAGGAGGGGGAGCCTGTAATTGGGGGGTTTGATTGGCACTTAACATTCCAGTGGCAAGCAGTTCCTGAGCACGAAAGGAGAAGGTGGAAATCCAGAATTGACCCCATCAGATCCCCCGTGATGGCAGGAGGGCTATTTGCTGTCAGTAAAAAGTATTTTGAATACCTGGGCACTTACGACACAGGGATGGAAGTATGGGGTGGTGAGAATTTGGAGTTGTCCTTCAGGGTATGGCAGTGTGGAGGGGCCCTAGAGATCCATCCCTGTTCCCACGTAGGGCACGTCTTCCCCAAAAGAGCCCCCTACGCGAGGCCCAATTTCCGTCAGAACACAGTTCGGGCCGCAGAGGTGTGGATGGATGAATATAAAGAGCACTTCTACAATCGCAACCCTTTAGCGAGGAAGGAAACTTACGGTGATGTGTCTGAAAGAAAATTATTGAGAAAACGGTTGAATTGCAAGAGTTTTGACTGGTATTTGAAAAATGTATTTCCTGCATTACGAGTGCCAGAGGATCGACCTGGCTGGCACGGGGCTATTCGCAGCGCTGGAATCTCTTCAGAGTGTCTCGATTACAAATCTCCAGAACGGGATCCCACGGGAGCTCATCTGTCTCTGTTCGGATGTCACGGGCAAGGAGGCAATCAGTTTTTCGAGTATACCTTAAAGAAAGAGTTCCGCTTCAGTGTCCAGACTGAATTATGTATGGTGGTCCCCAGACAGAAGAATTATGTTGGAATGCAGTACTGTCCTAAACAGGGGTTCCCTGTTCCTGAAGAGATTATTTGGCATTTTAAAGAAGATGGAACAATTTATCATCCTCAATCTGGCATGTGTCTGAGCGCTTACCGGACATCGGAGGGTCGGCCTGATGTCCAAATGAGAACTTGTAACACTGTTGATAAAAACCAAATTTGGAGGTTTGAGAAGTAGAAGGGACACAGGCACGCTTGTGTTTAAAATTTATGGTTGCCTGAAGCAGCCTCGCTGAAGATTGTATTTTGTTAAACAGTTATTCAGATGTTGACGGAGATCATTCCAGAAAATTTGTTTCATGATCTTGTTTGTCTAATACACTGAAATTGGTGGGGGGCCCAAAACCACTTTTCATATAATAGATGCCTTATGAACTGAATTCACTTTCTAAGCCCAACTTGACCCTTCTTTCCCTCCTCTTTGGATGAATTCTTTATATAGGGAGAGAACCTCAGAGGCTTTAAATTCCTAACTTACAATTCAAGAAATCAAGAATCAGCACTATGAGATGTGGCTTGTAGTAATGCATAAATTACTGACAGTTGAAGATTATATGCAGTGTGATTACACTAAAACTGCCCTGGTAAATATAAGACTTATTTCATCTATCAGTTTGAGTTTTAGACTTGGGTTTTTAAAAAAAATCAAGTGGAAGAGTGTACCATTAGCTTTTGTTTGAGTATTTAACCATAGTTCTAAAGCATTTGGATAAATTGGTTTTGAAATTATACAATTTAATGCTTAGTCATTTCTAGAAATAGGTGTCTGAATGAAACGGAAAGGTATCTTCTTTTTTTGAGACACCACATTTACTTGGTACCTCTTGTTCCGGCTTGATAAGCAATCCTGATAAATTCCTTTATACACGTGTACACATAATCATTCCCTTGATGCAATTCTTTCATTTCATAGAGGAGAGTCAAGGGGGTTGTTCTCCTTCCCCCCCCCCCTTTTTTTTTTTGGTTAATGTTTAATCATTTAAAGTAAACACAGTGGAAATGTCCCTGAACCTAAGTCCAACAATATTTACTGTGTGAATTTGAAAGTAAATACAATTTGACCAGAAGCACTCTTAAATCCTTATGGTTGTCAGTTAGGAAAATGAACTATTTCTTAGCACTGCAATCTTCAAATTAATTTTCATCTTTCCTGACATATATATGTGTCGCTGAGCGACATCTCTTATCTATGAAGCTTGAAAAAGATTGTGTTTGTTTATAAATATTAAATGAGCTGAGCTCAGTTAAACTTATGTGTTGGTTGGGGAAATGAATGTTAGCTGTAGTTATTCAATCACTATGTTTATGTGGTTTTTAATAACTGTTGAACAAACTTTTTAAAAAATTTCTAAAGTAATCTTTTGGATAAAGAATAAGAAGTGTTTCCTGAATTAAATTAGTTGAGAAACAATGCAGCATTGAAAATTATATTTTCACTATTAAAGAAACTTGGTCTATTTTTATTTGTCTTGTTTCTTTTTATGAGACTATAAACAGGATGAAAATAAGTTCCTAATTTATAAAGTATCAGTGTTAGACACAATTTTTAAACTTGAGGTTTATATTTCTCTTTAAATAAAAAAAAAGTTTACCCAGAAAGAGTCTATTCACTTTGTGTTGGCAAAGTAAGACTCTTCAATGATGAAGATGAGAACATTGTATGATCTTTATTTGTTGGGTATTGTTATTAATACAAATTTGTTGTCTTGGGTTGCAGTTTTGAATAATTTATGAAAGAATGTTGAAGTGTTTTACTCTATTATAAAAGGTGAATAAATGGCTTTCTGATCAGTTAAAATATGGAAACATTTTTTTTCAAATAGTTTTAAAAGTGGTATTGGAGGACCCCTAGGTGATGTAGTGGATAGAGCACCAGCCCTGAAGTCAGGAGGATCTGAGTTCAAATCTGGCTCAGACTTAATATTTCCTAGCTGTGTGACCCTGGGAAAGTCACTCAATCCCAATTACCTCAGGGGGAAAAAAGTGATACTGGAGGAATATGAAATAAATAGTATAGTTTTTTGTTTGTTTGTTTGTTTGTTTTGGTGGGAGGTGGTAACAGATACAATTGTTTTGATTTCTTCTCAGAGGATCACTTGTTGCTGAGAGCCATTATTGATAATGGACAATTTTGCTTCTCTTATTCCTTCAATAACTAAGTATTAAGTGCTTGTCATGTACCAGTGACATGCTAAGCACTGGGGATACAAGAAGAAGAAAAAGACAGCCTTTGCCCTCAGAGAGCTTATAATCTAATGAAGGAGACTGATTTTTGCCTCTTTATATCCCCAATGTTTAGCACAGTGCCTGACACATAGTAAGTGCTTAATAAATGTCTATTGGATGAATTCATTCTTTCATTTCATGTGACTTAGATTGATAGAATTAAACTTCAGTGGTTGTGACATGAATACCATTGAATTTGTTGTTCCCCCCTTCTCTATGACTTCTTCATAGCATTTACAGAAAGAAGCAATATAGTGTAGTGGAAAGAATGTTGGAGAGGTTTGGATTCTGCTAATTAGCTCTGTGACCATAGGCAAATCACTAAGCTTCCTTATCAGTAAAATGGGGGGGTGATTTACATGCAAACATCTTCCTCCTCTGCTGCTTGTAGGGTCTAAATGAGAGATGTAGTTTGCTAGCAAACCTTCAAATGCTTTAGAAATATCATAGGGAAGTTGATTGGTCATATCAAATATACTTTATATGTATTTACAGTTGACTGTGTTAACCTCTTTCTTATCCTGATTTCTTTAAATGAAAAACTAAATTCATTTTTTCTAGTACTATGATCTGTTAAAATTTTACCAAAAACTATTTTTTTGAGAACCTCTCATTGAAAACTATGTAGGTAAAGGTGGGGAAATTACCATTAAGGTTGGAAAGTTATGTTTAATTCTCAAAATAACTGCGTGAGATTTTGAATACAAGTAATTGTTTTCTGATCTATTGAGGCTTCCCTTTAGAGTGGATATAAAAGAAATGTGACTTTCTGAAATACTGTAGTAATTTCAATTGGCACTGCTACAGTTGGATCAGAGGGAATGGTTTTTAAAATGGAAAAGCTAGAGAGATCCTAGTTCAGAGAAAACTGAATCCTATTCTAGGATAAGAACTAAGAACTTTCCTGAATCCTTCCATCCCTGCTAGCTAGTATCTTAAATGTGCTCTCCCTTTATCTACACCAGGTACCTCCACTTTCTTTCCTTATATTCTCCTCTTAACCCCTTACAGTCTGGCTTCTGACATCAGCATTCCACCTAAACTGCCTTCTCCAAAGTTTTCAGTTATCTCAATTACCAAATCACATTCTCATCCTTCTTGATCTCTGTAGGTTTGAGCATGGTGATTATCCCTCTTCTTGATACTGTCTTATTTCTAGATGTTTTGAGACACATCTATCCTGGTTCTCCTTTTACCTGTCTGTTAACTGTCTTCTTTGCTGGGTCTCCATCTAGATCATATCACTAACCATAGATGTCCCACAGGGCTCCATCCATCTATACTATTTCATTTAGTCATCTCATCAACTCCCATGGATTCTGTTATCTCTGATTGATATTGATGATTCTCAATCTCCTTATCTAGCTCTAACCCCTTCCTTACTTCTACTTGTCACCAAGTACCTACACCATATCATGAAATGGATATCACATAGAAATCTCAAACCCGCCATATTCAAAACTGACCTTTTTATCTTTCTCCCTAGACCCTCTCCTTTTCCTAATTTCCTTATTCCAGCTGAGGGTACCACCTTCCCTTCCATCTCCTAGCTCTCAATCCAGGTGTTTTCCTTGAATTCTCATTTGCTCTCACCCCCCCCAATATCTAATCTCTTACCAGTGTTTGTTGGTATTAATTTCATAATATTTTTCCATATGTCCCTTTTTCTTCTTTACTGATCATTACTATACCTTGGTATAAGCCCTTATCATCTTACTTCTGTATTGACTGAGTAGGCTAGTGCTTAGTCTCCCTGCTTCAAATCTTCCCTATTACAGGCCATCCTTCACTCAGCTTAAATTAACCTTATTAAACTACAAGTCTGACCACACCATTGCCTCTATTCAGTAAATTTACGTGGCTCTCTGTTTTCCCCATGGTCAAATAAAGAATTCTCTTTGGGCTTTTTTAAGGCCATCATTTAGTCAAGTCACATGAACCCTTCCCTTCCACTCCCCAACCCTTTACAACCTCTTGACACTGGCCCCTTGCTGGTCTTCAAAGACAGTGCTCCATTTTTTGACTCCAATTTTACCTTGTTATCCATCCCCCATGCCTGGAACTATCTCCCTCCTCATCTCTGCCTCCTGGCTCCATCCCAGTCCTCCTTAATCTTCATGCCCTCTGTGATTATCTTTGATTGCTCATGTATGTACCTTGCTGTGTACACTGTTATTTGGATGCTTCTTGGAAGCAAGAATTGAGTTGGACCTTTGTATGCTAGCACTTAGCATTTGCCTGGCACATGGTCATTGCTGTTTACTGACTAGAGAAGTGACATGGTTGGACTAGTGCTTTAGAAAAATTAATTTGAGAGATAAATGGAGGAAGGACTGGATTGGGGAGAGACTTGAATTAGGAACATCAACTAACAGGATGTTGCAATAACCTAGGTATCAGAGGAGAAAAGAAGTGTATACAGTGAAGATACTAGGGAAAAGGTGAGAAGACCTACAAATTAATGATCTTGATGACAGTGGTTAGTAGAATTCTAGAGTAGATTGTTCAATACATGGCTTGTGAGCATTTTAAGTTAGGAAGTTAGGTTAAAAGAAAATCAACTTCAGAAGTAGAATTTATTATTATAGCTTTTTATTTACAAGATATATATATATATCCATGCAGTTATTTTGCTGTACAAAAAGAATCAGACTTTGAAATAGTGTACAATTAACTTGTGAAGGAAATAAAAAATGCAGATGGGCAAAAAAAAAATAAAAATAGAGGAAATGGGAATTCTATGTAATGGTTCATACACATTTCCCAGAGTTCTTTTGCTGGTTGTAGCTAGTTCAATTCATTACCGCTCTATTGAAATTGATTTGGTTCATCTCATTGTTGGAGAGGGCCTCCATCAGAATTGATCATCATATAGTATTATTGTTGAAGTATATAATGATCTCCTGGTCCTCATTTCACTCAGCATCAGTTCATGTAAGTCTCTCCAGGACTTTCTGAAGTCATCCTGTTGGTCATTTTTTACGGAACACTAATATTCCATAACATTCAAATACCACAATTTATTCAGCCAATCTTCAGTTGATGGGCTTCCACTCAGTTTCTAGTTTCTGGCCACTACAAAGAGGGCTGCCACAAATATTCTTGCACATAAAGGTCCCTTTCTCTTATTTAAAATCTCTTTGGGATATAAGCCCAGCAATTACACTGCTGGATCAAAGGGTATGCACAGTTTGATAATTTTTGGGGCCTAGTTCCAAATCACTCTCCAGAATGGCTGGATGGGATTCTACCATCCACAATTCTACCAACAATGTATCAGTGTCCCAGTTTTCCCACATCCTCTCTGACATTCCACATTATCTTTTCTTTTCATTCTAGTCAATCTGACAGGTGTGTAGTGGTATCTCAGAGTTGTCTTAATTTGCTTTTCTCTGATTAATAATGACTTGGAGCATCCTTTGATATAGCTAGAAATAGTTTCAATTTCTTCATTTGAGAATTGTCTGTTCATGTCCTTTGACCATTTTTCAATTGGAGAATGGCTTGATTTCTTATAAATTAGAGACAGTTCTCTATATAGTATGGAAGTAAGGCCTTTATTAGAACCTTTGACTGTAAAAATGTTTCCCCAGTTTTTTGTTTCCCTTCGAATCTTGTCTGCATTAGTTTTGTTTGTACAAACATTTTTCAATTTGATATAATCAAAATTTTCTATTTTGTGATCAATAATGATCTCTATCTTCTTTGGTCATAAATTCCTTCTTCCACAGGTCTGAGAAGTAAACTATCCTATGTTCTTCTAATTTATTTTTAATCTCATTCTTTATGCCTAGATGATGAATCCATTTTGACTTTATCTTAGTATACGGCATTAAGTGTGGGTCAGTGCCTAGTTTCTGCCATACTAGTTTCCAATTTTCCCAGCAGTTTTGCCAAACAGTGAGTTCTTATCCCAAAAGCTGGGGTCTTTGGGTTTGTCAAACACTAGATTATTAAAATTATTGACTATTTTGTCCTTTGAATCTAACCTATTCCATTGATCAACTAGTCTATTTCTTAGCCAATACCAAATGGTTTTGATAACCACTGCTTTATAATATAATTTTAGATTAGAAGTAGAATTTAAGGAAGCCTTTCCAGGGTATTTTCTGCAATGAAAATTAAAGGTTTTGGTTGACTAGAAATCCAGCAGGACTAATTTAAAAATTCAGTTAAAATGGAAATATCTTCTAAATACCTGTTAATTATGTGAAATCACCAAATAAATCTAGTAAGTAAATAAGTACTTTGTGGTGGATGTTTGCTCCAAGAAGGCCCCTTTTCCTCCTGCACAGGTGACTCAGGGCAAATTCACAAAAGGGAAATCTTTCTTGACAAGAGGGATTTTGAAAGGCAAACCCCAAACTGCTCAGTTGAGAAGCTCTTCCATCATTAAAGGAATTCCTACATAATACATATAATCACTACTCCCTTTATTTGACCTTTCATCTCCAAAAAGATCCATCCGATGATGAATGACACAAAGCTGCTGACGTTTTAAATTATGTGTCGGTATTTATCTAGGGTGGGGTTCAAGTAGAAATACGTAAAAGCAAACTATAAGCTGGCCCAGCATTGTACTGACATCAGTAATTAAATAACCTTTTCTCATGTGGGCTTTGGTGGGGAAGGACACTGAAGAAACAAAGAACTAAATTGTATGTGACTTGCTATTACTTTATAAGACTGAGATGAAATAGGAACCCAAAAAATCCCAGCCTCACTCCAGGAGATAATAGCATCTCATGTATCAATCAACTGGACCAACTTTTTCTTTGCTGTATTGTCATTTTATGTTTCCCTTGTGCCTGATGATATTCCTAAGCCTGGAGCTGGACGATGAGGCCCAGAGAGATGAAGGAACTTGCTTAAGTTCAAATAGTTGATAAGGGACTTGGCTGGGTCTGAGCAGAAAACTTGCTATTATGAGCTTCCTCTGGGTAGGCCAGTCCTGACTGCTGCACTTATTGTGTCCGCCTTTCATGGGCACCTATTGCTGAGTGAAAGCTAAATCACTGAATTCGGTAGCCAGTATTTATAGGAAAACTAATCAAAAAGCACCAGGTCGAGCACTATGAGGGGAAGTACATAAAAGATAGGAGAGAATCATAGAATCTCAGGGCTACAAGAGACCTCAAAGAACATCCAGTTAGATGTAGGTTTTTGTCTTCTGGTCTTTAAGAAATTGACATGGTTAAACAAGATACCAGAACCAAAAGAATGAATATAATGGCCATCCTGAGTTTTTCTGTTTAACAAAGTCAATTCAGCAAGCATATCTGAGGCTCCCCTCTATCCAGACAAAGGAGATAGAAAGATGAAAATGCAATCCAAAGAGCCATTTAGCTAATATTAGCCATATTTAGATACTTAGCTATCAAATGATTGATTGTTTTGGTTCCAACAACTTTTGAAGACCATTTCCTAAGGTGTGAAGAGCTATGCAAATAGAGGGGGGGAAATAATGTGCTTATGAGAGCCGATATCATTTAGTAGTATTATCAAAAAGTCATCTAGAGGCACAAAAGGTCTCCATTTAATTCAGATCTAGAGATAGAAACTTCATGGCTGTTTAATAGAGCTAGGCAAGAGCACTTCTTAAACTTCCTTCAATGTTCAAAAAGCCTGTGGTTTTATCAGGAACAATGTCCCCCTTTTCTAGTGGGGATCACAGCTCCTTTCTGCCTCAAAAAAAGAGTTTTGTAAGCTATTCTAGCCATTCTATTTGTACAGTGTATTTTTTAAAGGGGAACATGGGGAAAGAGATTACCAAGGAAATTAGAGGAGGAATATTTAACCAACTTAAGCCAACAAATATTTATAAACTTGGAAAATCCCTTTAATGTTAGTTCTCATAAAAACAAATGTACTAAAATATAAATAGTTTTAATGTATTTGTTAAGGATTCTTTGAGGCTGACTATAGTTCATCTCCCCTCTGATGTTCCTTTAAGCAGCAGGATCATAGACTTGGGACCTGGAAGAGATCCCCTCCAACTAACTCCCTCATTGTACAAGTGTCCCAGAAAGTTAAGGGATTTCATCTGGGTTCTAGTTCTTTGACTCTGAATCTAGACGTCTGTCCCCTTTACTGTCACACTATTTGTTTATCTAATTTGAAGATAATACAACTACATGGGATTTTTAAAAAGTTCTTTCAAATAACACTGACTCCTCCATTGGTGAGAATTCTTAAATTCACATGCAAGTAAAAATGATAATATTTTTCAAATTCAGAGATAGAAGCTATGCTTTTGTCTGACACGAACCTTTGTTTGACTATTGATTGTACCCAAAGACCTTGGCTCAGAAGCCTCAGTGCTGCTGTCTGTTGGATGCTCCCTGGGTTACTTACCCTTCTCTAATCATGAAACATTTATTGGTTCTCAGTGGATAGAATGTCTAGGACTTGTGCCAATGGGGTTACAAATAGTAACAGTTCTCATTTATATAATGTTTTAAGGTTTTCAAAGTGTCTTGCATTCTTCTCCCTTCTCCTTCCCTCCCTAGATTAGAGTTAAAGTATGAGGTCTTCCTTAGAATCATTGCTTCCTCTGAGACATTCTGTGACTGTGAACAAACTGATGAACCTGAAGTAAATAAGACTATAAGATCTAACCAGCATGGGTGAAGAGTTTCCTGGATAGAGGCTTCCTATATGGATTTTTAAAAAAAAGTGGTCTGGACTTAAAAAAGAAAAAGAAAAATTACAAATGAAAAAAATTAAGATTTCAAAAGTCAAGTAGCTTATTCACTAGTCATAAAATTAGTAGTGTCATAGACAGGTCTTGAGCCCAGGCTTCTAAGACCAAACCACTATATTATATTGCCCCTAAGGAACTATAAAGATGGCAGTTTGATGTTGAAGGTCTCCTTTTTATTATTATTATTATTATTATTATTATTATTATTATTATTATTATTATTATTATTTTGTTAATTCTTCAGTGTGTGTGGCTTTATCCACCTCTAGCCTTTACTTTTACCTTATTTGATATAACACATTGTAATGAAATTCAGACATTTTATTATTTTTTTCCTAAGTACAATTAACTATTGTAAACCCAGATAGTTTTGCTTTAACAAAATAATGATTATTTTTTTCTGTTCTTGATAGCCAGTGCCTCTTGGGATACCTTTCTCATGCTATGGGATTTCAAGCCACAGCCCAAAGCTTTCCGCTATGTGGGTCACAAGGATGTTGTGACCAGTGTACAGTTTTCGCCACTTGGAAACTTAGTGGCATCTGCCTCACGAGACAGGACTGTTAGATTATGGATTCCTGATAGGTAAGTATAATTGACTGAAACTTATGTTTTCTGAATTTGAAATGTAAAAAGAAAAGGGGTATTTGGCTGTGGAGAGCTTTGTCTGGGGATCAGTTATATATTATATAATAATAATAAATAGCTAACAATTATATGGCTCTTACTATATGTCCAATATTGTGCTAAGTGCTTTATAAATATCTCTTTTGATTTTTACAACTATTCTGAGAGGTAGATGCTATTATTATCCCCATTTCACAGATGAGAAAACTGAGGCAAAAAAAATTGGTTCTCTGAGGCTGGGTTTGAACTCAAGTCTTCCTGATAATAGATCTGGTGGTCTATCTACATCTAGCTACCACATTAATCCATATGATCACACAAAAAAAATATTAAAATCTTTGTAATAGAATTGATACTTATACATTTCCTAGAGCCTCCAAATTGTTGAGTCTCCTAATCATCTATACTAGACTTAGTTTCAGTATATAAAAGCATTCAAGCCTTCTAAAAGTCCCCTTGTCCTAACTTGCTTAGCTGAAAATTTTGCCCTTTTGTAGCTATTGCCAGAAAATTGGAGGCATTTGTCAATAGCTCTCTTTTTCTCCTATTATTCAGCTCAGATCACTCAAATGTCTTTCTCTTTCATGGGGTCCTTCATCCCTGTTTCATGTAATGAGGTGGCCCTCCTCCTTGCCAAGGTAAACCTCTCTACATGCAGTAATGATCCCATTATTCATTCATTTTTCTCCAGTAGGATGTTCCCTGTCTAATTATCATGCTTTTATTTATCTTCAGTCTCTCCAAACCCATTGACTATTTCTTTGACACCCATAAACATTCTCATGTCCTAAGTTCTTTAATTGCCTAATACAATGACTTTTTCATTTTCATTTAATTTTATTCTTCCACTTAACAAGTCTTATTTTCCTTCCCTTCCAGCTCTCACCCACTGAGAAAAAGGGGGAAAAAAAAGTACAAAACCCTTGTCACAAATATTTATAATCAAACAAAACACATTTTTGCATTGGAATGACCTTTTCTTTATTCTTATCATTTTTTAAACTCTGTCAACTTTGACCCTATTGATCATTCCTTTCTCCTTAAGCTTTTGATGCCACTTATTTGACCACACCAATCTCATTCTCCTTTGCTGGATCATAACCACTAATTGGGGTATCCCCCAAAGTTGTGTCTTTGTCCTTCTCTTCCTCTGTATTCTTTCCCTTTATAATCTCATCAGCTCTCATAGTTCAATTGTCATTTTTTTAAGCTAGTTTGCTAGTTGGTTGAGCATAAGGTAGTATTTCCAAGTCAAATTAATTTGCATTTCTCTGATGACTAGAGTTTGGATACATTTTTGAGTAAAATCTATTCTTATCTATTATCTATTCTTTACTATTGCATATAGACTAAAGACCTGTATTAAGTACACTCTGAATCATGAGCATAAGGTCAGAGAGCCAGAGTCCTCTAATCCTTTCAATATTTCACCTACATTATTGTGTTCAATTCTCCGTGTCACATTTCAGGAAGGACTCTGAGATATTAAGAGGTTTCAGACATGGACAATTGAGACAGCCATGCTTTGTTGTAAAGAATTTTAAAAAGAAAGAAGAAAAAATTAGTAAAACTTATCAGTACATTGGAAAAATGTAACACTGTATATGCAACGTTCTATACCTGTAGATATCATCCAGTCTTGGGTGAGGAGTGGAAGGAAGTGTCTTCTTATATCCAGGAAAGATCACTTTCAGCAGGACAGTCAGGGAGATTTGATAGAAAGCATCCAAATTGGGTCTTGAAGGAAGTAAAAAAAAAAAAAAAAACTTCAACAAATAGTGATAAAAATTGACTCTCTTCCAAGCAGAGGAGGAAGTATGTGAGCAAAAGGCCAAGAGCTAGGAGAGGGTATGGTGAGAACACAGCATAGAGAGGAATCCTCTTTGTTGGGACATGCACTACAGCAGGGAAAGCCACCTGAGATGTGGCTGAATAAGTAAGCTGATTGCTAGGGGAGGAGTTGAAATGTTTTTATGGAGGAATTGGGAGCTAGTGAGGGTTTGTTTTTTTGTTTTGTTTTGTTTTGTTTTTTAAATAGCAAAGCAACTTTCTTGTAGTGATTAGCCAGATTATGGGAGAAGCAATGTGAAGAGGTTGTAGTTTGGAGACAGGACCACTAACTAAAGGTTATTATCATATTCTAGGTGGGAAGAGTTAAAATTAAATGGTGGTTACTGTGGGAATATAGTGGAAAGGCTAGGTATAAAAATATTGTGGAGCTAGGAAGGGCAGCTTTTAGCAATGAACTACATATTTGTGGTGAGGGACAGGGAAGATCCAAGATAGTGCCAAGAGCGATGTTAGAGGTACCATTCACAGAGAAAGAAACGTTTGGGGGAAATGATGTTGATTTTGAAGTATTAAGCTATCCAGATGATACCAAGCAGTCAGTTGGAAATAGCAGAAAATTGAAACTATGGGAACAGATGAGATCATTAAGAAAGAGAATATAGATAAAGAAAAGAAGAGAGAGTCCAGTGAAGAAACTTGTCGGACATGTAGAAAAGGGAGACCACAAAATGGTTAATTATTAGTAGGAGGAAAATCATGAGAACTGTATCTTGGAGAGGGTATCAAGTTGGAAGAGGTGATCAAAGTAAAGACAAGACAGTGAAGTTAAAATCAAGGACAGGGGGAAAAAAACCTACACTCAGATTTGGCAATTGGGAAATTTTTAATTACTTGGGGATAACAGTTCCTTTTTTAAGTTTTAAATTTGTTTTTAACATTCATTTAAAAATTTTTTCTCTCTCTAGAGTCTTTTAAATCATGAGTCTTTTAAAATTGTTTTGGATCATTACGTTGCTGGAAATAGTTATTCCATCAGTCATATGTCACAATTCGTTCAATCATTCCCCAATTGGTAGACATCTTTCAACTTCCAATTCTTTGTCACAATAAAAAGAGCCATTACAAATAGTTTTTTGTACATATAGTCCTTTTTATTTTTAGAGAGAGCATTTTCCATAAGAGAGAGGGAGTAGACTCTCCAGGACTGAGAGGATACTGAGAAATTAGAGACACTGAATACAATACAGTATTTTTCTTTCCAAGAATTTGTCAATGAAGAGGAGGAGAATGAGGATGAGGTAATAATCAGTATAGGAGGTAGAAAGCTTGGGTTCCTTTTTGAGGACTCTTGGGGGGGGAATTGTAGAAGAAGATATAGATATTTACAGACCTCAGTATATAGAATGGAAAAATACCCAGTAGAGAAGGAAGTTGAAATTTGTGGGATCTTTGGATCATGGAGAGAAGAGGAGAGGAAAAAAAGATAAGGGTATGGATAGAAGGGTTTACTCTCACATATTATAAGATTATCTCTTCCTTTGAAATTGGAGAGAAGTTTTTTAAAATAAATGTCATCTATTCAATGTCATCCCAATTGAATTACTAAAAATTATCTTCCTGAGTTAAAAAAATTAAGAAGAAAATTCATTTGAAAAAGCAAAAGGTCAGGAACTTCAAAGAAACCAGGAAGGAAAGAAGAAAAGGAAATAGATGCAGCAGTATCAAACTTTAAACTATATTATAAAGGAGAATATTGTTAAGGATATTTTAAATTCTAATCTTCATGTTTCAATAAAACCTATGTATCTAAGAATAGAAGGAATGCAAACACTTAGAAGGGAAAAACTTTCACAGATAATCTCTCAAACCGGATGTGATTGGTTTGGAATACTGGTATAATGTAGGAAATGATAGGCTGGTTGATTTAGAAAAACATGGAAAACTTGGACTATCCATCTTCCAAGAAACATCTGAGGAAATAAGAAGGAAATAAGCATAGTATGGTATATTTGTATATATGTGTGTGTATATGTTTATTTTTATTTACATATAATGTATAATATATAGCCACACTTAATTGTGACCGTTAGGGTAGAGGAAAAAGAAAAAAATAAAGTAAAAACTTCACAGCAGAGAACAAAAGAACAATAAGGAAGCAAAGAAAAGCTGGACAGCTTTGAAAACGATAGTATTTATTGTATAGGTTTTCTTGAAATGGAAATTTTATATTTAATCCTTTTCTTATTGTTGCTGTGTACATGACGATTGTTTTTCTCATTTTGTATTTAAGTTTAAAATAAAAAACAATTATTGGAAAAAAGTTGGAAGGAAGGAAAGAAGAACACTGAGGGGATTAGTGGAAGAGGGGACTTATACTCAAGTTGGACAGTCTTAATAATATGAATGAAAACATATTAAGTGTGCTCCAAGCTGGGGACTCACAGAGAAAAAGAAGTCAGTCCTTTCTCACATGGTATTTGGGGAACAAGCTTCTACAGGAAGATTCAGCTGCAGGACAGGTGAAGACCCTTGGATGTTCTAAGTGTGATGCAGCAGCATCTTTAGAGAGGGAAGGAGGAACTCATGGAGTTGGGGCCTTGAGTTCAAAACCATTATAATGGAGAGTGTAGAGATAGTCAAGAAAAGAAGAGTGAAAGAGGGAAGAGTAAAGATGGTTCTAAGGTTTGGGATCCTTTTAATAGAAAAACCACTACTTCTGTCAAAATAAGGAAGGGAGGAGGAGAAAGGAGCTTTGAGGGAAAGATGAATCAAGTGGAGGTTCGAGGCAAAGGTAGTGTGGCCAGCATATCCGGGAGGTGTGGGGAGAAATTGGGACTGGAGATGTAAATTTGGCAGGCAGGTATATCAAGGTAATAATTGAAGTCATAGGGATGATTGAGATTACTAAAGAGAGAGGAGAGTGGCCCTGGATACAACTTCTTTATGAGGAGATGTCAGTATGATCTATGCAGTTACAGACCTCAGTAAGGGGAGGAGATGAAGGAAGACCTGAGAGCCATATACTAACTCCTTGAAAAAAGGATAGAGAGAGACCAAAAATATTATATTGTGGTACCAGGGATATGGAATCTTACTTTTTCAAGCTATTTTCTGACCATTCCCACATGCTTTATCATCAGTCTCTGAAATTTTTATCATTATATGGATTTCTTATAACATGTATATTTGTCAGGGTGCAAAGGATCCATGATGTTGTCATAAGGGTTTTCCAGTGTTGAGACATCCTGCATCAGTGCAGAACACACACCTAACATTTTATATTTATTGAAATTTAACAGAGAATTGAAATAGTTTGCCATTTCTATCAGGGAGTATTACTCTAGAGGAGGGTTCTTCAGTTTTTTGTATTGTGGCACCTTTGTTATTCTCTTGTGAAATTGTCAGATTCCTTCTCAGTCATACATATACATATATATATATATATATATATATATATATATATATATATATATATATATCTTTTCCCTTCCCCTCCTGAGGCTGGGGTTAAGTGACTTGCCCAGGGTCACACAGCTAGGAAGTGTTATCAATCATATTTTTAAATGCAAAAAATGAAATACATAGAATGGCAAAGGAAACCTATTACATTGAAATAAAGATGTCCTTTTATCCTTTGTCCAAGTTCATGATCCCTTGACATCTCCCCATGGGCCTCTTGGGGGACTGTGGACCCCAAGTTAAGAAGCCTTATTCTAAAGGTATGATTAACTTGGATTCCTCGGCCTAGTTTGGAATCCTGATTTGCCACTTGTAATTGATGTGATCTTAGCTAAATTATCTAAATCTCTTAGGGCATTAGGTTCTTTATCTTCAAAATAAGACAACCTGACTAAAAACTTGCTGAGTTCTTTTTCCCAGTCTTAGCTCCTGTGAATTAGATGTTGGAGCCCTAAATGTTTCCAGCACTCAGACAATAAGTAGGGCACAGTGACCGGGGCATGTCTAACATTGGCCAAATTTACCCTACAACAGGAAATTTAAAGGAGTTATAAAAAGCAGAACTATTGTGTTTTCAGAGGAAAGAGGCAGAGGGTGTGGTACATATGGGGTTGGCAGACAAGGCAGGGAGAGGAAGCTAGGGAGCAACTTGATCCTTCCCTCAGATAGTTCCCAAGTTTGTAGGGCCAAGTTCTAGTTAGCTCTCAAGGTGGGGAGAGTGCCCTGGCCCTGGCCTAGAAAGCCATTCCTCCTAGGGCTGACAGCTTTAGCTTAAATGCCATCTTGGAAGAGAGGGAGGCAGCTCAGGAATCAGTGGCTGACTAGAACCTTTGGCCCCTATGTGCCTTCTTGAGAACACTTCTGCCTTCCTGACTCTGGAGACTTAAATTTTCTCTCACATGTTGCCCAGACATTGTGAAGGAATACCAAGGATCTCAGGGGCTGCCCGGGGGAAACGGAAACATTCAAACTTGGGTGTTCCCTGCCATTGGAGCCAGAATAGGCCTATGGCAAAATCTTATTGCTGATGTTTTCTGCCTGTCTGACCTTGGACAAGTCTCATCTATAAAATGAGGAGATTAAACTAGAAGGCCTCTGATGTGGGATGGGACCTACTTCTAATAGGGCAAGAGAAGACACTTAGCCTCTGACCTGAGCCCCTCCTGGAGGGCTATCTCTTCTCCCTTCATCCTTTGTTTTTTCCTCAAAGCTTTGTCCTCTCCAGCTGTTTAAACTTTTCAACAAGGTTGAGGTGTATGTATGGGGTAACCTTGGGGTCAGGGAGTCCCTAAAAGAATGGAAGTGCACCTGTCCCTACTTAGCTCCTTATACTAAGTCATGAAACCTGAGACCAGTGCTTTGGAAGGGCTGATGCTCCACACCCCTAAAGGATGTTGCATTTCAACAACTTGTCTGAAAGAGCATCAGGGCACGCATCAGGAATCCTGGGTTCTAGGCCCTGCTCTGACACTGAGAAAAGGAGAGAGCTGGACAAGATTCTCTCTAATGTTCCTTCTGGCTCTAGCAGTCTGTGAATCTATATGGTTTGGGCCTTAATACAACTTTTATCTACTTACAGATTTTTTGATAGTTTTATTTTTCAAGTAATCTGACAATACACAGTAAAAATTACGAAAATAATCTGGCCTTTAACCCAATACCTCCATTGTTATTACTACATCTTGACACATTTTATCAAAAACAACCAAAAAATCTAGGATATTCCATAGCAGTTTTATATATCATAGCAGAGGAATTAAATGTCTAATGGCCAAACTAAATACATAGAAATACATCATATCAGGGAATTAACATAAAATAATATTTTAATTCATTTTAAATGGACAACTATGATGTATACAATGAAAGCTGGAGAGACCTCCATGTAATAATGCCAAGGGAAAATAGCCCAACTATAATTCTGGAAGAACCAGGAAATGAGAATAAATGGACTGAATTTCTGGCGGGCCTTTGAAGGAGTAACTGAAATAGCGTTACAGTTCTTTGGGAGCCAAAGCTGCATAGTGCAGTGAAAAAACTAATTAGGTTCAAAGTCAAAAAATGTTGGCTCCTATCCCAGTTTTCCCCCATTGTACTTGTGTGGCATCAGCTTCCCTGGCCCTTAAATTTCTCATTTCAAATAAATGAGGGAGCTTGGACAGAATGGCCTCTCAAGTCCCTTCCAGCTCCAAACTTTTTTTTTTTTTTTTTTTTTTTTTTTTTAGCTCCAAACTTTTGATCCTATGATAAGTTTAAATGTAAATAGTTTTTAAGCAAGTTACTGTGTTAAAACATTGAAAACCCCCCCCCAAAAAAAAAAAAAAACTTAGCCTCATTTTCCATAAGAGTTGAACAAATCTCTTGGATCTAGGGCTTTTTTTGAAAATGAGAATTGAGCTAGATGATCTTTTTCTCTTGTAGGTCCTTCTCTAGAATATCTTACTGTTTGCTGTAAATTAACAGTTCCCCCCTCTTTATTTTTCTTCAACTCCCAGTAATCAAGTTTCTTGAATTCTAGATGTGAAGAGACACCTCAACTTAGCACATAGTTGTTCTTAAGAATTCATTTAAATAGGAAGCTAAACAGCACTATTCCTTCGGGCAAGGGGGGTTATGGGTGAGCAGCTTTCACAACTGTAGTCTCATGGATGGATCCTGAAGTCTGTGCCATTCCAGGTTTAGTGTTGACCTCTCTCTTAACACCCCTTCCCCAAGCTTTTCAGGCCATAACTCCTGGAGACATATGTAGTGCTCATCCCAAGTAACAAAATTCATAGTTAAAGCTCTGCCAACTGCTTAGCTACGTGACCATGGGGAGGTCATCTAACTTCTCTGAACATCATTTTTTTCATCTCACAATATTGTAGCAAAGAAAGTGTTTTCTCAATTGGAAAGGGTTTTATAATTGTGATCTAATATCATTATTACAACATTAGCATGATTTAAATTCATTATACTTCAAGAACATCTGGAGCTTGTATTGTGCTTGTTGTATCAAACCTCAGAACATTGCATAGCCTTCTCGAAGAGATTTCCGGAGAGTTTGGCCTGACTGTTAACACAGAAAAGACCAAGTAGATGATAAATGTTTGTTGTCCAAATGACATCATGCACTTGGTTGAGCAGCCTGTAGACACATGCACAGACACATACATATTTGGAACTAAGTTCTCAGACCCAGAATTGAACAGAAGGAAAACCAGTTAGACTGACTTCAAAAAATTGTAGATTCCAAACTTTTCATGTTTTAGGGCAATGAAACACATTATTACAACAGTCTCTGAAGAAATCAAAAGAAAGATCACATAGAGGTCATGAGTGGGTATTTCCAGGCTGCAGCATAAAACCAGTGAGAAACTTTGAGGAAGAAATGTAGAAAAAGATAATGGCCAGGAGCTATATGTGAGAACAGAAGATTAGCTGATCCTGTATGGGAAGGAACGGTGATGGATGGCTAGCCAGGGTACGCCACTGGCACTTTTATCCTGTCAGTAGGAAGTGAAGGCCTCTGGCACATTGGGGAAACTTGGTAGTACCCTGGATAAGAATTATCAGGAATGAAGGGACCACCAAAAAGTATTTCCAAATTAAAACAATCATAGACCTCTTTGAGTATGAACCTCTGTACTAAATATATCAAGTAGCTAAATGACTATTCTGAGTGTCCACAGTAATTTATAAGCATGAAAATAGTGCTAACGGTGGTATTCATGTGATTTACATAGGTAACTCAGGAAACTGAGGCAGACGGGAAGTTAAGTGATTGGCTAAGTGCTCGAGGCCAAATTTGAACTGAGTCATCAGCTTGCTGTTATATGATTTTATAATTACAAATCAAAACAAATTGAGGCTTATACAGGACCGGAGTTGAATCATTCTAATTTATTAATGCCTGAAACTTTTGGCATGGCATTAATAAATTCTGTTTCCTGACCAGTTTCCTGTAAGGTATCACTAATGCTAACACTACTATCTGAACAGAACATTTTCTAAATCTCAGTTATTATTGAGATAAGAATGCTTGGGAAAGGTTAGGACTTCTCAAAACTCCTTCCCAGTATTCTGGGCTTCCTTATGGCCACAATTTCTGGCCCTTATAACTTCTCCCATTTCTTTCTTCCCTTCCTTCATCTGTCTTGAAACAAAGAAAGCCACAGCAACAAATCTATGTTATTAAAAAAGGAATAGGGACCAGACTTACCATGATTTTACTGGTCCAGGAATATCTCCTGAGTAAGGAACCAAGCAAACTTGCCTGTGACTCCTCTGCAATTTATATAGCTTTAGGCCATGGCCTAGGTCTCTCTGAAGTTAAATAACTGATCCAGAGTCTCACAGCCAGTATGTATCAGAGGCAGATCTTCAATTCAGCTTTTTCAGAGTGCAAGTCCAGCTCTTGGTATCCATAAGAAGGAAATGGTATTAAAAGCATTTTTCTTTTATTTCATCTACGGGATTAGGAATAGGGATAGTAGGTAAGAAAGAATGTGTTTGCTAGGCCTTGATTAATGCTGATTAGTATTTGCAGATGTGATAACTCGAATAAACAAATTTTCTAGGAAAATACAGTAGAGTATGAAGATGCTATGGACAGGACTCCTATTCTTTTTGAGTGCATACACATAAGTGTGCACACATACTCCAAATCTTGTCTGTATTTTCATAAAACTTTTATAACCCCCAGTTTAAGAACATCAAAATCTTTCTATTGTTCTCATCAGTTATAGTTTTAAATGCCTCCTCACCAGCCTCAGAATCTCAGGGTAAATGCACAATATCTGGCAGAAAGCCATTAAAAATATTATTTTTCTCCATTTCTGGTTTAAAACAAAAATAGCTTAATGCATGGGTGGGGAGGGAAAAACCACTTTGGCTGTTTCTATTAACAAAGCAAATTTTAAACTACAGTGTCATGGAGAGTACAGATGTAAAAAGATCTTTTTAATTCTGTGATTTTAAGTCTCCTTTAAAAACACATTTAAATCAGTTTGTTACCTCTGAATGATGCCTAAGTTAATATATTCTAACAGCCTCTGTGGGAAATATGTAACCTCTGTGTTTTCAGGAAAGGGAAATCTTCCGAATTCAAGGCACATACTGCCCCTGTCCGAAGTGTAGATTTCTCCTGTGATGGCCAGTTTCTCGCTACAGCTTCTGAGGACAAATCCATCAAAGTTTGGAATATGTATCGGCAGCGCTTCCTGTATTCCTTATACCGACATACCCACTGGGTATGTTGCGCCAAGTAAGTTTAAAAGGAGTTGGAGTAAACTTACATATAATACTTCCTCATGTAAGTCAAATCTTCCAGCAGGACCTATATTTCAGAATCTCTTTACATGTTTTTAATGCATGAATAACAAAAATTAGCAAGGAAAAAAACCTTTTTATCAGACCATCTAATCCTTTTAAAAATAAATAAATTCTGTCAACAAGAGGCAGTGTGACATCCTCATAGTCGGGAAGTTCTGTCTTCAAGAAGTCCCTCTAAGCCTATCCTGGCTTCATGATCCTGGGCAAGTCACCTCCCCTCTCAATGCCCTGGACAAGTAGCTTTTTAAGACTAAAAGTTGCCAAGCAGGTGTCAGCCTGCAAGAAATATGCCAAAAAACTCTATGGAAAATTTCAAATTTACAAAACTGTTAAGTTACAGGAAGTTACTTGATTTGCATAACCTTAAAAGAACTTATAGTGTGGGGTCCATCATATTAATGGTGGCAACACTAGTACAATGTGATTTCTTCGTTCAGATTCATGTTTGTATTATAAACATTGATCTTGGAGTGAGGAAAGGAATGAAAAGCTAAATGAATGTTGGGGATGATCCTTGGAGGACCTCTCGGAGGTCCTCTGCAGGCATCATCTGGTTGAGGGTGTCCACATCATAATACTAAGTGTGTTACCTTCTTCATATTTTCTCGATGGATGAGTGAATGACAACAGGGACAGATAGGTAGGTAGGTAGAAAGAAAGAAAAGAAAAGAAAAGAAAAAGAAAGAAAGAAAGAAAGAAAGAAAGAAAGAAAGAAAGAAAGAAAGAAAGAAAGAAAGAAAGAAAGAAAGAAAGAAAGAAAAGAAAGAAAGAAAGAAAGAAAGAAAGAAAGAAAGAAAGAAAGAAAGAAAGAAAAAGAAAGAGGAAGGAAAGAAAGAGAGAAAGAAAAGAGAGAAAAAAGAGAAAGAAAGAATTAGAGATTAAGGTGATAGAGATACAATAGATGTGATAAGTAGAAAGAGAAGCATAACTGAGAGATAAAAGAAATAAAAGTGATAGGAGTAAATAAAGAGATGACAGATAAGCAGATGGATGGATGGATAGATGACAAAAATAAATAGATATTGAGGTGTTAGACAGTTGGATAGAAGTGATAGAACTTGTTAGATAAATCTAGAGATAGATGAATGGATGAATAGAGATAGAAGAATAGATAAAGCCTTTATTGAATACAAATATTAGCAAAAAAAGAAATTGTCTACCCCTGTAGCTTTTTATGAGAGAAGATGACATTTCAAAAGATGCTGGAAATTTGGGTAGAGAGAGGAGAGCAGCCCAGAGAACATAGAGAAGTTCAGAGAACAAGTAATGGAGCCAAGAGAGAAATGAGCATGTTTGACCCAGGTGCTTCCTTTAAAAGAGATCCTAGATAGAAATTCACATGCCAGTCAGAGGAAGGGCAGCAGAAGTCTGGACATCTTCAGGGTGAGAAGGCTCTGAGTGGGAAGGTCTGAAAAGTCAGGAGAAGAAATGAATTTACTGAAATAAAGTATTCACTAAATAAGTGAATAAATACATCTAAATAAAGGAGTCAAGAATTGCTGGAATGATGTAAATATTTTAAAATTGGCAAAGTAAAGGCAATGAAAGGAAATTACTAAGCAAAGAGGCTCTTGAGACTTGTTTTTAAAAACTAAAAGTGGAGAGTCGAGACAGAGATAGTCACGTACATGCTAGAGAGTCCCCAATTTATTAAAAGGGACATTAAAAGATTAGAAAACTTTTACTTTTATTGTTTGAATTTTATTGTCATAGAAAAAAAAAATCCCAGGAGCCTTATTTCCCACCTGCTAAAATGGAAGTTGCATCACTTTAAACAGGAGTTGTTCTAAATTAGCTATCTTTTCCACTACACAGATTATAGCTAGTATCAAATCAGACATGATTAGAGATTCCCATTGCCCTGTCACTTCCTTCCCTTTGCTCTCAGGATATGAGAGAAGGTCATTTTAGGCGGGTAGGGATTGAAGAGTAGCCCTTTGAGGCCCACATTTTGACAATTATACGATTGATTTTAATAATTAGCATCCTTTCTTTGACTCTAGTCCCAGAGATAAGTGTAGATATCTTGTTACAAAACAAATTTATTCCATACTATATGTAATGTTGTTATCCCTTAAATGTAAAATAAAGTTACTAACTATTCTGTCAGCTCAGCTTGGCTTAAATCTCCTTTCTGTTCATGGAAGGGAATTTACGGAAATACTTTGAAGATAGGCCCCCTCTGCAAAAGTTAATGAATAAGTCTTCTGTACATGTGGCTTTCTTTCTTAACAATGCCTTTAGATTCAGTGCAGATTATTTTCTGGTTTTTTAATTGCAGAAGATTTTTTTTAAATAAAAGGTAAGTTTTAACTTGCATTGGAACATTATTATGTAGGTTTGTGGTAACATTTTATTTTTAGCATGCATAGTTGAATGTACTTGATTTTATTCATTCTCCCTATTGTTTTGAGTCAAGACACTTAATTCAATAAATATTATATGTCAACTATGTGCTAGGGATTAGAGATGCAAAGAAAATGATAAAATGGCCCCTATCTTTAGGGAACTTATATACTAGTAGGGGGATATAGCACATATTACAAATAAGTGTTTTATGAAAAAATTAAAGGGGGGAAACACTGACAAGTAGAAAGATCTTGCACAGGCTTCATGAAAGAGGCACCTGAACTAGGTCATGAAGGAAAATCTAGTTTCAGAGAGAGAGAGATGAAGAGGAAACTCTTTCCGGGCACAAATGCCAGAGTGTAGATGGCAATTGAGAAATGAATTCACTGGTAACTCAGTGTAGCTAGGACAAAGAATTCATAGTCTCAGTATGACACAAAACTAGAAAGAGACATGGAAACCAGGTCAGAAAGGGCCTTAAATGCCATGCTAAGGTATTCTATTTTATTCTCAAGGCAGTGAGGAGCAATTTTGAGGAGGGATGACATCTAGTCTGTCTTGGGCAGTAGGTAAATGAGTTTTTTAATTTTAAGGCAATGAAGTGCAGATGGCGTCTAGCCTTGAAGACCCACTCAGTTAAGTCCTTCTGCTTTTTCACCACCTGCCTAACTTTCTAAGCTCTGGAATAAAAGACCACCCATTGCTGAGATGATATGTGTGAACTGAGCTGGTGCTTCCAATTGAATGGCCAAATTATTAGGAGACTGTGATAGTCATCCCAAGATGTGAGGAGGACTTGGCTTAGAGTGATAATCCTTGAGTGGAGAGAAAAGGCTGGATGGGAGAGAGGCTATGGAAATTAAATTTTCAAATCTTGGCAACTGATCAAATCAGGGAAGGGACAAGGAGGAAGGCTCTGAGGTTATGACCCTGGGTGACTGGAAAGATGACTTTATCCTTGACCTAACTTTTGAGAAGGAGCAATCTCAGGAGGAAAGGGAATGAGTCCTATTTTAGATGTATTTGATTTGATGTTTCTTTGAGGTATCCAACAGCCAGTTGATATGTGGCTAAAATTAAAGAGAGAGATTAAGGATGGACACACAAATTTGGGAATCGTCTGCAGTTAATAATTGAAATATGGCATTTGAAGAGCTGTTGAGCTGTCTAAAAGAGTGTTTGTAGAGAGAAGAGAATAGCATCAGGTTGGCTCTTTTGATGGCCACATCTCCTGACTGAATCTTCTTGAGCTTTCATTCCCCTCCCCCCCAATCTTCTCCAAAGCATCGTCTTCTTGGAGAGCCTCGCTGTCCCTGGGTCGTCCCCTTCCACTTTGGTCTTGGCACAGGTCATCCACAACGTCCCTTAAGAGCACATCTCTCTGAGGGAGGGATGCTGAAGTTCAGTGATAGATAGAAAGATTCAATCAGGAGGTATTGCTGCCAAAAAAGCTAACCTATTGTAGAAAGTAGCTGCTTGTGTTCCAGGAAATGATGGTCTTTATCCACAGGTGCCGTCAATTCAGTTGTTTTGTAGTTGCTTTTCTTGGCTGAGATACTGGAGTGATTTGCCATTTCCTTCTCCAATTAATTTTACAGATGGGGAAACCGAGGCAAACGGGATTAAGTGACTTGTCCAGAGTCCTAGGAAGGTCTGAGGCTGCCTTTGAACAGGTCCAGTCCTCTATCTACTCTGCCACCTTGCTGCCCTTCTGAATTATAATAATAATAGCTAGCATGGGTCCTTTAAAGTTGGCAGAGCATCTCAGAAATGTTGTCTCATTTGGTCCTTACCATCCTGGGAGGTGGATGCTGTTCTCATCCACATCTAGAGAGGAAGCTGAGGCAGAAGCGGTGGTCTGCACAGGGTTATGCATCTGGGTAGGATGTGTCCGGGGTAGGAGTTGAACTTGGGGCTTTCTGACTGCAGATCCAGCCCTCTGACTCACCAGCTTGCTCCCAGCAAGAGAGAGCTTATTCAGATCAGAGGAATGAGGAGCCCCTGGGGAATGGCTCCTGAGGAGGTTTACTGTCTTAGAGCCTGTGGTCGGGACCCGAGGGAGAAACTGCTGAGATCCAAGGCATCTCGCTAGGGCCTAAATCCTGGCCTACAAAGTAAAGTGCTTCAGGGCCAAGCGGGCTGTCGTGGCCCCCGAGCTCCCCACTGCAGCGTGGGCATCCGAAGAGAGGCAGCCTTGGGAACGGAGCTGCCCTCGACAAAAATGGGCTCTGAGGAGAGATGTGGACCTCTTTTCTTAAATTGGAACCACTCAGGGCCCCCAGGTCTCACAGCTGGTGTCTAAGGCCAGATTTGAGGGAAGGCCTCCTGAGTGCAGGACTCTGTGCGCCATGGCGCCACCTGGCGGCCGTGCGAACATCAATGTGAACACTGACCCCGCAGGGAGAAGGCAGGAGGCTCCTGGTCTGAGGTGGGGCCTGCTGAGCACTGGCTGCTAATGAGACTTTAACCAGAGGCTTAAAAACCAGGTACAGAGAGCACCACGCTAGAGACAGACAAGCTCTGGAGGAGCAGTGCATTGACCAGAGACGGTCCCAGAATGGGGCTGGTCGTCAAAGTGTGCACTGAGTGCGGCCCAAGGTCACACATCAAGGCAGCACGTCCACGGCCTGCTGTAGTTTGTGAAGCACTTTACAGATCTGATCCTTACTCCAACTCTTAAAGGGAAGCATGATTATTTTCCTCACTTGTTAACAGAGAAATTCACACAGTCAGTGTGTGAGGCTGGGTTTGAAGTGAGGTCTTCCTGACTCTGGCTCCAGCCTTCTCTTTTCTCCATCCAGTCTTATTCCTTTATTTTGCACATGTAGAAACTGAGCAATTACCCAAGCTCACAGGGCTAGCAGTATCTAAAGTCTTCCTGACTGGAGTCCAGATCTCCCTCACTCTGTGCAGCCTGCCACACTGCAGAGCCGGGAGGTACCCTAGAGACCCAAATGCAACGAGAGGAGTTGGTACCGTCATTGGGACTTGGTACATCACATAATATGAGAAATATGGCTTCTTATTCAGAAGTGACCTATTCGATGAGGATTGTAGGCTAATCTGTTAAAAGGAAGAACAGTAGATATAATGCTCTATAAGACCCTAGATTGAGAGGGAGACAGGACCCTAGAAGTCATCAAGTCCATTCTTCATTATACAAATGAGGAAACTGAGGGACAGAGATAGAGGATCTTTATGATAGAGGATCAATTCCAATGCCACTTCTGCCTCTTCTGTGTCCCTAACATTTAGGTGTAAGAGTCCACTTCATCAGTACAAAGCAAAGCATAGCTGGAGAATAATTAGTGTAAAAAGGGGCTGGGAATTCTAGTGGACTTTGAGCACCATGTAAATCAGCAGTGTAATGTAGCAGCCTATTGGATTCTTAGGCAACATTCAGAGAACTGTGGTCCCAGGACTCCAGAGCCAACAGAGTTACCCTGCTTTGGCCCCCTCTGAGTGCAACATTTTTAGGAAGAACTTTGATGAACAAGGGAGTACCCTGAAGATGATTGTAGAATGATAAATTTAAAAGTGGAAGAAACCTTAACGATCCCGGGATCATAGATTAAGATCTGGGATGCATTGTATTAGTCATGTGGTTCAAACCCTTCTTTTTTCAGATGAGAACATAGAGATCCAGAGAGATAAATGTCTTATGCAATATCATACAGAAACAGGTGGCAGAGTCGAGACAGCCCAAATTCCTCTTCCCTGACTCCCAATCTAGCCTTCTTCCCATTGCTCTCTGTTTCTTTGAGACCATTACATAGAAGCATCATTTGAAGGAACTTGGGGTGGTTAGAAGAAGCAAGGTAAGGGGAGCACGAGTTTCCTTCAAGCATTTGAAGAGCTGTTCTGTAGAAGGTGAAGATGGCTTGTAATTATTGTGCTCAGTCCCAGAGGAGAGAACTCCTGGTAGGTGAAAGTTGAGAGAGGGATGTTGAGGCTCAGTCTAAGGAAAACTGTCTCCCAAGTAGAATCGGCTGCCATAGGAGGAGGTCTAGTAGAAGGAGTTTTTCTGAGGTTTAAATTATCCTCTGAGGGCCCTATTTCTGCCAACAATGTGACTTGGTGGTTAAAAAAAATTTCCTTTTCTGTCTGTATGAAGAAGGTGATAGTGCCCAAACTGACAAAGTTCCCTGTGACTACATACCTAACTCCAGAACTACCAAATCTAAGTTCAGTCCTGGCATGACGTTTGAGGGAAGTGATTGGCAAATTTGAGCACATCTAGAGGAGGGTAACCTAGAAGACAAAGGGCCTGGAAGCTGTGCCCCATATGTCTCTTGACAAATGGTTGAAGGAATGGAGATATTTTGATTGAGAAGAGTAGAATGGTTCTGATAATTGTCTTCATGAAACTGAAGCTCTTATTCGGCTCTAGACTTAGCAGTGGGTAGAGTGCCAGGTCCGGAGTCAAGAAGACTCAAGTTCCACTCCAACCTCAGACACATAGTAGCTGTATGATCTTGGGCAAGTCATGTAATCTCTGCTTCAGCTTCCACATCTGTGAAATGAGGACAATACTAGCATTTGTCTTTCAGAATTATTGTAGGGATCAAATGAGATAATTGTAAAGCATTTAGTACAATGACTGACACATAATAAGTGCTATATAAATGTTAGCTATAATAATAACAAGAATAATTACAATAATTTTTATGATTGATTGAATGATACCACAGAGCTACCAAGGGGAAATCTAGTAGTTAATTTTTCACCCAGAACAGTTTCAAAAGGTCTAACTGGACTCCTATTGAGCTTTCTTCTCTTTTCCCCTCTCCTCCTCTCTCCCCCCACCAAAGATCCTTTGTTATATTGTTTTAAGTAATTAAACCTAAACACTGGAAAACAGTATGTAGTTAACCCAAGACAATAACTTAATAAAGAAATACTCTCCAATCAATATGAACTAATTGGAAAACTCAAAAATAATTTGGAAGAAATCAAATTTAGATTAACATCTTTCACCAAATACCACAGTTAAGTCCCAAATGGAAGTATGATCTAAATTTAATAGGTCAAATCATTTTTAAAAATTAGTTTTGCATTCGTGATGAGAATGGAAGAGGTACTTTTTATAACTGTGGCTAGAGGGGAAATCATTTTAAATTTTAAAATTTTCTCTTTTGTTTTCATCACCTTTATTTTTTAACATATTCTCCTGTCACTCCCAAAGCATTCCTTATCCTGAAGAATGAGAGAGAGAGAGAGAGAGAGAGAGAGAGAGAGAGAGAGAGAGAGAGAGAGAGAGAGAGAGAGAGAGAGAGAGAGAGAGAGAGAGAGAAACCAACAAAGACACACACAGTTCAGGGAGAACAGTTCAGGAAAAAACTCAAATTATATCAACCAAAGTAGATGCAGAGTTTCACATACAAGAAATGAAGGACATATAACTGAAGAAGTGATTAGTCATATGGTAAATGTTTGAGCAAAGATATAGGGGCAGAAAGTTAAAAGCAAAAAGAGGTGGATTATTTTTTACAGAACTACTGATTGTGGTTACTAGCCTCCCAATTATAATTTGCTTTGGAGATGATTCTGTCAAAATCATTTCATATAATTATTTAATTTGGAAAGTTTTAATCTAAAAATAGTTCATAATTATGTAGTAAGATTTTTTTAAATAGATAATAAAATTATATAATAGTATATAATAAAATTAACAGCACAATTCCAATATTGTCCTGCTTATCTCTGTCTCTTTCTTGACTTCCTTCTTTTTATCTTTCTTAACATCCTTTTGCTTTCATTTTTCTGCTTGATAAACGTTTTATTAATGCTCTTTCTTTTCCTTTATTATTTTCCCTCCCTCAAAATAGGACAAATGCCCTCCCTTCTAAAAAATAAGTGTAATCAGGGAAAATCAATCCATATTTTCACCCTGTTTGCATCTTTAGTCCTTCATCTTTTTCAAGAGGTAGAAAATGTGATTCATCATCAATTTTTTAGACTTATTTTTGTTCTTGCCATGAATCATTACTATTATTTAAGTCTTTTAAGATCATTTTCCTTTATAATGCCATAGAATGTATAAATTGTTTTCTTGATTCTGCCTTCTTTACTCTGCATCAGTTCACACAAATTTTCCCAGTCTTCTCAGAATCCATCCATTTCATTGTTTCTAATGGCATAGAATTTTACATTGTATTTATATGCCATAATTTGGTTGGTTATTCTCTTAGTTGATAGGTATTCCTTTTGTTTCCAGTTCTTTGTTGCTACAAAAAATGCTGCCATAAATATTTTTCTACAAATGGTTCCTTTCTGTCTTTGATCTCTTTGAGATATAAGGCTCAAAGTACTATCATAATTTGGAGGATATGAATAATTTTATAGATTTGGGAATATAGTCTTTAATTATTTTCTGAAATGGTTTGACCAATTAACATATTCCCAATAATGGATTAGTGTGCTTTTCTTCTCATAGCTTTTTGAAAAATGGCAACTTTCCTGCTTCTTAGCTTTGCAAATCTGATGGGTATACAGTATGAATGGAGTGGTTTTAATTTGCATTTTTCTTACTAGTGATTTGGAGCTTTTTTTAAAACCAGAATTACCTATTCATATCTTTTGATTGTCTTTTGAGGAATGGTCTTTTTCCTTATATATTTGAATCAGTTCCTTAGATATCTTATGTATTAGATTTTTATGAGAAGTTTTCTATTTATTTATTTTTTTTTATTCATTTTTCCAAATTATCCCCTCCCTTCCTCCACTCCCTCCCCCCGATGGCAGGTAATCCCATACATTTTACATGTGTTACAATATAACCTAGATACAATATATGTGTGTAAATACCTTTTTCTTGTTACACATTAATTATTAGCTTCCGAAGGTATAAGTAACCTGGGTAGATAGACAGTAGTGCTAGCAATTTACATTCGCTTCCCAGTGTTCCTTCTCTGGGTATAGTTATTTCTGTCCATCATTGATCAACTGGAAGTGAGTTGGATCTTCTTTATGTTGAAGATTTCCACTTCCATCAGAATACATCCTCATACAGTATTGTTGTTGAAGTGTATAGTGATCTTCTGGTTCTGCTCATTTCACTCAGCAACAGTTGATTTAAGTCTCTCCAAGCCTCTCTGTATTCCTCCTGCTGGTCATTTCTTACAGAGCAATAATATTCCATAACCTTCATATACCACAATTTACCCAGCCATTCTCCAATTGATGGACATCCATTCAACTTCCAGTTTCTAGCTACAACAAAAAGAGCTGCCACAAACATTTTGGCACATACAGGTCCCTTTCCCCTCATCAGTATTTCTTTGGGATATAATCCCAATAAAAGCAATGCTGGGTCAAAGGGTATGCACAGTTTGACAACTTTTTGGGCATAGTTCCAAATTGCTCTCCAGAATGGCTGGATTCTTTCACAACTCCACCAACAATGTATCAGTGTCTCAGTTTTCCCACATCCCCTCCAACATTCATCATTATTTGTTCCTGTCATCTTAGCCAATCTGACAGGTGTGTAGTGGTATCTCAGAGTTGTTTTAATTTGCATTTCTCTGATCAGTAGTGATTTGGAACACTCTTTCATATGAGTAGATATAATTTCAATTTCATCATCTGAGAATTGTCTGTTCGTATCCTTTGACCATTTATCAATTGGAGAATGGTTTGGTTTCCTATAAATCAGGGTCAGTTCTCATTTTGGAAATGAGACCTTTGTCAGAACCTTTACTTTTAAAAATAGTTTCCCAATTTGTTACTTCCCTTCTAATCTTGTTTGCATTAGTATTGTTTGTACAGAAACTTTTTAGTTTGATGTAATCAAACTCTTCTATTTTGTGATCAATAATGATCTCTAGTTCTCCTCTGGTCATAAATTCCTTCCTCCTCCACAAGTCTGAGAGGTAGACTATCCTCTGTTCCTCTAATCTATTTATGATCTCATTCTTTATGCCTAAATCATGGACTCATTTTGATCTTATCTTGGTATATGGTGTTAAGTGTGGGTCCATATCTAATTTCTGCCATACTAATTTCCAGTTTTCCCAACAGTTTCTTCCGAATAATGAATTTTTGTCCCTAATGTTGGTATCTTTGGGTTTGTCAAAGATTAGATTGCTATAGATGTACCCTTTTTTCCTTTGTATCTAATCTGTTCCACTGATCTACCGTTCTATTTCTTAGCCAGTACCAAATGGTTTTGGTGACTGCTGCTATATAATATAGCTTTAGATCAGGTACACTTAGACCACCTTCCTCTGAGTTTTTTTTTCATTAGTTCCCTTGCAATTCTCGACCTTTTATTCTTCCATATGAATTTTGTTGTTATTTTTTCTAGGTCATTAAAATAGTTTCTTGGGAGTCTGATTGGTATAGCACTAAATAAATAGATTAGTTTGGGGAGTATTGTCATCTTTATTATATTCGCTCGGCCTATCCAAGAGCACTGAATGTCTTTCCAATTATTTAAATCTGACTTTATTTTTGTGGCAAGTGTTTTGTAATTTTTCTCATATAATTCCTGACTTTTCTTTGGTAGATGGATTCCCAAATACTTTATACTCTCAACATTTGTTTGGAATGGAATTTCTCTTTGTATCTATGAGAAGGTTTCTACAAGGAATTCTTCCCTGTTAAATTATTCGCTTGTACTGTGCAAAGCCTATTTCAGTTTGATGTAATCACAATTGTCTATCATATTTCCTGTGATTCTCTTTATCCTTTGGTCAAGAACTGTTCTTCCCACCATGGTTATGAAAGGTATCATTTTCACTGTTCCTTTTATTTGTTTATTATATAGCCTTTTACATCTAGGTCATATATCTGTTTGGAGCTGACCTTGGTATATGATTTGAAATATTTGGCTAAACTGCATTTGTGTCCAACCACTGGCCAATTTGGCTAGCACTTTTTGTCAAGGAGTGAGTTATTGCCTTCATAGTTTTTGGATCATTGGATTTATTGAACACTATACTACTAAGTATGGTTTTGCATTTTGTGTACCCAATTGATAATTAATCATTTTTTTTCTGTTTTTTTACCAATTCTAAAAAATTTTAAGGTTATGGCTTTTTAGTGTAATGTAAAATTTGATCTTGCTAGACCACCTTGTCTATTCTCCCAGCTTTTTCTCTCCATTATTTCCCTTAAGATTTTTGAGATTCATATAGTCAAGAATACGTCATTTTGGTTGAATTTTGATAACTTTTTTTCTAACTAATCCTTTGGTAATTTAATTAACATGGCTCTGAATAGGAATTTTATTTATTTAATATTCTCTTTTTGTTTATATTTCTATGGCTCAATCACAAGCAATATCTCCCCAATTATTTAGGTTTATATTTCTGTAAAGTCTATTTTGTATGTGTAGTTATACAATTCTCTCTTGTAAGTATATTCTTATAATATATATTTTGGTATGTGGATTCCGTTAAATCCTATGGTGATTTTGATTGGAATTTCTTTTTAAAACTCTTCCTGTTAGGTTTTGTTGTTAAAATATAAAAATTATATGGATGGGTGTGTTCTATATCCTTCCACTTTGTTGACATAACTATTTCAATTAATTTTTGGTGGGAACCTTCAGCATTCTTTGAGTAGATCATTCTATCATCTGCAAAAATTACTATTTCATTTTTTCTTGGACTACTCTCATTTCCCTCAGTTTATTTATTTTTCTTAGTATAGGTAATCATAGGAAGTAAAAATGGTATCAGTGGACATTGTTGTTTTAACCTCTATTTTTTTTTCCTAATTTTTTTTTGGTATGTGAAAAAATTATAGTTAAATGATTTACATAGGGTCACACAGCTGGAAGGCTTTACCCCTATTCTAATGGGAAAGACCTAATAGCTTTTAGTTTTAGATAGAAATGATTCCTAATGTTAAGGAATAGTTCATTGATTCTTATCCTTGTTATTTTTAACATAGAAGGTGGTGTATTTTGTCTTTTTCTGTATCTGTTGAGAAAATCAATGTGATTTTCATTGTTTTTTTATTAATATCATCAGTTATGTTTATTGTTTTCCTAATATTAAACCAACCCTGTATTCTTTTTTTTATAAAAAATTTTTTGACAGTATATATGCATGAGTAATTTTTTTATAACATTATCCCTTCTATTCATTTTTCCAAATTATCCCCTCCCTCCCTCTACTTCCTCCCCTAGATGACAGGCAATCCCATACATTTTACATGTGTTACAGTATAACCTCTAGATACAATATATGTGTGTAAATCCCATTTTCTTGTTGCACATTAAGTATTAGATTCCGAAGGTGTAAGTAACCTGGGTAGATAGACAGTATTGCTAACAATTTACATTCACTTCCCAGTGTTCCTTCTCTGGGTGTAGTTGTTTCTGTCCATCATTGATCAACTGGAAGTGAGTTGGATCTTCTTTATGTTGAAGATATCCACTTCCCTCAGAATACATCTTCATACAACATTGAAGTGTATGTACAGAGATCTTCTGGTTCTATTGATATCACTCAGCATCAGTTGATTTAAGTCTCTCCAGGCCTCTCTGTATTCCTCCTGCTGGTCATTTCTTACAGAGCAATAATATTCCATAACCTTCATATACCATAGTTTACCCAACCATTCTCCAATTGATGGGCATCCATTCATCTTCCAGTTTCTAGACACTACGAAAAGGGCTGCCACAAACATTTTGGCACATACAGGTCCCTTTCCCCTCATCAGTATTTCTTTGGGATCTAAGCCCAATAGCAGCGATGCTGGATCAAAAGCTATGCACAGTTTGATAACTTTTGGGGCATAGTTCCAAATTGCTCTCCAGAATGGCTGGATTCTTTCACAACTCCACCAACAATGTATCAGTGTCTCAGTTTTCCCACATCCCCTCCAACATTCATCATTATTTGTTCCTGTCATCTTAGCCAATCTGACAGGTGTGTAGTGGTATCTCAGAGTTGTCTTAATTTGCATTTCTCTGATCAGTAGTGATTTGGAACACTCTTTCATATGAGTGGATATAGTTTGAATTTCATCATCTGAGAATTGTCTGTTCATATCCTTTGACCTTTTATCAATTGGAGAAAGGTTTGATTTCTTATAAATTAGGGTCAGTTATATATTTTGGAAATGAGACCTTTATCAGAACCTTTAACTATAAAAATATTTTCCCAATTTGTTACTTCCCTTCTAATCGTGTTTGCATTAGTATTGTTTGTACAGAAACTTTTTAGTTTGATATAATCAAAATCTTCTATTTTGTGATCAGTAATGATCTCTAGTTCTCCTCTGGTCATAAATTCCTTCCTCCTCCACAGGACTATTCTCTGTTCCTCTAATCTATTTATGATCTCATTCTTTATGCCTAAATCATGGACCCCTTTTGATCTTATCTTGGTATATGGTGTTAAGTGTGGATCCATATCTAATTTCTGCCATACTAATTTCCAGTTTTCCCAACAATTTTTTTCAAATAATGAATTTTTATCCCTAATGTTGGTATCTTTGGGTTTGTCAAAGACTAGATTGCTATAGATGTACCCTTTTTTATCCTTTGTACCTAATCTGTTCCACTGATGGACTGGTCTATTTCTTAGCCAGTACCAAATGGTTTTGGTGACTGCTGCTATATAATATAGTTTTAGATCAGGCACACCTAGACCACCTTCATCTGACTTTTTTTTCATTAGTTCCGTTGCAATTTTCGACCTTTTATTCTTCCATATGAATTTTGTTGTTATTTTTTCTAGGTCATTAAAATAGTTCCTTGGGAGTCTGATTGGTAAAGCACTAAATAATTAGATTAGTTTGGGGAGTCTTGTCATCTTGATTTATCCAAGAGCACTGAATGTCTTTCCAATTATTTAAATCTGACTTTATTTTTGTGGCAAATGTTTCGTAATTTTGCTCATATAATTCCTGACTATTCTTTGGTACATGGATTCCCAAATATTTTATACTCTCAACATTTGTTTGGAATGGAATTTCTCTTTGTATCTCTTGCTGTTGCATTTTGTTGGTGATATATAAGAATACTGAGGATTTATGTGGATTTATTTTGTATCCTGCCACTTTGCTAAAATTTTGAATTATTTCTAATAGCTTTTTAGCAGAGTCTTTGGCCAACCCTGTATTCTTGGTACAAATCTGACCTTGTTATAGTGTATAGCCTTTTGGCTATGCTGCTGTAGCCTCTTTACTAAAATCTTTTCCCATTATTTTTGCATACATATTATTTAGAAATATTGTTTTTAGTTTTTTTCCCCTCTACTTTATCTCTTCCTGTTTCAGATATTAGGATTACAAAAGGAATTTGATAGGATCCTTGATTTTCCCATTTTTGAAAATAATTTATATAATATTAGAATTTTTATTTGAATATTTAATAGAATTCTCTCATAAATTCATCCAATACTTCCCCCCCTTCAAATTGTCTCTAGTTTTGTCAGCATATGTTTGGACAAACTAGTAGCTAATTTCCTTCATTTCTTATGAAGTTTTTTCATCTTTCATATTGGCAATTTGATTTTTCTTTCTTTTTAAAGTCAAATAAGCTAAAGGTTTATTTATTTTTATTTGTTCAAAAAACTATCTCCTAAATTTGTTGATCAGTTTAGAGATTGCTTTAAAATTTTATGTTTTATTCTTAGACTTTTTATTTTTTTGTAATTAGTTATGGGTTTTTTATTAGTGCCTTTGGGTTTGTTTGTTTTTTGTTCCATTTCATTTCCAATTTATTGCTCTGTATCTTCTTTTTGTTGAATAAAGTGTTGTATTTAAACACATGGATGTTCTCCTAAGGATTTTCTTTAGCATTTTTCTGCATGATTTTTTTTTTCGTAAGTACCACCTGCTTACTAGCACCTTCCTTCTTGTGCTTTCCAGATTTTCAGCTGATGGAAGACTAATAGTATCATGTAGTGAGGATAAGACTGTTAAAATCTGGGATACAACAAATAAACTGTGCATTAATAGCTTTACAGACTCTGAAGGGTAAGTCAAGCCATTCTGGGACATGTGGGTGCTTGTGCTTTATTAAAGAAGACTTTTGCTCTTCTATTATTGCAATCTTTTACTTCATGAAAATGACAGTGCCTGACATCTGATTCATTTTTCCTGATAGGTTTGCAAACTTTGTGTCTTTTAACCCCAGTGGCACGTGCATAGCTTCAGCAGGTTCTGATCATACAGTGAAACTCTGGGATATAAGAGTAAACAAGTTACTTCAGAATTACCAAGGTGACTAACGCATACTAAAGCATAGCCATTCAAGTCTCTTTTAGAATCTTCCATAAGCCTTTGAACCTCTTTGTGCATAGCCTGATCCTTTTAGTGAGTCTCCACACTGGTACCAGCCAGCCTTTGTATTAGTCTGAGAAAGTCCCTGGGCTTTCTTTACAGTCTATCAGGAATGTAAACAGAGAGCCATTTCTGTTGATTTTCTTTTTCAGGTAACTAAGTGAACATTGAACTATTTTCTTTCACTTTTTAGCTGGCCAGAAAAGATAATGTATCTTTATTCCTATTATGAATAGACTTTTTAAAAAAAAGTTTCTAAGAGGTAAGGAACAGATTTCTGTTGCTCTGGCTCCATCTGTTACTGATAAGATGAGGTAACTGCCAATGGTGGGAAACCTGGGAGTTCTAGAAAATAGAGAAAAGATAATTCCCTTCACTGAAAACCAAATCCTAGGTTTTAAGTTTTCCACAGGTGAACTTTAGAAAACAGGGTCCATGTCTGAATTAATGAAAGGCTTCAGATTTATTCTGTACCAAGCACTGTGCTATACCCTGGGGATGTACACACAAAATTGTCTAATACAAGGCTTTCTTTTCCCCTTCATAATAAGCACTTAATAAATAGTTATTAGCTGGATGAATGAGTCCTATTCTTTGGGAATGCTGCAAGGTCTGGTTCTTAAACCACAAATAGAACCTTATAGAAAATAATTTTCTACGACTCTAGCCTGAATTTAAGGCAGAAGTCCATTGATTTTTTTTTCAATGTTACATCAAGTGTATTTTTCCATTTCTTTAAGACAGTTCTCATCAACTACTTAATTGTATTTGATGTCTTACTTTTCTCCTCTTACTAATTAAATTAGTTTTTAAAATTTGAGCTAAGATATGTTTCTGTGTGTATGTGTGTGTGTGTATTCCAAGCTAGTAATAATTACTTGACAGAGACTGGATATGTGTCCAGTAACTTGATAATTACAAAGTGAAATACATTAATCTTCTATGACACACTCTTTTTTTCCAAATATTCTTGTCTAACTGGCCAGAACCACATTTCCTTGATGTCAAAACATTCACTCAAGCCAGTTGTCAAGATATGTTCACCTATTTATTTTAATAACCAACTTATTTTAATTTTTAATAGAATTAATTTTGTTGAGTCAATCTACAACAAAATAACCTCTTTTAAATTGAAATTTTTACCTACACTTGAGGTAGGTAAATCTTAGAACCAATCTAAAGTATGTCGAAATATAATGATGTCTGAATGTCCCTTTTTTTCCTCATGTAAATCAGTTCACAGTGGTGGAGTCAACTGTTTGTCATTCCATCCTTCGGGTAATTATCTCATCACTGCCTCATCTGATGGCACCCTTAAGATCTTGGATCTAGTAGAAGGAAGACTCATATATACGCTTCAAGGACACACGGTACTGGCAGTGACATTTTACATTTTTAAATAGATACATTTCGTTAAATCCTGACGATATTATGTCTTATCGTCCATTTCATTGCAGAGTGTTTTGCTGCTGTTATTAACAAAGTTGCTTTTATGTGATTAGTACAATATTTCCAGTTGAACAACTCCTTATACGTGATTTGTCACTGGATATTCTTGGTGTTCCATATTTATTAGCTACTCAATTAACCCTTTCTTATATTCAAGGCTATATAAATAAATTAGACATGTCCTATTTTTCAAGGAAAAGTCTTGAATAATTTCTTAAGTGCATAATTTACGTAATTTTCTCTGGAGCTTTCTTTATGTACTTGAGATTGTCTTTTTCTAAAATATACATTTACAGATTAGATCTCAAAGGGAAAAAGAGCTTGTTCTGTTATCAGATGGCATGTACTTTTCCTGACTTGCTTTCTACTTTGCTCACAGCAGCTGGTGAGTCAGGGAGTACAGGTGGTATTGTTCCCATTTCATAGATAAAGGAACTCAGGCTTCATGAAGTCAAGTGACATGTTTGCAGTCATTTAATGTCTGAGATTCAAATTTGCATCTCCTGACTTTGAGCCCAGCACGATTTCTGGCATGCCACATTTAAAAAGCAGAAATAGACTATAAGTTATTTTTGGTTTGTTTGTTTTGTGAGGTCATTGCCTTGCCCAGGGTCACACAGCAAGTAAGTTAAGTGTCTGATGAGAGATTTGAACTCGTATTTCCCTGACCCCAGGTTTACCTACTGTGCTATCTAGCTGCCTGATTAAGGTTTTTGTTTTTGTTTTTTAATTCTAGTAATATGTCTTCAACTGATAAGTATAAGCCATAAAAAAAGGAAGTGATTGAAAGGCAATAACATAATTAGTAGCCAACAGACCGAGCTAGACGTATGAAAGAAAATTATATGTTCTGTGTTTTAGGCAAAAGCCTTCCAGAAACAATGTTGTTATTAACTTAGATTAACCTAATTCTAAACATTTCTGTTAGAGAGAAATCCAAAGATAGGCAGATTTACTTTGATAATTCTCAAACAAATCATTTTAGAATGAGTGTCCTCAAATAAGATTAAATAAGGACAGACAAAAGATTAATTTAGCATGTTATTGGGTCTTAGAGCACATTTACCTTTAGTCATTTATTCCTCATTTGACCATCTTTGGCCTTCTAAAGATTCCTGTTCTATTGAATCAGAAGTGGTATCCAAGAAATAAGAATCAAGGCTTTTTCCTTCAGAGTGAAGAGACTCCATATGTTTCCACAGCTGAATAAAAAGAAATGTAATAGGTTTGTGAAAGAAGTACATAGGGCACATTCAACATAAATTTTTTTTTCCAAATAATTGTTCTTAACTATGGTTGCTGAAATTTTTTTAATATGTGGCTTTATTAGTAAGTTGAAGATACAAAGGGACAGCAGGAATTCAGGTCCATATGCTTCATCCCTTCTAGTGTCACTGAGTATCTCCTCAAGGCTCACTGAATGGCTTCAGTGCTAGCTGCCAAGAGCAGGATGGGAAGTGAAAGGAGAACCTTCTACCCAACCTACCTTTTGGGGAATCTTCTCATATGAGGTGGAATGAATGAGGTCAAACTATGTGAACAGTCTGAGGGACGCTCTGTGTGGCTGCTCCAGGCATGCTGACCAAGCTGGCTTTGATGCTTTCTAGCAGATGAACCATGGGCAGTTCACAAAGACTCAGTTTCCTTATCTTTAAAATGGGCCTAATATTATGCCACACATTTCACAAAGTTATTTTGAAGTGCTATGAAAACCTTAAAATGTTATATAAACATGAACTATTGTTATTGTTAAAATTTACCAATACCATTCCACTTAAAGAGATCATTATTTATATAAAAGAAAAAAAAATTCTGATTTCTTATGGAACAGGTTACTCAGTTTAATTTTAGAAGCTTGGCTATAAAAACAGATAGTACATGAGATTTCCAAAATTCAAGAGTTTAGTCTTGATATTTTATTGAAATATGTTTAGCAGAATTGCATATGTTTAACCTATATTAGATTGCTTGCTGTCTTGGGAAGGGGTGAGAAGGGAGAGTCTTGGGAAGGGGTGAGAGGGGAGGGAGGGGGAAAAATTTGGAACATAAGGTTTTGCAAAGATAAATGTTGAAAACTATGCATGTATTTGGAAAAATCAAATACTATTTAAAAAATCTTCACAAGAAAAAGTTTAGTTTTGAATTGAGGAATACTTTATTTGACAAATATAGGATCTTGCAAAGTCTTTTAAAGGGTAGATGGTATTTTTTCCAGTAGTATTTTATTTTTCTAAATACATATAAAGATGGTTTTCATCATTCATTTTTGTAAAATTTTGTTCTAAATTTTTCTCCTTCTTCCCTTACTCTCCCTCCCTAAGACAGCAAGCAATCGGATGGGGGTTCAATATGTGCAGTCCTTTTAAACATATTTCCATATTTGTCATGTTGTACAAGAAAAATCAGACTAAAAGGGGAAAAAACCATGAGAAAGAGAAAAACAAACAAATAGATCAAAATACTATGCTTTAATCCACGTTCAGTCTCCATAGTTCTCTCTCTGGATGTGATCAGCATTTTCTATCTTATGTCTATTGGAACTGTAAAGGCTAGATTCATATTTTATTTACAGATATTATTTTGGAAGTGAGACATCATTGCTTTTTATTTTGACTCAAAAGTTGCTTTAAAAACAGGTAATTCCTTGATTCTATAGGGAGTAATCACTTTTGCCAGGAAAACTTTTTTCAGGCTTTGGTAATATACGTATCTATGTATATCTTTATAGTCCTGAAATTGGACCAGATAGTTTCTGAGGTCCTTTCCACTCTGTGATTGAGGCTATAACCTTTTCATCTTCCTAAAGTTATTTGCATTGGTCTCTCCCATCTCTCTGAGAAGAGCTTCCATTTCCCAGCAGGTTGTAAATGCAGCAGCCATTTGTGGACTCAAGTCCAGAAGATTTGATCTGCTGTGGTTTTCTGACTTGAGTGAGTTCATCCCTCCTTTGACATCTTGGTAGCCTTTTACTCCTAGATGTTCACCATGTTGGTTCTGGACTTGATGTAGAAACCCACTTGAGTGTTATCATCCCTAATCAGTTCAGCATTCCTGAGTTCAAAATGATCCACCCGTTTCAGTCTTTCCAGCCACAGGATTGTACCACAGGTTTCCATTTTCCCCCTAAAAGAATGCTTGCTAATAGAACTACATCTTTAATTTGCAGGGCCTAAAGAATTATATCAGAGTGAAGTAAAGAACATTGTATTATTGAAGAAAAAATGACTGGGGGCAACTGACTAGGCAGGTGATCTGTTCCCAGGATTCAATTCCTTCCACATCTGGATCTGTAGTTTCTCTGGATACAGCTGTTGCCATAGGTTTTTGTTTTTTGTTTTTTGAGGGGTTTTTTGTTTTTTTTTTTAAAAGGTGGTTATTGCTGATAGAGATTGTCTTTTTAAGTGAGAAATTGTCTATATTTGATTTAGAAGTGAACTTAAAAGGAAACTGAAATTGGAAAAACAGAAGGCAAACATACTCTTTTAGGTCAAGTTGTCCTTGCAAAGGTAAATGCCGCTTGTATTTCAGTGTGAAATGAGCATCAGAATGATGGCCATAAAGTCTAAAGTACTTTTAATTTTTTCACTTTATTAATGGGAGAAGCAGACAGAAAAACCCAAGGGAAGACTTTGAAGTAGGAAATGACTTATGTTCATATGTTGGCATCCCAGCTCATTCCTTGAAAGGTCTGCTGCTGATAAGAATATTTCCGAGAGCAGATCTCTGAAAAGACTTGGTTAAAGATAAAAGAATTATGATACATTTTCTCATATTATTTTCTTGTTATAATTTATAATTGGTTCAGTATTATTTTAACCTTATCCACTGTCAGCAGTTGATGCTCAACCAGGAGTCTAAATTTTAGAGTCTGATTTCTATAAAGTGAGATGAAAAATAGACTGTAGTTACTCTCTGTAATCTTGTTTATCCTAGAGCATCACTGATCATATATTATTTTCCCCTTCTTGTGTTCTCTCGTTCCATAGGGACCCGTCTTTGCCGTTTCCTTTTCAAAAGGTGGCCAACAGTTCACATCTGGAGGTGCTGATGCTCAGGTTTGTGAGCTCCCCCAATTCTCTGACCTCAACTGAGTTTGACACTGCTGTCATGCTATACATTTCTGCCATTTGAAGCAGTTAGGTGGTTCAGACATGAGATGGTCTCAGGCATTTACTAAATGTATGACCCTGGAGAAATGATTTAACCTCTATTTACCTAAATTCATTCATCTGTAAAATGGGGATAGTAATATAATAGCACCTTCCTCCTAGGGTTGCTGGACAGATAAAATGAAATTATATCTATAAAACTTAGCCTAATGCATGGCATACAGTAGGTGCTTAATAAATGCCAGCTCTTCTTCTTCCTTGAGAGTAGATTTGACTACTGGCAATAGCCAAAAGCTATTCACAGATGAATAAGATGGGTGATCAAGCTCAGTGATATATTTGAGGTCAGAAATGTGACATCCAATAGATCTCTCTCTTTTATTTATTTAGTTTTTTGTTGAGCATAAACTGGCCTTAGTAGCAATTTCCCTGAAATGCTATTTCCAAATAGAGATTAAGAACCAGATGTAATGTTCAGAGGCCTAGAATTTGAGGCCTGAATCTCATACCAGATGTGATGTTCAAAGACCTAGAATTTGAGGCCTACATCTCATACTTCCTAGCTGAGTGGTTGCGACCTCTCACCTCCCTGCTAAGGTTTTGTTCTCTACGTAGTGAGGGGGGTGAACCCAATGGCCTCATTGGTGCTTCCCAGCTGCACTGTTCTGTGATTCTGTGGCATTCTGAGCATCAGCAGCAATGGCAGAATCACCCTCTGTGTTTTGAGGAATGCCATAAGTTCATTTGTATAAGCTGTACTCTACTTAATCAGTCAAAATATACCTTGTATTTGTATAGTATTTCATAGTGTTCAAATTGGAGTCCAGTTGTCTATTAGGAAGTCGCCATAATGTACCAGAATCTTATAAGACTAATTAGACATTGAGATTTCTTTTAAGATCAGATACATTTTAAATTTCTATCCTGAAAACATTAACTATCTTTATTATTCACTTTTATATAGATTTTATTGTGGAAGACAAATTTTGATGAAGTGAATTATAAAGATCTTCTGAAAAAAAACATCAAACGATTACATTTTGATGCCCCACCTCATCTTCTTGATATTTACCCAAGAACTTCTCATCACCATGAAAAAAAAATGGATTCAATTGAGGTGAGTAGATTAAGTCCATCAGTCCTAAGGTCTGCCAACTTCTTTCTGTTCCCAGTCCATCTCCATGTTTTCATCTGTCCCCTCCTTCCTGTTTCCGAGGAAGAAGCAAGCATCCCTGCTCCTTTGTAATGAGAACCCTCATGGACATCCTTAATCGCAGCCTCTCATGTTCATTGGAATTATTCAGCACGTCTCCTGCCTCTCTTTCGTATATTCACTTTCTCCCTTTCCCTTGGTGGCTTTGGTTTTTTAAGACTTCTTTCCTTTCTTTGCTTCTGAATCCACATGTGTATTTTTCCTCAGAGTGCCTCTTGGTACAACTATAATAGGAACTTGAGGAGCTACAAAGAAGTGCACTATCCCTGTTGGCTGTCACTTCATGTTATTCCTTTCCACTGCATACTCTGAGTCATTTAGACTTTTTTGCTACTTTCTATAATTTGTTTTCCACTTTGATCACTTTTTTTTTTTTTTTTTTTTTTTTTTTTTTTTTTTTGCGGGAGGTGGGGGGAGGTGAGGCAGTTGGGGTTATGTGACTTCCCCAGGATCACATAGCTAGTAAGTGTGAAGTCTGAGGCCAGATGTGAACTCAGGCCTTCCTGACTCTAAGTTCCATGGTCCATCCACTGCATCCCCTCTCTGTCCCCCTCCTTGGCCACTCTTGAAAAGGGCCTCCTTAACTTCCTCATCACCAACTCCATTTGCCTTTTCTGAAAATTAATCTCCATTGACCTCTGCATTTGGTACAGTTGATGGCTGCATTCTTTTGTAACTCTTTCTTCACTTGGGTTCCATGACAAAATCCTTATGGTTCTTACAAGCAGATTGCTTTAGCAATTCTCTAGGAGAGATATTAGCAAAGGTTAAGAACTGAGTACCTCCTTTACAGTAAGTATAGAGAGCAGGAAGATTCGTTCAGTATATAGTAAATATCTACAATGCTTACAAGTAAGTATTATGAAAACCATCATGCTGGGCACTTGGATTACAGACAGAAACAGAGGAACACAAAAATGGTTAAGATTCAGATCTTTAGAAGAAAAAGCAGAGGGTCTTAAGGAATTCATTTCCATTTTCTGCATTATCAGTGTTATCCGGAATTAGATATCTTGGGGGAACAAAATAGAAGAGCTTCAGTTTCAATAGAAAAGAATAAATAAACAGAAAGAAATTCTGACTTATGTCAGGAGATTGAAAAGTGGAATGTCATACATAGAAGAAAGGGAGGAAGGTGTCACTGAGCATGTGGAGTTGATGAGCAAATATAGGACTGTTCTTGCATCCCAGGAAGCCAGGTGCTCTGAAGCAACAGCAGCTGCTGCTTATATTCTGATAAGCTGGGTGCATAGTTGCCACCAGGTTAGCAACAGGGTACTGGGTATGGAGACTTACTTTGAGGATAAGGAAGGCAGCTTTCTGCCAACCTAACAAAATTAAGAGATAGCCTCATTGGTGCTTCCCAGCTGCACTGCTCTGTGATTCTGTGGCATTCTGAGCATCAGCAGCAATGGCAGAATCACCCTCTGTGCTTTCCCAGGGTATGGATTAGCACATGCCGATGAATCTCTCAACACTAAAGATTCCAAATCCTTCCACAAAAATACTGAAGACTTTTGGGACACAGAGGGTATTAGCATCATGGCTGTAAACTGGATGAAAGAGAATAAGAAGAGAGAGGCAGCTTTAGCAAGTGATGGCTGATGAAGAAAGATGTTAGCTGAGAATGGGGTTTGGGTTTCTGGATCATGGTTTAAAATAGATTCTCATGCTTCTTGTTGTCATGGACCGCTTGGTAATCTGATGAAGCCTTGCTCAGCATCATGTTTTTAAATGCATAAAATGAAATACTTACAAGTACACATGAAGCCAATTGTGTTGAAATAGTTATAAACATATATTTGCAGATGCATATACATGTACATTTATGTGTGTGTATGTATATTTAAAAAAAATTTAAACAGGTTCATGTTTGCCATGATAAGATCTCCTGATCTAAAATATAGGAATGATAGGCCCATGACCAGATATGGAATGCACCTTTATAAAGGCTGATAAGAATGTATTCCTGTAAATCTAATAAAAAGGGGGCTTTAAATTTAAAAAAAAAGTCAAGGGAAAAATTGCCAACATTTATCCACCAAGTTAAATACAACAGAAAGTATTTAGAAAGAAAACAAGTTGAAACATTTGGAAATTTAGAAGAGGAAAAATCCAAGAAAGGAATAGGGTATAATAAAACCCTTGGTCTCAAATATTTATATGCAAATTATCCATAAACTAGAGATTCTGATTCAATATGAGAAAATCTAGAAATCAGAGTATCAAAGCAGAGAGGTGGATATTTGAGTGAAGACTAACAGAAAATATAATATAAACCAGGGCTTCTTAAAACTTTTTTCCACTCACAATCTCTTTTTGCCTGAGAAATTTTTATGCAACCTTAAGATACATATATGTATATGTATACAAAAGAATTATGCAAATCAAACATTTACTAATAATAAATCATAAAGAAATTTTTCTTTTCCAAATGTATGTAAAAATAATTTCCAACTTTCGTTTTTGTAAGACTTTGTGTTCCAAATTTTTCTCCCTCCTTTCCTTAATTCTCTCCTCTCCAAAACAGAAAGTAATCTGACATAGGTTAAATATGTGCAATAGGAAATTTATTTTAAAACAATTTTTGGTATACATATAATTTTGTCATTTTTTAAAGATAAAAGCAAATTTTCATATTAATGTAATAGATGTACTTATTTACCTATTCATGAAGAAATAAATCTTGGTGAAACATTTGATGTTGCTGGATGTAGAGCATGCAGAAACCTTTTACTGTTGCTAAATTTTTCATGACCCCCACATTCAATTGCAAAACTCCATATGGGCTCACAACTCACATTTTCAGAAGCTTTGCTATAGACCACTTAGACAGATGGGAGCAATAGATGAGGAGTTTGGGAAACATCCCAAGTCTGACAAGAATTAGTTTATATAGGTAATAAGATGGAATTTATTAGTAGGCTTTATAGCCAAGGATATTAGTGGAGTCAACAGTGATATGTGGCAGCTAATAAAAATGATTGTGATTCTGGACTGCATTTGAAGATTCATACAGTCTTAGAACAAGTTGGTCATGTCCCTGCTATTCTCTCTCCTGGTCAGATCACATTTAAAGTTGCATATCCAGTTCTGGGCTCATTTTAGCAAAGCTTTGACACAACTGGAGAAAATGCAATGGGCAGCATGATAGTAAAGGCACATGAGATCAGCCAAAGGAACTGGAGAAATTTAACGGAAGAAGAGAGACTTGGAAGGCACATGAAACCAACTTCAGTTATTTAAAGGGCTATTGGGTCAAGAGGGATAGGGCTTTCTTTCTGCTTGATTCCCAGAAGGCAGAGCTGAAACCATGAGTAAAAGTTTCAGAAAGGAAAATTTAAGAACTTATTTCCCAATGAGTAGAACTGTCCAAAAGTGGAGAAGGGCTATCCCAGTAGGGAGGGAGTCCCCTTCAGTGGAGGGCTGCCATCACAGGCTGGATGGTCAAATGAGTTATGGAGTCCTTGGCATATTTGCCAAGAGGCCTCCACATCCTCTGCCAGCCTTTCTATGTCTAAGTTTCTGTAATTCTGCAAAAGTGCAGGAAAATAATTTCTCCAATTAGAATTAGTTAAATAATGTGTATCCAGAGGTCATTTCTGTTAAATAAAAGAAAGGATCAGCCTCTAAATTTACCAATCTAATAAGATGCAGGAGCGAGAGTATCTAGTCTGTCCCCTCCAATTCCTTTCAGCCATCTGTGTGCTTCCTGTTTTCAGTAGCATGATAAGTCTCTTCCATTGATTTTGTTCCTAGTTTCATTTGATAAGTGAAAGGGATAGCATACCCATGACATGTGATTCCTTAAGGGGCATCCTTAGTACATTGTAATAATATAGGCGTTTGGCAGAATTACATGGAGTTTTTCTCTTGATTGCCTTTTTGGTTAAATGCCTTTTAATTTTGTTCTTTGTATGAGTTTAAAATGTAATTTCGAAGCTTTTTAGTATACAACTCAACACTTAAGCAGCATTTTAAAAATTTAACATGATAAATAGATCATTTTAATGTTTAAAAGTTAATAACTCAGGATAGTAGCAGGCATTTATATGGCATAAAAGGTTTACAAAATGCTTTGAAAATATGAATTAATTTTATTCTCACAAAAGTCCTCGGGGATGCTTTTATTAGTTGTTATCCCCATTTTATAGATAAGAAAGCTGAGACCGAGAGAGGTTCTGTGACTTGCTCAGGATCATGCAGCTGATAAATGTTTGAGGCTGGATTTGATTCTAGGACTTTCCGATTCCTTTTCCAAAAATCTACTGTTCCTTTGGTCAATAAGTCAGTAAACATTTATTAACTATCTACTCTGTCAGGTACTAAACTTAACTTTGAGGTTTTTAGAAGCACAAAGGCAAAACCAAAAATCTTTGTCCTCAAGGAATCTTAGATCCATAATATAATTTGAGGAGAGCCCTGAGAGCTAGGAGGATCACTTCCTAGAGAACATAGCATCTGAGTTAAGCCTTGAAGGAAATAAAGGCTTCTAAGAGCTGAAGGTAAGAAGGGAATGGGCAGTTGAAACATGGGATAACCCACTCAAAGGCATGGAGGTGGGAGATGATCTGGAAACAAACAGCAAATAAGCCACATTGGCTGCAGTGTAGAAATCACAAATTTATGTGAAATAAATCCCGTAAAAGAAGTTGGAGCCAGATTATGAAGGTTTTCAGAAGTCACATTAAGCAGTTTCTATTTTAGTCTGAGAGACTAAAAGGAAGCTACAGAAGATTTTTAAGCAGGGCAGTGATCTGATCAAACCTGTGTTTATATAGAAAAATATTTTATAATATTGTTTGGAAAACCTTATTTATTAAAAATGTTTGAACCAAACTGTATATGGCTAGACATTGTCTGATTTAAAATCTAGGTTTAATAATATTAATAGATAAGTTTTTCCTTACAATAGAATTTTTCCCAACAATCTTTTAAAATTTCTTTACAATTATCAACACAATTTATATGTAAAATCCTTGATATAAATTTGAGAATTTATTATTAAAATATGCTTAAGGCTTGTATTAGGTATATCTGGAAACTAGTTATAAATAAGTAAATAGATATTCTAGTTCTTAGAGAAAAAATATATCTATATGTATATATAGTTCTTAGAGAAAACAATCTCTAATCTTGCTGTTTTCTCAGAGTTTATCATTCCATTAAAATTTCTGACTTTTACTATTTCTCTCATCCATGTCCTTTTCTGGACAATATCTATTATTGCCTATACTTTTAATCCCTCCTTCCTTCCATCCAACCACATTTTAGTACCTGATTTCACTAAGACTAATGGTAAATGGTGGTCCTACTAATTCAGGTAAAAACCAAGAAGGATCCCTAGCAAAGGACCCAAGCATGTTAGGTCATGGGTCAAGTGACACAGCCTGACTGAGAAACTGAAAACTCAAAAGCTCCCAGAGATAGAGGAGTCTAGGCCCTCCGTCGTCTTTATCCCTCACACACTTAAAAGGCACTCCAAACAACTCTGAACCATGAGTGTTATGGCTAGGAACTCCTGCTGGTGTCCTGCTGCTTGATACCTCAGTTTACCTCCCTGTAAAAATCTGCTGGAGCCTGCGTCAGTCGACTTGACAGCAAAGCTTAAAGGACTAGCACTTGGCATCAACTGGCGCGTAAAAAGCTGCTGAAGCAAAAGGCATCTGAGCCTCCATCTGTCGGTTTTCTTTCTTAAGCTCTACTTAAAATAAAATGAAGGTGTTAAGTTGGGGGAAAAGAGTACCCCATTTCTGCATGATGAGCATCTAAGTAAATGAAAAAAGTCCCAAAGTGCTCCTCTGAATACAGACTGATGTGATTTTCAAGGGGATTGATGTGAGGTCCTAACAGACCCTGAAAGCAGGCTGGCTGCTGCTGGTGTTAATAACATCCATCCCCTTCGCATAGATCTTTTAATATTTGCAGAGCACTTTACATGTGTTATCCTATTTGATCCTTATAACATCCCTGTGAGATACATTATTATCCCCATTTTAGGGCTATGGAAACTGAGATTGATGTAAGTGACTTGCCCAGGGGCACACAGCTAAGTGTCTGAAGTGGGATTTGAACTCAGGCCTTCACTAGTCTAGTAAAAGAAAAAGCTTTGAAAAGACCTAGTGGGAGTCAAAGTAGATAGCATGTTCATTTAGGGTTACTTTGAATTTAACTTTTGGTGGTTTATTATTTTAATTTTTTCATGGGAGTAGAGGGAGAGAGAGGGAGACAGGAAGCATAGTATGACTTCACATTGGTGCTTTCTGCGCAGGCTTCAGGTCAAACAATCCTATAGCAAACTTGCAACATGTTTCAGTGGAAATTAAATTCTGGAGACTTGGATAGTTTCAAGTTATGTTTTTTACTTTTGAGAAATTTGAGATTTAGTGTATTTTCTGAATCAGAACTTATTGATGGAATTGAATGAATATAAGAACAAGGGATACAGGGGAAAGGCAATTGTACATTATTGGCTTATCTGATGAACTTTCTGGCAGTAATCTGGGAATCTCTTAACACATTTAGCAGCTTATTTTCCAGCAGGATGGTTGACATTTTACTGTGTATTTTCTTTGAGACTTATTTGGAATTTATGTAATGATCTTAATCTTTCAGTTGGAAATCATTTGGCCTCTTTAAAAACTCTCTCTCCCCTTTCTCCTCATCCCCCAGTTCACTAAATACTGATGTTTCTTTGGTTCAGGGATGGTGAGTCCTAGCCAAACCCCATCACCACCTGATTGGAGAATGAAGTGCCTTTTTTCTAAATGGGCAGAGCTAGCAGCAGCAGGACTGCTTTGTAAACAGAGAAAGGAGACAACGTGAGCGGATGTATTAAGTGTAAAAGCTCAGGTTCAGGCACTAGCGTGGATAACATTTCCTTGTTGTGAGCCTAACTCAGACCTAAAAATTTGGCGCGGTTCAGAGCCTGTCTTACTGAATGCATTTGGCCTAAGCACCCTGCTTCCTGTAATGAAAACAACTTTCATTGAGTGGTAAGAAGTCCTAGAGGAAAAGAAATTTTAAAGATCCTGTACATTCAGTCAAGAACTGACTTCCACTCTGTCCTCCCTGGTACTGGACACAGGGTAGAAGGTGGATCTGGGTTTTCTTGACTTCAGAACCAGAGGTTCTCTTAAGTTTCCTCTTTAATTTTAAGTTTTAAGTTTCCTCTTAAATTTGGTGTGTTCTAGAGCAAGGCTTCTTAGACTTTTTCCACTTGTGACCCCTTTTTACCCAAGAGATTTTTATGTGACTCTGGATATGTAAGTGTATAAAAGATATACAAATCAAACATTTACTGATAATCATAATTTCATGACCCCCACTTTCAGCTACAAGATCCCATATGGGGTCACAATCCACAGTTTAAGAAGTTTGGTTCTGGAGGAGGTGACTTTAAGAGAAAGATTCAAAATCATTAATTCTCTAAGAAGAATCTATTCATAAAATGTTTTGGTTTTTTTTTCAGTGCTTTGGGGATTGGCAGTTGCCATACTTGATGTATTAAATCTAGATTGTTCTCCCAGGAAATTAAGAAAGCTAAGAGGGAAACACCATAACTAACTAACTAACTGTGATGCTGTTTTATGGGTGTTTAATTGATTCCTCAGGAGGAATCAGTTTATTTTCTAAGTAAGGAATTTGAATAGTCATTTCCATTTCTTTGGAGATTGATCATAAAGATAGTTTTTCCTTTTTAGCTTAGCATCCTCCTCAGAACATCCTAAGTAAGTGGTACTAACCAAGTTTCTTAGCATTATTACTTTTGTACTTAGTTACAGGAATGAGTAATGTGAATTATTAGTGCTCCTAGAAATTAGCTAGAAATGTTGCTTCTGTTTGTTGTCTTTTGAAAAGGAAGTTGAAATTCTTAGTTGTTTTTTTTTTTTTATTGCAGAGATTAAACATTGCATTGGCATGTGCAATAATCGTTTTTACATATACAACTCTAGGAAACGTCAGTTAATTCATTGTATTTAGAGTATGGATGTTTTTCAAATCCACCTCTCCAATGTTAGCTATTTGTAAGTGCGGGTGACTGGTTGTCCTTATATAATCTTATCTCCATGGATGAACAATTCCTGGAGTACACTAGATGGCAGCAGATAAAAGAAAATCAAGTTTCTGCTCTGGTCTCTGAACTTGGGGGAAGACTGGCCTCCTTTCATTTCAGCTTCTTTCTCTTCCTAGAGTGAACTTGGGGCTTATTCAAAGCTACTTGGCAGGAATGAGCCTGGGGTTGCATTCACCTCGGTGAAATCATGAAATCCTCGATGGCAGAATTGTACTGAGGTTGTAGTGGTCCCACTCATTTCTTGCCCATAGATCTGTAGATCCAATCATTCGCCAGATCTAGACTGGTCAGGACCAGGTAATGATGATTAACAATAAATTTGTCAGTGGGACAAGAGTCTCAGGGAGAGGGGGATGCACCAACTCCACTACATTTGGGGCTGGAGTTAGAGAAATGTTCTTACTGTTTATAGAATCATGGTTACAGTTACCTAGCAACTAAAGTGTCTTTAAAATGAACTTATTTTTAATTCAGCATGCATTACTAAGATTGTAATAAGCACATGGCACATATTTTGGTGGATCTGTGAACTCATCGATATGTGAGGACTGTAGCCCATCCATAGAATCTTATTCTGTATGACTGGTCCATAGTCTCCCTCCCATAATTTTTTCCCTGTGGGGCCACCCAATGTGCTGAGGGCCTCCGTATCTCTTAACATTTTGTGAACTCCAGTGGAGAACAAAGACCACCTATCATTTTTATCCCTGGTTCACTATATGGCTAGTCTGCCATTGGGATGAGAAGAGAAGGATTGAAATTGATGATCTCTGAGGTCCAATCCAACCCTATGTAACTCTCTGACCCTGTGACCTCTAAATGCTTTTTCTACCTTGCCTTTCACCTTTTCATAGAGTTTTATTAGAGGTTAATGATATGGTGGTGTGAATTATCCCCCTAAAGATGATCAGGCACTGCTGTGCACATGCAGTATCAATATAAAAATGCCATCCATCTGGAAATTTAGTCTTTCCCTTCAAATCATTTTTATGGTATATAGCCAGATGTTAGGGGTACTGAACTGCCTTTAACCTCTCTCCTTTGACCTATCCACTTTGAACGTCATCCAGGCCTTCATCCAGCACAAAAAGAATAGAATCTTAGTGATGAAGGTGAGAGAACTGGAAAGGAGATGTCAACAAACAGGAAAAAATGGGAGATGCTGACTAGGCTCAGCTCCCTCTGGCTCCCCTCCCCACAATCCTCTGCCCTGAAAGTTATCAGAAGATCCCAGGTGTCCAGCCAGAGGGACTTTGGATAAGGAAACATGCCCAGGGAAAGGATTTGCCCAAAATCACGAAGGATGTGGAATGTGGCTCCACATCTAATGCATGTGCCCTCCTCACCCCTCAGAAAATCAACAGTGTACAATTTAAAGTCCTACTGTAGTTTTTAATTTTTTTTTTCTTTTCTTTTTTCCCTTTTTTCTCTTTTGGAGAAATAAAGGCCTACTCAAAACCAAATCTGAAAACTTCTGACAAATTTTATTTTTTTATGAGATGAAAGTCTGAATGTCATGCATTTAAAAATGTAATATCTCTTCCAGAAAACACTAACATTAAGCTTTTTTTTTTTTTTTTTTTTTTACATACAGATTAATCCCAAGCTTGAAGTAGTGAATTTACAGACCTCTGACCCCCTTGTTGTGGATATTCTTTCATCTGAATCTCCAAATACAATGGTAAGTTTGCTGTGGAATGTGCATGAAAACCCTGATTTAAAAGAAGTAAATGAATTTCTATTTTATGAAGGAGAGTAACAGGTAGGACATGATTGCTCGCCTTTTAGAAGAGAGATTTTGTCTTAGGAAAGCTTGTTTTTAATTACCACAAGAGGGAGGCATATTAGCTAAATGTTGTTGCCAAAGCCCAATTCTGTTAACCTTGAAGCCCTAGTCCTGGGTCTCATCATTATCTATGAAGGAACCACTGAGGTGGCTGACCAGCAGCTGCCCCCTAACAGATGGCTTCCTTTGTGAGTCGCCTTCTCTCCAAGCTTCCAGCCTCATTCTTGGGCCCTCCTTCCTTCCAGGGCTACGCTCTATGTAACGCTGATAGGCCCCAAATCCAGCTGCATTTCCCTCCCTTGCTATTTAACTCAGAATACCAATACCCAGACCCAAAAGTTCCACTTCCTCCTCAATGGTGATTTATTTATTTGTTTTGTAAATCTTATGGCTTTTGGATCCATTTAATCCTCACGGGGCAAAACTAACCACTTAGACCACTGAGGCTCTTAAGTCTTTGCTAATGCAAAGCAAGCCTTGATTGCTGCGTGTCAGCTTTGATCAGATATCTATAAGGTAATGCCTTTTTAAAAAATATTAATTCTTCCACATTATTAGTTCGGGGTCAGCAACACAAGTATAGACATTGTCATATGAACAGTGACAGCTAGGTGACTCAATGGACAGGATGCCAAACCTGGAGTCACAAAAAGCCAAGCACAAATCTGGCTGCAGATATTAGATGCATGATCCTAGGTGAGTCACGTCACTTCTGTCTGTTTCCTCTACTGTAAAATGGAGACAATATTAGCATCTGCCTCACAGGATCAGATGAGATGGTACTTGTCAAGTGCCTAGCACAGTTCCCTGGCACATAATAGGTACTTAATAAATGTTTATTCCCTTCTCTGCCTTCCTGCAGCCACCATCTATCTACTCATTAAGACTGTTGTCAGATGGAAGGAATTTAGGATGAAACAGGTCCATTAGATCAAGTTGGGCTTATAAAGGGGTGGCACAAGGGAGCTTAGTTCCCATAGTACTTAAAGGGCTCCATTCGAAGTCCTTGACAGGAGCTAGCGGCCCAGCTGGATATTCCATTCCGTCTCCTTTATTTTATGCATCACCTAGACTAGAGAAATGATTCCCCGTGTCTAGAATCTCAGAATAACAAGGGTACTGAAGGGGGTCATGTGGTCTGGGCCCTCTCGGGTTTGATAAAGAGCATTATGATTTATCTTAAGTACTTCCCCTTCAACAACACTTTGACGAGGTAGTTTGGGCATTTGAAAGATGAGGAAATAGGAACTTATCCAGAGACACACAGAACATGCTAGAGCCAGTGCTCACAAGAGTGTTCATTTCTGGCAAGAATTACACTGTGAGCTCTTTGGGAACAGGGACTATCTTTTGCCTTTCTTTGAATCCCCAGCACTTAGCACAGTGCTTGGTACATAATAGGTGCATAACCAGTGTTTATTGAATGATTGAATTAGTAATTTATGATATTTAAAAAGAGGAGACATGTTATTAGCATCTCAGAGCAATTTTCTCCCTATTATTAATTCTAATAAGGCTTCTCTCCGCTATCCCTCATACAGCATTTTTTAGTGGCAGATGGATGCAGGGAGATCAGTCCCTTTCCCTCCATTAAAGTGGTCTTTAGACATAACAAATAAACAAACAAATGTAATATGCCCCTGGCCTCGAGGATGCACAAAGACAACCAAAGGTCCTTGAACTAAAAGCTGAGACGTGCTGCTTTGAGATGGGGCTTTTCAATAATCAAGTGTAATAGCAGCATAAAAAAATATAGCTGGACCAAATGGCCTAAGGGACAGAGGTCCTTTATTAACCATATAGGACAGAGATAGAGGTTTGCTGGTAGTAGTCAGGTAGCTGAATCTCTCAGAAGGGTGTAAGCTCCTTCTACGCCTGCCTTTTGTATGCTCTGTGCCTTTTGTATGAGAGAGACAGAGACTGAGAAAACATTGGAGAACATTGATTAATCACCTGGCTTTGTGCAAGCCCTGGATGCTAAGCACTGAGAATGCATATAAAAGAAAGTCAGACAGTCCCTGCTTCAAGAAGTGTAGATTCTTACCAGAGAAGACTGCACTGAGAGGAGGAGGGGGAGGAATCAGAGTCATTGGAGGAATCGGTATGGTGGTCTTCTAGTCTCCACAAGGAATCATCCACCAGAGCCAGGGGAGCTTGCAGTGGAGGCCTTAGTAGGCCCTTTAAAAATGCTTGCTGTATTGAAATGATCACTTAACTTAAGCTGGGTTGGGTAATAACAGATTTCTCTCTAGAAGATGTCATTAAAAAACATGCCCCCTATTGATAGAGCTTTTTATGACATCAAAATATTTTGTAGACATCATCTCCTCATATCCTCAGACCAACACTGTGAGGCAGGTAGCTTGAGAATCATGGTCCTTATTTTCAGAGAGGTTAAGTGTCTTGCTTAAAATTATATATGAAGTAAGCAACAGAATAGGGATTCCCATCTAGCCCTTTTCTTGCTCCTCATAGAACAGATCCAGATGGCCTAAATTATGCTTCCCGGGGCAAAGTTACAAATATGCTACCCAGTGAAAAACACTGAATATCCCTAGTGTATGCAGGGAGCAAAATAATTGGGAAGTTCTAAACAAGGCCCACCCACCACTGGGTCAAATTATTTGGTCAACATCAGGTCCAGAAAAACTATAAATTGGTTTTGGATTGAGCCTAGATCATACATTCTTAATTAAGACTTATATGGGTAAATTATGTACTGCAATCTTATAAATAGCTATTTGCCCTTAGGAAACGAGTAAAGAATGCTGATTTCGTTTATTTTACGATTTACTCTCTCCCTGGAGGTATGAAACCTCATTTAAAAATAATTTAGGTCCCTGTAAAGTTTCAGTATTTGTTTTCTAAGCTGCTTTACTTTAAACATTCAGCATGTGCACAAATTCTTTAAGTATTGGTTTGAAAAATTAAATGAAATTACTTGAAACTGGTAGACCATCCATTACTCTCTGTTAATCAGTACTTTTAAATTTATCTCTAATTTTTTTAAAGGGCAGCTTTCTCTTTCTCCCTTCCTCCAACAAGCCATTCTTTCCTCTCTTCCCCTCCCCCCAGCACTACCACTACCATCTATTGTAAAGGGAAGTTATTTATGCTTTGGCATTTTTTAGTGTTAAGTTTGCATGTGACTGTAACCTAATTATACAGGGAAATGTAGGAGGTCAAAAAGGGCAATGTTTATATGACTTTTTGTAGGGGAAAAGGTTTCCTGAGAAATATAGCTCATCAGAGTAGGATTTTAAAAAGGATTTACTGTCAGATCTTAATTGGTTAGACTTTTTTGAGGGATAAGATCATGTCTGTCTCTTCTTTGTTACAATGGTTTAGAAACAGTTTTCCTGAATTTCCTCTTTGATCACCTGATTTGATGTTATTTCCGGACTGGTCTTAGATTAAACTACAATTGACTGCAATTTTTCTCTCTCCTTAAGTATACCCATATGGTGTTTTTTTTTTTTTTTTAAAGAAAGTGGAAATAACAGTGCTTGGTATCTCTCTAGATCTGGGAGAAGAATAAAGTCAGCCACTTAAAGTGATTTACCTAAACCTTAGCTCAGACCATGTCACTGTCCTCTTCTGTAAACTCCAGTAACTCCCTTTTTGCCTCTGGGACAGAATAGAAAGCCCTTCCTAGCCTGGCTAGCCTCATCCTGCCTGTCAGGTCTGCCTTTGTATTTCCTTTCTTCCTACACTCCAGACTCTTGCCAAGCCACATCACGCTTCTTGCTGTTCTCACACACAACACTCCATCTATCTCCTCTGCCCTGACCCCAGCTGTCCCCCATGTCTGGAATGTACCTTATGTGTGTGTGTGTGTGTGTGTGTCTCTCTCTCTCTCTCTCTCTCTCTGCCCTTTTTTTTCTTTACAACTAAATTCTACAGCCATCCCCCATCTTTCCTGCTGTCTGGTGCCTTCCCTTCCTCCCATTGCTATTTTTTAAAAGTGATAATATAGGAATATATTGTTTATCTCCAGTAGAATATCAGCTCTTTGAGGGCAAGGACATTCTCATTTTCATCTTTGAATTCCTGGCATCTCACAAAGCACTTGGCTCATAGTATAAAGGATTTTCTGTTTGGTGAGAATTTGACTATAAGAACCTGGAAATGTTTAGTGTAAAGAAAAAGCTTAGGAGGAATTTGATTTGTTTTCCAGTCATTTTTCAGTCATATCTGACTCTTTATGACTCCGTATGAGGTTTTCTTGGCAAAGACACTGGACTAATTTGTCGTTTTTTCCTCCAGTTCATTTTACAGATGAGGAAACTGAGGCAAACAGGTTCAAATGTAGCTCCTATCTCTTACTAGCTGTGTAGGAAGAACACAAGCAAGTTGAGTGATCTCTTTGGATATCAGTTTCCTCTTCTGTCAGTTGAACACATTGGGCTGAAAAAAGCCTTGGTTTCCAACTCCAAATCTACGATCCTCTGAACCAGGATTGCCAAGATCAAAAAAAAAAAAAAATAACCCTGTAAAGTTGTCCTAGAACCCAGCTGCTGAGTCCTGTATGGCAGGGCCAGCCCAGCTGCTCAGATACCAGCTGGTTGGCCACAGTTCTCTCTGCAGCGGTCACTCCAAGATGCCCATCATCTGGCCTCTACCCAGAGGCGCCCCACCCACTTGGGTGATAATCCATCCCTGGGTAACTAAAAACACTTTCAAAAGAATGATTCTTTCAATTTCTTATATACTTATTTAATTTTTAAAATTTTAGATAATTAATTTTTCATTCTAACCTTAGCAAGACAGGGTACTTTGTCATTATTCATTAAGTATGTGATAATTTCTGAATCAAAAGAGAACATCCTTTTGCTCTGCCACTTTGACCTGTTCTTGCAGGACTCATATCAAAACTGTTCTGTATGCATTAAAACTTTGTTCTTTAGATGATCTTAAAATTGCAAGTGCAATTCATTCAGTCTGTAACAAAGTCCAAAAATCAACCTATGATCACATTGAATTTTAATAATCTATATTTTAAAAATTATATAATTAACCTTTTAAATGAATTTTTGGGGGTTCATGCTTCTGAAGTTATCAAAGCTTACACTGCATTAAGATTTCTGGGACCTTCAGTAATCTGTCCTGGCCAATATATACTGAGTCAGTAATCGCCATCATTCTGGACTTGGTGATTCTATTATTAATATAAATAATAATGATGAAATTTCAGGTTCAGACAAAAGAAACAACACATTAGCTTTTTGCCTAGCATGTCCCAGGTTGCTTCATTAGATTATAAGTCTGTGAGGGCAGGGTCTGTCTTTTGCCTCTTTTTATATTCCCAGCACTTAGCACAGTGTCTGGCACATAGTGGATTCTTAATAAGTGTTTATTGACTGATTGATTGTTGCTTGGGAAACAAGACAAGCATGACACATGGGGGATTAGTCAGAAGATACTAAGAGAGTACCTAACTTTTCTTGATGAACTCGGGTCACCTGAGCAAGATGAACTTCTTGGTTGAGGAGTAGAAGAACTGGTGAGTGTGATTTCTAAGGGATGTTTGAAAGAACAAAGAACTGAGAGAGGTTTTAAAGGCTTGGAGAAGGACACACACCCATCCTGATTCTCAGAACAGTAAGAGAACCATCTGCAAATGTTGATCCAATGGGCTGGCTTTGGATTCCTGAGAAAATTCTAAAATAGATACTTAAAGAGATGGTTAATAACATCTAGAAAAGAAAGCTATGATTCCAAAGATCTAGCAGAGCAGGCCGGATTGAACTTCTTTCCTTTTTTCTTTTTTCCTTTCTTTTTTTTTTCTTTGACAAAGTTATTAGATGAATGTATCCAACTAGATTTCAGCAAAACATTTCATGAAATGTCTCACACCATTTTTGTGGAAAAGATGGAGAAATGTAGACTGGAGGGTAACACAGTTAGATGAATTTGAGGCTAGTTGAATGGTTGGATATCAGAAAGTCCTTACCAGGTCCTTGTCAGTTGACATTGTCAAGGTCTCTAGAGGAGTGCCTTAGTGATCTGTGCTAGGCCTGTGCTGCGTAACACTTTTTTTTTTTTAGTCAGTGATTCACATACAGGCACAGATGTTCCTGAAGCCAGGATGGGTAATTGGCAAACTATGAGACAGGATCTGCAAAGTTCTAGAGCATGAGTGTGATTAGAAGCAGATGGAATTGAGAAGAAATATCAGCTCTTACTCTGAAGTTCAGATAGTTCCATGGGAAAGGTGTCTCACTTGTTCTTTTTGATTCCAGAAGGCAGAACCAGGACAATGGGTGGATATTGCAAAGAGGTAAATATAGGATTGTTTGAGGAAGAAATTCCTTAATAGGAGGGAGTCTTCTTGAGTATAGGTGGGACCGAGTGCCTGCTGAGGTCCCTTCCACTTCAGATCTGCACTTCTCATTGGAACAGGCTTCATTTTTGAATTTCACCAGAAGCTGCTCATTGCCAAGTAGCCATATCTTTCCCATCCTACTCTTGTCCAGTTAGCTTTTTTTAAAATTTAAGTTAAGGTTAGAATGTAAAAAAAAAATTACTTTTAAATTTCATCTTTTAAATTCAGCCCATTATTCCCACCTGTTAGGATTGTTCTGCTCCTAATTCCATTATCTCATCTCTTTATGATCCATCCTACCTCATTTTTTGACATCTGCAAATTATATAAGCATGCCGTCTATGCCCTAATGCAAGTCATTGACAAAAATATTAAACTGGACCAGGCCCTTAACCTTAGTTAGTAGGGTAATAAAGAATGTAGACACAAAAAAGAAGCTAATTACTCAATTGATTATGATTTTGTAAAATCACATTTTACAAAATTACTCTTTTAAGATTAAGAATATGAGATAAACCAGTCATCCTGGATTGAAAATGCATTCTTTCCCAAATTCCTGAATATCTATCCTGATAATATACCTAAGGAATGAAGTATTGATGACTAGCACTCATTTAAAGTTCAGCTTCATGTACTTAAAATATTCTAGTGTTCATTTATTTACTCCCATAGTTGCAAAGTCATATAATCAAAGCTAAGCCAAGACATTTGACATACCACTAACATAGTTTGTGTAATACGTGGCATCTTTCATTAAAACAAAACTATTGAGGTAAATTTTGGTTTGATTAATGCCACTGTTACAGCTTAAATACAAAATTATTTTCTTTTTTATGTTGAATATTAACATGATTTTAAAATCCTCAGGAGTCATAAATGATGCAACTTATTAATTTTCCCTTGAAGGCCAAATATATTGCTAAATCTTTATTTATTAAAAACTTTCCCAGTATTTGTCTTATTACTTAGCAAAATTAAACTCATGATTTTTATAACAGTGGAGGAGAATTTTATATGTTGAAACTTTGAGTACTCTTTTCAGAAAACTTATTATATACCTGAGCTTTCAAAGCTTTTTCTGCTCACAATTTTCCCCCCAGATCTCCAAATGCATATAAAATAGATATACAGATCAAACATTTACTGATAGTAAATCATTTCATGACCCCCACTTTCAGTTACATGACCCCAAATGGAGTCACAACCCACAGTTTAAGAAGTTTTGTTGCATACTATGCAACACTGCCTCTATGCATATATTTTATAACAAGTAAAAATGGCTATTTCAGGGCAAATGATTGTGTTAAACAAGCTAGGTGTTTTAAGTTTTAACTTTAAATCTTGGGTCTCAAATTAGTCAATCATTGATCAGATACTTGAAGGCCTACTAATATGTCCTAAGTGTCTTCAAGGAGTTTTGTTTGAAATAAATTGTGAAATTTAATAATATATGAGAAAAGGCAAAGCAGTGACCTTTTAGCCAGTAATTGCCAAATGAATGGTACAACCCATAAGTGCTGTGGGTTGAGAGAAGGGGGGAAAAAATCTCTATCCCATAGTAGATTAAATTGTTTTTTGTCCTTTGTTCTTGAAGAGGACCTTATAACATCAGGGAGTTGATACCATGACATGCAAGTGAATTGGATTGAAGTGAGGGAAGGCTGTGCAAGCTCACCAGAGCCATCTAAGTCCAGTGGCAAGATATAGATCAAAACAACTGGATTTGATTTTGGATGAATTCCTGGAGGAAAGGATTTGAACTGGTCTAGAATGAATAAGGGCCTGGGTAAAAGAACCAAAGGAAGGAGAATATGGGGAAAGTTTCAGGGAGAAGTCCTTGCCCATAATATTTCTTCATTGATAAATGCTGGAGACAAGCCACCATAGAAATAAAAATATTAACAAACTAGATTGCACCAGGGCCTGATCTCTTTCCTAAGCTAAGTTCATACCTAGTCTGTCCAGACCTACAAGGAAACCAGGGAACATGTGCTTGGAAGCAATTTTTTGGGAGCCCTTTCTATCATTCTCTAACAGGAGGGTTGGGTGTAGTGCTGTTTGGTTCATTTTCTGTAGCTGGATTCATTTTTTTTCTGGCCAACATACTATTTAAATCATGGCTGCAAGCAGCATTTGGCTCAGTGGGGAATCTCAAAGAAGATAGAGAATTTGTTCTCTTCTTTGAGAGTGCAAAAGATGTTATAGATATACTCCAGGATTCAAAAATTCATTGCTTTCCCCCCGTAATTGGAAAAGCCATTTAAAACCATTCTCTTCACTGTTGACTATGGTTTAGGTTTTCAGCTATCAAGAACATGCCGATGGTTTCAAGGTTTGTCTTTTCCCCATTATTGGAAAGGGAAGATTCCTTGCTTCTGGGGAGGTTTTCTGAGGCTGTGCACTAGCCGAAAAATATTGATTTATTGACAAAATAGATATGTAGACAAAGCAAACTTACAAATACAAAGAGAATATTTCAGTGGCTATTGTGGCTGTTGTGGCAACAGGATATCCTGGTTACTAGACAACATTGCATAACTAGTCCTGAGCTATTCCAGTTCTCGACTGCTTATGTAAGCAGAGATTTGGAAAGACTTACTTGAAAGAACATAGTGTATACAAACTTAAATGTCCCAAAATTAAAATTTATAACCTTGAAAATAAAAATAAAATGGTATTTATTGTCCCCAAATGCTCTCAGCTTCCTTTTCTCATGCATTAAAGTCAATGAGAACTATTGTTCACACCCCCAGCAATTTTCATAGGATTGTGAGGTTTAAATTTAAAATTTTAAATACAAAAAAACGATTCAGAAGTCAGGTTCTATGGTGATACATTTTTTGTTTAAATTGCCATAAATAGAATGAGATACTAAAAGTCACCTGTTGGTTTATCATTTATGTGACAAATGAACACAGTGGGAAGGTACCAAAGTCAGAGTTTCAGGATCTGAGTTCAGATTCCTGCTCTACCTTTCTCCACCTGTGTGATTATCTCTTTAGGGTAGAACCCTAGAACCTCAGTGGCCCCTTCTATCTCTGCATCTTTGATCTATGAAGTATAATAACAAGGCTATATCTTGATATTACTTCAGAGCCCACTTTACCATCTTTATGGTTATTTTGCTATCTTATGTATATTATTTTTACATTATTTTATTGTTACTTTTCAATATCTGCTAAACAGAGTGTACAGTTTTCTCTTCACCACCACCCTGTCAAGTCTTTAAGAGGAATTAACACTGAATATAGGAGCAATAGAGCTGGAACAAGTCTCAGACATGATATGGCCCCTGCTCCTTCATTTTATGGCCAAAGCCATTGTGGTCCTGGTCATAAGATCAAGAGTGAGACTGGAAAGGCAACTTAGATCATTTAAGCCAAGGCTTCTTAAACTTTTTCCACTCCCAACCCTGGGAAATTTCTATACAAGCCCAGATGTATAGGTATATAAAATAGGTATACAAATAAAATATTTCCTGATAGTAAATTATTTTTTAAAATTTTACTTTAAAACAATTCTTTGGTATACATAAAATTTTACCACTTATTAAAGATGAAAACACATTTGCAAACTAATGAGATGGATGTACTTGTTTGTTTTTACAAAAAGAATTAAATCTTGGCAAAATATTTAATAACTTTTTCTGTTGCTAGATTAAGTGAATGACCAGTGGTCACATAATTTGTTACTGACAGAACTGGGATTGGAGCCCGTGACTGCTTTTTGCCCAATATCTTTCTACTACCTCATGATTCTTATGATGGAATAAAATCAACTAGTTTCAGTATTAAATCAGCTGAAACAAAATGGACTATCAGAATGAAATCAGGATTATTCATATCAGTTTTAAATAGTGGTTTTTTGTTTCTCATTTCTGAAGTGGTTTAAATTTTTTAAATTTTAATTAAATTTTTTTTAAATCAATAAGCTTTTTTTTTTTTTAATGGCTTACAATTCAAGCTTTATTGATGCTTTTTTGTTTTTACATCATGGTGAGATAAGAACTCACCCTTGCCCCAAAATGAGAAAAGTTTTAAGTGAGGCCTACTGCCAAAGTGACCTTGTGTGACATTCATTCAGCATCTGTAATGTCCTACCTCTCAACCAAAAGGAGGAAAGTGCATTTCATCATCTGTTTTCTAGACAGAACAAAAATTTGTCATTACAGTTTCTAGGGATTTTGGTTTTCTTTTCAAAGTCTTTTTGCATTATTGTAGCCATTGTATATATTTTCCTGGTTTCCTTACTTCGTTCTGCATCAGTTCATATAAGTCTAACCATAGCTCTCTGAGTTCTTATATTCCTTGTTTCTATAACATGTTGCATTTTTATTCATAAATCATTCCCTAATCAATGGGCATCTGTTTTGTAGTAGACAGAATTAGGATTTATAATTAGAAGTCCTGAGTTTGAATCCAGTCTCAGAGACGTACTAGCTATGTGATGTTAAGCATGTCATTTAACTGCTGTTTGCCTCAATTTCCTCATCTGTAAAATGAGCTATTTTGGTTTCTCAATTGTGTCCAACTTTTCATGACCCCATTTGGAATTTTTTTGGCAAAGAAATTGGAGTAGTATGTCATTTCCTTCTCTAGCTCATTTTACAGATGAGGAAACTAAAACTAAAAGCTGTTAAATGTGTGTCATATATACTTGTGTGTGCACGCACACACATATGCACACATGTTATAAAAGCTTTTTTATAAGAACTTTCTGGAGAAGAGAGGGATCTATTCAGAAATGAAGATTATATAAATATAAGAAACATCAATAATTTCTAAAATGCATTTTAATTTTTCCCAAACCTCTAGAAACATCTTCCTCCTCTATCTCCAAGTTGAATTTTTGTATGCGAGCAACCTGAACTGTTTTGAGATTCAAAAACAAAAATTAATGAAAATTGAACTTCTGAAGTACTATATATATGAGAAACAGGGATTTACGACAGACATTTCAGGAGAAAATTGTACCTTGCAATTTAAGGGAGAGATTTGCTGTTTGGATTTTAAGATAAAAATCTGGAAATGAAGAAAATTTAAGAGGGGAGCCAACTGTGAACCTAATGACACCTTAAAATGACCAAATCTTCAAGGTCAAAGAGCAGCCCAACCCACACTTGAGCAGGCATTCCCCCCAAACCAGAGGTATTTAACTTTTCTTATATGGTGGACCCCTTTGGCCACTAGTGAAACTGCCTTCTCAGAGTAACATTTTTACATGTATTAAATATATAGGATTTCAAAGGAAACCAATTTATACTGAAGTACAATTATCTGCATGCTCAAAAAAACAAACAAACAAACAAAAAACAAATCCAGCTTCATGATTTTCCCAAGCCTCTACCTGAAGAATTCTAGTGATAAGAGAGAGTTCACTGTCTTCCCCAAGACACTCTGAAATAGCTTTGATTATTAGGAAGTTTTTCCTTAATATCTTTGATATTTACTTTACCTGTGCATAATTCAGTATGATGAAAATTTCCCCAAAAGAGATGGTATATTTTAAAGCAATAGTGTAATATTTATTATAAATAAAAATTTGAAAATTAAATATTTATTACGTACTTATTTAGTAAGCATTAGGCTAGGTCCTTAGGATCCAAATGTACAAATTAAAGTTACAACAATTTTCAGTTATAAAAATCAAGATTATAACAATGGTCCAGGCACCTTCTGTTTATGTATCCTGAGATATTTTGTTTGCATTCACTTGGTTGAGTGGGGAAAAAAAGACAATTTTTACCAGAAACTTTGCTAATTCATTAACTGGCATTTTATAGAACAATTTTACTCATTCGTACTTAAGGCACTGAAAGTATCTTATTTGTTTGAAGTTGCCAACAGAAGTGACTTAGGATCTATACTTTTTTCAGATGTATGGTTTTCCAAAGAAATCAGTGTTCACAAAGGAAATGTTTAAAAACCTGTTCTTTGTGGGCCAAATTAAGTAATTCCTTTTTAGTGTTTCCTTTAGAAAATTAGCACATTTCTGGGAATTGGGGGCGTAAACGTTCCAGGTATCACTGCTGCCTCCCAACTTCCTGAGATACTGTACTCTCAAACTGTGTGACCTCGTGCCTGTAGGAGTAATGTTGTCCCAGGGCTGGGAAGCCAAGCCATATCCCCCGTTCTCACAGCTGATACTGAGGCATGCAGAAAATGCCCAACAGCTATCAGCCCACACATCCAGTAACAACTGGTTCCTTCCTCTTCCTGTGGAAGAGCAACATCCTCTGAGATGAGAAGAAATGTACCCTGTGGAATGCAGGAGCAGCCGTGAGCTTTCACACAGGAAATTACTACTGTAGCTCTCACAGAAAACGGCTTCTGTCACTTGGACTGTCAGCCCATCACGAGCTTCCTGCTGACCCAGAAGATGGTTTACTACTGATCTAAATGCCATTCAAGGGTCTCTTAGGGTTTTGTGGCAAGCCTTGAACTTAGCTTCTGTAGATATATAACTACCTGGTTTTGAATTTTTCAATGAAGCCAGTTGGGCTTTTAAATCTCATTTTCTGACACTTAATATTTATACTTGGTAGCAGTGGTGAGCAAGTCTGCATTTTTAAATACTCTGATTTTGAAGGCAGCCCGTTGAGTTTCAGGCACTTAGGTCATATGAAATGCAGAGGGCACGTTTTAGAAGTTATTTCAAAAAAAAAAAGTGACATGGTGTTGGTGAAACTGGCTGTTAAGGCTGAAATCTTGTCCTTCCTTGGCGCCTAACGTCCTTGAATTTATGGTGCTATTACTTTCAAAATGGTCTGGTTGTTCTTCCATATGCTGCAACCATATTGGCTGTTGCATAAATGAAAGTTTTCTTCCTCCAAAAAAAAATCTTCTAAAATCTCCAAATTTAAATTCCTATTGAAGGAACAGTTGTCTGATTTGAACTTTTATTCTTCCTGCCCCTAGCCTGAATTTTTGCTTTGGATTGAGATAGTCTGTCTATATACAAGTGGTATGTCTGGTTGGGTTCCCAATTGTTGTCAAACTCCAACAAGTTTGTTGAATTGTCCTCCCCTCCCCAACAAAAACCTTTCAATTTTCATATTTCAGTGATCACATCCAGTGGCTTTTTTCTCGTGCCTGATCCTCCCTCTTCAGTATTGACATTGCTGATTCTACCTCATCCCTCTTTCTTGATAACTCTCACCTCCATGGGTTTCTACATTTCCCTCTCCCAGTTCCCTTAGTCTTTACCAAAAATTCTCAAGTTTCTCCTGATGGTGCTTTTTCCTCCTCCTATCTCCCAAATACCAAGATTCTACTCTTAGTTCTCTTTCTTCTTTCTACTCTTGGCATGTGTATCTGTTTCCATGACTTGTGGTCACCCCACTTTTTTCCCTTGGACTCCAGTTCCATATTTCCAGCTGCCTTCTGAACATCTTCACCTGAATAGCCTGTCATTACCTCAAATTTTACATGACTAAAATGGAATTAGTCAACTTCCCCCAACAAAACCTGTTCTCCTTAAAAACCTCACTATTTCTTCTGTATGGCACCACCACCCTCCCCGTCACTCAGGCTAGAAACCTGAGTCACCTTTGGGGCTTTCTGCTTCCTCACTCCCCATATTCAATCAGTTCCAAGACCTTTTCTTCCTTGATAATATCTCACATATACTTCCTCTCTGCTTACACTACCCTCATTATCTCTTGCCTACACTGTTATAATAAGCCCTCTTTCCCTCACCTAAATAATGAAATAATCTTCCTTATCTTAGCCCCCTACTCAATAAACCATGATGGTTTCCTCTTACATCTAGGATCTTATATAAGCTCTGATTGACAAGCTAGATTCTATCTACCTTTCTAGCTTCCTTTAATAAATTTTTTTCAATGAATTAGAAATCTATTTTCTTCTCCTTTTACCTCAAACCTCTCTCCCTCCCCAATGACCACTGTGGAAAAAAAAAGAAAAACCAAACCCTTGTAACAGATATACCTATTCAAGCAAAATAAATTCCCAATTTAAGCCACCTCCAAAATATCTAAGTCTCATTCTATACCCTGAGTTGTCCTTCTTATACTTTACTTCCGTCTGTAAATTCTGTTGCTTTTCTTTGCTTCTTCACCATCTTGCATCCCCCAGGCCAGGAATGTACTCACTTCTCCTTTCTCTCTCTGAATCCCTTGTTTTCTTCAAGGATCTCTTTAGATAAGTGCCACCTTATAGAAGAATCTTTCTTGGTGTCCCCATTGGATTCTCTGAGCCCTCCTCCCTAAAACAATTTTGCATATATTTTGCATATATTCCAAATGCATAGATTTCCATGTTATTTCCTGATAAATTCCTTGAAGTTTGGGTAATTTTTTTTTTTACTTTTGTTTTTGTAACCCAGAAATTACCATAGCTCCTCCTATATGGTAAGTGCTTAATTTTTCTTTTTTTGTTTGTTTGATTGTTTGATTGACATGGCATGGTTCCCCATTGTGTGGCAAATAAAATCCAGATGTGACTGGCCTTTCCTGTCTTTTTTTTTTCTATATTCTTCCTTGTTCTTTACTTTCCAATCAAATTGAATTATCAGTGTTGCCCAAATCTTGTCCTTCCCTTTCCACCTATGTGAATTCATGTAGACTCTACTTCCTTCCCAGGTTCAGCTGGTTAAGCCCTTTTTTTTCTTTGGAGACCAAGATGTGTTTTTCTCTTCTCCATAAAGTTTTCCCTGATCCTCACAACTTAAAGTAATCTCCCCCCACCCCTTCAGATTCCCTAACAGCATTTTATCTGGATCTTTCTTTTGCTCTCATCACATCCTCATTCGAATCATCCTTATTTGGCCATGTGCCTTAAACTGCCTGAGTCCTTTAAGAGCAAAGAGTAGTGAATATATGCTTATTTCAGTGAATTGAATTGCAAGGAAGGTTGCTGTAATCTGGTCAGCCTTATTTAGCATTGGCTATTGGTTTGGGAGTTTGTTTGGGGCTTCCCCTCCCCCTCCATCAATGAAGTAGAATAATCCAAAAGGTTTGGCCCAGATCTCTGATATTAAAAGGGTAAAATGTGTACCAAGGACTTAGCATTGCGGAACAGGAACTCGGAAGTGAGCCCTGTAGCCAGAGCGTGTAAATAACTGTCTGCGGAGCCATCTTCTGGGTTTCACACCTGTTCCCAAGGAATAAGTCCTCATTCCGTGACTGGTAGCCATTTGTCAGCAAAAACCCTTCTGCCTAATGCAGCAAAGGCATGTCAAAGCTAATTGAGTCTAAGATATTCCACTCTCTGATTGCTTCCTCTCCAGAAGGTTTGTCATATGGAGGGCTCTTCATGTTTCTGTCAAGCTCAATTGTGTGGATTTTGCTTCCTGGCATGAATCAATCTATCATTTAAAACTATCCTTTTAAATCTGTTGCAGAATATAAAGTAACCTTATCAACAAGTATTTATGATTGATTAATAGCAGTACCCTCCTTAGTTTATTGGGATGGGAGAAGGATCTAAAGGGAGGCTTGTTTTTTCTTCCAGAATATAGACTCCAATGCACCCTGAAATAAGAAAGGATCAAAGGCTTCATAAGATGTCATTAGGGGCGACCTGCCTTGGTTGTTGTTCAGTATTTGTTTTTCAGTCTCCAACTCTTCATGATCCCATTTGAGGTTTTCTTGGCAAAGATGTAAGAGTGCCTTGCCATTTCCTTCTTCAGTTCATTGTACAGATGAGGAAACTGAGGCAAACAAGGTTAAGTGTCTTGGACAGGATTGCACAGATTGCATATGTCAAGGACAGATTTGAATACAGAAAGATGAGTTCCTGACTCCAGGTCTGGCGCCATATCTGCTGTGCTACCTCCTTTGGAACAATGCAGATTCAATATAAGATACACCCTCAATTTGGTTGCACTGTTAGTCCTATTTTACCATTGACATTCCTAGTGATATTGAGGATCCATTCCCAAAGAAAGCAGTTAAAAGTGTATGGGGGGAAATGGCCATGGGCAGCTTCATGGGACATTCCTTATTGCTAGTGACTTTGTAGCCATTTTACTACTTGGAGTCCTTTTTCCCAAGCCTAGGCTATTTCCTCTGGTGAAACCCCTCTAACTGTCATTTCCCATGTAGGAATAGCAACCACCCGTGGGAATATACTGAATCTATACTTAAACTCTTCAAGATCAGTTCATTTCCTTCTTTTGGACATAGAGATGACCTGCAAATACTAGTTCTTTCTTACACTATTAATAGAACTAAGTTGTAATACTACTACCCAACTATGTTAGCCTAAACTGGAAAGGCTGGAAGCTGTAGGTTTCAGGTCCAGTAGAACACTTCAGTGTCCAACTTTCTAATCATTTCTGATGTTTGAAAAGGTGCTGAGTGTGTATCCCTCAACAAGCAATCAGACAAGCATCATGCTCAGCAAAATTATAGATTTAAAGGTTTGCGTGTTCAGAGAGAACCTAGTCTGAGTGAGAGTTTTGGAATTCTTAATAGCCATCTTAATATGGGAACCACTGTGTCCATAAAGAAAAACCAAAACGTACGTTAGGGAGCTGACTAAACGTGTAAAGAGCTTAGCAAAGGAATAGGATGTCCACTTTAAAACATTCTGTAGTTTCTTTGTTCTATTTCAGTTCACAGTGAAAATGTGTTTCATTGAGAAAAAAAGATTGCTAATTTTAGATTTTTAGATATTTGTAAATTGTTAAGAGAATGTAAAAAGAAAAAGGTTTTTTCCTTTAAAAAAAATAACTTTATAATAATAACAGCCTCCCACCACCAAAAAAAAAAAAAAAAAAAAAAAAAAAGAAAGAAAAGAAAAGAAAAGAAAACCCACAAGCGCTTATTAAATACCTACTGTATGCCAGGCATTATGCTCTGTGCTAGAGATAGTGACAAAGATGAAACAATTCCTGCCTTCAAGAAACTTATATCTGACTGGGGGACAGAGTATTGGGGGAGTCTGGTAATCAGTGAAATAATGGGGGGAAATTCCTAGCAAATAAATCTGCTTAGAAAAGAATAAATGGCCAACAACAATAATGATAACTAACAATAATATAACCCTTGAAGATTTACAAAGAACTTTACAAAAATAACTAAATGGTGGCATCGTGCACAAAGCACTGGACCCGGAATCAAGAAGACTTATCTTCCTGAGCTCAAATCCAGTCTCAGACATTTCCTAGCTGTGTGACCCTGGGCAAGTCACTTAATCCTGTTTGCCACTTGTTTCTTCACTTATAAAATGAGCTGGAGAAGGAAATGGCAGGCCATTCCACTATCTTTGCCAAGAAAACCCCAAATTGGTTCACAAGGAATCAAACACAACTGAAAACATCTGAACTCCATAGCCCCGCGGATAAAATACTGGGCCTGGAATCAGTGAGGCCTGAGTTCAAATTTGACCTCAGACACTAGCTTTGTGACTCCTGAGCAAATCCCTTTAACCATTCTGTCTCACTTTTCTCATCGTAAAATAGGGCTCATACCAATAACACATCTCTGCATCTCAGGGTGGTTTGGGGAACCAAATGAGATAATATTCATAAAGTGTTTTACATGCCAGCTATCATCATGTGATATACCTTGTGCTATCTTAATGCACTAGAATAGGGAACATAAAGAGAAAAGCAAATCAAACATCATTTTCTGTGAATTAATTTGAAACTAAACAAGACTCACAGCTGTAAAATATTTTATCGCTAGCATTTTAGTCAGGTTTGAAATTGTGTTTACTTCTGCTATTAAGTGTCATGAATACTTTTATGTCCATGTTGGCTGGATTAATGATGGCTCTAAGATTTAAACATCTGTCAATCAGGGATCTGGGGATATTTCCCTTTCCTCCTGTTATTCCACCCTCCCCATCCTGTGTCTGGCCACCAATTTTTTTCTGTAAAGCTTTAGCATCTTGCAATGGTGTTTAGGTCAATTCAATAGGTCATTGAAGACAGCTGTGTTGGAAATGTTGGAATTGTCTCTTTGTAGATTAGGAGTTTGGGGCCTGAATATTTCTGCTACTCTCTTTATCACATGTTGATGTTTTCCTCCCATTTAGAACTGATATAAATGTGCCAGTTTATCTTCCTAGTATTTATATCCTGAAAGTACAAGATAAAATTTAGACTTTTTGTGTGTGTAGAAATCTAGGAAAAGATTCCTAACTGGAAGATTTCAGGTGTATACCCAAAGTCAATCAATCAGTGAATATTTATTAAGCACCTATTATGTACCATTCTCTTCCCTTATAGTGGATATCACTCCACAGTTTTTCTTGTTTTCATTTCCTCTAGGAATCTGAAGGGATGTGATGTCCTCGTAGAGCTGGCATTAGAATTAGAACAGTCTAAATGGGGAAATGATCATCCTGCCCATGGCTCCAGGTAGCAGGGGAGGGAAATAGCCTAGCATGGTGGCTGAGGGTCAATCAGACTCCTTATTCAAGAACCAAATAATGACAAAGGAAGTAATATGGTCTCTGCAGGCAAGCCAGAGAGAGACAGTATGAGTTTCATGCCGATGGTCGAGAAAGTTACAGAGATGGGTGTATGAGAAAGCACCTATTAATTGTTTACGATGTGCCAAGGATTGGGCTAAGTGCTAGGTTACAGCCACAAATTGGAAGACGTCTCCTATATAATACATGAAAGTGGTCAGGGAGGAGGGTACTGTGGTCTAGTCACAAGTAGAGCCCTGGAAGAGGAGAAGAGGGGGAATAAATTGGTATAATACCCTTTCTAGGATCAGCCCTGGAATTGGTATAAATTGGTGGGGGCGGTAGTCCTCAGGGGCAAGGGGCTTGTAGAGCAATGGTTAGTGAAGCATGTCTGGAGCCAGGCCAAGCTACCAATAATGGGCAACTGAAACATTCACCAATCATGACAGTAGAACTCTCAGGGCAGACATTCTAGGAATGAAAAAACAATGGCTCTTGAGTCAGAGAATCTGTATTTAATTTCTACCTCTAACATTTATTTCTAGTGAGATTTTAGCTTTTCTGGAACTGTTTCCTCATTTATAAAATAGATGGTCTTTGGGGGTTATCTTCTAAATCTAGATCTGAAATTGTATGGTCAGTTGTAAATAAAGGTTTAAAGTCCTCCCTGTCCATTGCATGCAGGGTGATAGCCAGCAAAGAGAGAAAGGAAGGAATGATAGAATTGATGTCAGAAAACTTGGCCGTAAAACCTAATTCCTTTGTGACCACTGGCAAGAATCTGTCTCTCAGCCTCAGTGCCCTTACCTATAAAGTGGGTACAACAATACCTTAAATGCTTTTCTGGCAGGCTTGTTACAAAAAAGCTCTTTATGAGCCTTAAGATATTATACAAATGATAATAATTATTATTGGTTATATCTAGTAATTTACAGTATCTTAGAAGTCAAAGTCTATAATGATCTTGAAAGAACATTGGAAAAAAGGGTTGCCACATATGCTATTATTTCTCAATACCTTTGAGCAGAGAATTCATGAACATAACCATTATATCAGCAATTTGGGAAGAAATGCCCATGAAATACCCAGGACTTTACCAGCAGAATCACAGAAATCTAAGCCCTTAATAATTAGAAATCTGTAGAACAGCAAGTATTTTCTTTCTTTATTTTAATGGTAGAAGAAATAGCAGAAATCCAAGCAATTAGGGCTCTGAATTTTTAAAGGTGAGAAATTTCTCACCAAACATTACTCGAATAGAAGGACTTAGGAAGGGTAGTGCTCAAACACTTAAATAAATTACAAAAATATTTTTGTAGACACATGAACTAAAAATAACAAAGTGAGCTCCCCAGTAAAAGAGGTGAAGGAATTTGATAAAGGCTGGCCTTTAATTTGTCTGAAAATAGCAGCAAGCAGGAAGCTCTTAAATGGGATAACATGAAACTTCTAAAGCATTTCCACTGTTCACGACTTCACTAAAGAAGCCTATTTCAAACTATACAAACATTCATTAAAAAAATGTTACAGTCACAAAATTAACCTTCACATTGGATTTCAGCCTTGATTCAAATACCATGAGGCTTTACCAGATAAACAAAAAGGTTCAATCCAACTACTATATATAGGCCCTGTGCTAGGTTCTTAATCAACTCAAAAATTGTATGAAATTAACTCTGCTCTCAGGTGTTCTCCTGAGGTTGAAGACAGAGGTTTTCCAATACATGTCCAAATAAGTTGATCCGAGGCAGCTACTTGGTGCAGTGGATAGAGCATCAGCCCTGAAGTCAGGAAGACCTGAGTTCAAATCCGACCTCAGACACTGAATACTTCCTGGCTGTATGACCCTGGGCAAGTCACTTAACCCCAATTGCCTCAGCAAAAACAAAACAGAAACACACACACACACACACACACACACACACACACACACACACACACACACACACACAAATAAGTTAATCCAAAGCATGTTTAAGAAGAAGAGGATTCTGATAACTAAAGAGATCACAAGAGGTCTTGGGTACCAAGCAATGCTTTGAGGCAGAGGGGAGAGAGAGATGGAAGTGATACATTTGAACTTTGGGGGCCAATTGTGAATTGGAATTCATGGGACCCAGATCCTAGTCCTGGCCTGCCACATACACTGGCCACATGACTGTAAGCCCATGGTAACCAATATCAGTTTCCCCATTTATAAAATGGAAACAATCACATTTATCCTAACTCTTTAAAAGAGTTGTTGTGACAGTCAGATGGAATGTGTTATATAACCTAAGTGATCAAATGTATTTTTATTCCTTTTTTAGTCAGCAAGCATTTATTAAGCACTTCTTGTATTCCAGGTACTAGGCTAAGTGTATCATGATGAGAATACAGACCATGCTCCAAAATCATTATGATACATTTCCATCATGTTTCCATCTTTGCCCAAATAGATCACTGATCCCAATGAGTTTTGGACTTGATTGGCCATTTGTGGTCCCATGTGATCTGAATTGTCCATCTTTGTCCGTTGTCCTTGCTGTGTGTCCCACTCTGCATCCCTTCTGATGATAAGCTATTTGATCTCTCAGTAAGATATTGTGGCCATCATTCTTTCTGTTTAGTAAATACTAGATGACCACTAGCTTCTGCTCTTTGCTGTGGCCCAACATGCTGATATCTACATTATTTTTGATTGCACTGTATAAATGCTGCCCAAACAGTTCTGCCCTGGTCTTCACTGTCACTCTTTGTCATTCAGCTCTATAGGGTTGTAACAGTGAAAGCTGATCCAGGCAGCATTGTGCTTTCTGGTCCATCTGTGGTTTTAACTTGCCAAAGCTGCTTCCTCAACCTCCAGGCCATCTCTATACATTATGCCTTGTGGGCAAAATATTCTTTATGCATTTGTTTTATCAGGGCTCGTCTCTAAACAAAAAATCAGTAAATACCAGAAGCGCCTGGGATTTTCCTTGGAGCTCCCAGGTGATACTGGTGAATGCAACAAACTCATCTGTATGTAGAAAGTGTGAATACATACATTACTCGCTATCAACCATGGCTCCATTTTTTTCCAGTCAAAGTGACAGAACAGTACCACGAGAAAGCTGAGAATAGTTTTGGAGTAACTATGGTTCCCTCTTTCTCTACAACCAAGGGCAGAATGCACAGAACTCACAATGAAAAAGACAGACTCCTACAAAGATCTGCTCTTGGCCAGCATATCTGGAGAGCTGACATTTTGGATTAGATTTCAGCAGACTTAGGAAGCTTAGTGAAGAAGCTGCCATGTGACAAGCAGGTTAGAGGAGAACACTCAAGTATCTCTGATCATGGGCATCTGCCTGTACATTGTCTAAATGGGCACACCCACCTCATTGACTCAACTCCATTCCACAGCCGTCCTGAGGATACCAAGACAAACCTAAAAAAGTCTCTACCACATATTGCCGAAGGAAATCACAAAACCAGATCAATTCATTCTAATTCAGATTGTTAGCAAGGGAGGGAGGTAGCACAATGGGTACACCACCAGGCCTGGATTCAGAAAGAATTCTGTTCAGATCCAGTCTCAGACACTTTCTAGCTGTGTGACCCTCAGCAAGTCACTTAACCCTTTGCTTCAGTTTCCTGATCTGTAAAGTGAGCTGGAGAAAAAAATGGCAAACCCCTCCATTATCTTGGCCAAGATCACCCCAAATGGGGTTAAAAAGAATTGGATATGACTGAAACAAATGAACACCAGTTCTTTATCAGGAATGAGGTAACAGACTCTGGTATTGATGAATACGTCACATTTTTTCCCTTGCAAAGCTGTATTCATTCTTCGTATTCAAAGGAGTAGTTTTGTACCCTCCATGTTCAAAGTTGTGGAAAAATAATGTGTACATATAGTACATGGGGGCAATTAGGTGTCACAGTGGATAGAACACCAGGCCTGGAGGCAGGAAGATCTAACCAGCCTCAAATCCAGCCTAATGCTAATTAGCTGTGTGACCTTGGATAAGTCACCCTGTTTGCCTCAATAAAATCCTCTGTAAAATGAGCTGAAGCAGGAAATGGCAATATCTCTATCAAGAAAATCCCAAATGAGTCACAAACTGTAGCAACTAAACCATAATAATGACTGATTGATGGATATAATAAATAAGGAGATATAAAAATCTGGAATAAAGGATATAATACAAAATACATATGTATAATTTAACAAGAAGATTGGCTCATGGTGTGGCAAGAACAGGGAATGATCACTGCTCAGTCCAAATATTCCAATGGTATTTTCATGATGATGAGAAAAAAAATGAGGTAGGCCCCCAGCATTGTGGGTGGACTGACTCCTTTTGATGAACTTGGTATCCCCATGGACAAGAATTCATAGAGAATTAATGATTGTAATTGTCTCCATTCATTTGAAGTATGATAAGCATTTTCTCTTGGATCTGCTTCATAACTCAGTTATCAATAGAGTGAGGAAGTCAGAACCTTTTCCAAATGAGCAAAGTCAAATATTAATCATTTGGCATAGGGTTTTTTTTTGTTTTTTATTAATTTTATAATTTTAACTTTTTTGACAGTATATATGCATGAGTAATTTTTTTTTACATTATCCCTTGTATTCATTTTTCCAAATTATCCCCTCCCTCCCTCTACTCTCTCCCCTTGATGACAGGCAATCCCATACATATTAAATGTGTTACAGTATAACCTAGATACAATATATGTGTGTAAATACCATTTTCCTTTTGCACGTTAAGTATTAGATTCCGAAGATGTAAGTAACCTGGGTAGATAGACAGTAGTGCTAACAGTTTACATTCACTTCCCAGTGTTCCTTCTCTGGGTGTAGTTATTTCTGTCCATCATTGATCACCTGGAAGTGAGTTGGATCTTCTTTATGTTGAAGATTTCCACTTCCCTCAGAATACATCCTCATACAACATTGAAGTGTACAGCGATCTTTTGGTTCTGTTCATTTCACTCAGCATCAGTTGATGTAAGTCTCTCCAAGCCTCTCTGCATTCCTCCTGCTGGTCATTTCTTACAGAGCAATAATATTTCATAACCTTCATATACCATAATTTACCCAACCATTCTCCAACTGATGGACATCCATTCATTTTCCAGTTTCTAGCCACTACAAAGAGGGCTGCCACAAACATTTTGGCACATACAGGTCCCTTTCCTTTCTTTAGTATTTCTTTGGGATATAAGCCCAATAGCAGCAATGCTGGATCAAAGGGTATGCACAGTTTGATAACTTTTGGGGCATAGTTGAGTTGGATCTTCTTTATGTTGAAGATATCCACTTCCATCAGAATACATCTTCATACAGTATTGTTGTTGAAGTGTACAGCGATCTTCTGGTTCTATTCATTTCACTCAGCATCAGTTGATGTAAGTCTCTCCAGGCCTCTCTGTATTCCTCCTGCTGGTCATTTCTTACAGAGCAATAATATTCCATAACCTTCATATACCATAATTTACCCAACCATTCTCCAATTGATGGACATCCATTCATTTTCCAGTTTCTAGCTACAACAAAAAGAGCTTTGGCATAGGTTTTTAATTGAATTATCTAAAGTTTTTTTTTTTGTTTTTTTTGTTTTTTTTTGTAAGGGTACCCTACTATTATATTGAATTTGTTGAATGGGGGGAAAAAAGGGAAAATATGCCATAACTAAAGTAGAAGCATTTGAAGGTAGGTCAGCTGGCTGGCTGGGAGGTAGCTAACAAAGTGATACTGGGAAGCAGTTATGTAAGAATCGTAGAATCACAGAATAAAACATTCGGAAGAGACATCAGAGGGCAACTAGCTTAACTGGTACCAGATCCAGAGAACCTTTCACAACAGCCCCTAGAAGGGCTGTTTTGTCAGCTAATGTCAAAGGTCCTGCGGCTTCCATTCCACCTTTAGACAGCTCTTGTGGTTAGAAAGGTTTTCTTCATTTCAAGCCTAAATCTGCCTCCTTGAGGCTTCCACCCATTTCTACCAGCTCTGTTTCCTGAGCGCAAGCAGAGCACATCTCATCCCTTTACTACAGTACAGCAATCCGGTATTTGAAGGCAGCTGGGATATCCTTTGGAGTTGTCACTTCTCCAAGTTAAATATCCTTAGTTCCTTCTACTGATCCTCCTTTGGCCTGTTTTCCATTTTTCTCACCATGCTGTGGACCCGATCCAGCTTGTCTGGGTTCTCATAAATATGGCATCCCAAAGTGAATCCATGTGATGTGATTAGAGCAGAATATAGTAGTAAAGCTGTATTTATCTCTTCATGTTCTGAACTCCATGCCTTGCCATGGAACCTATGGTAGCTTTATGATAGGCTTTTTTCTTTTTCTTTTCCTCTTTTTTCTGCCAAGTTATCTTAACTTTACAATTCACAAAAATCCCCAAATATTTTTTCTCCCAGGAATTTTTTTCTAGTTATATCTTCTACATTCTGTACTCTTTAAGGCTGTTTTTTTTAAAAACTCATAACTATTAAAATTCACTGAAATTGATTTGGCCCATAGTTCTACTATGTCAAGATTTTTGGATATAGTCTTTCTCTGTTTTATGTCATCTTCAAATCTTATAAGCATGCAGGCCTCTATCAAAGTAACTGATGGAAATGTCAAATAGCCTAAGACCAAGGTCAGATCCCTAAGGATGCTCCAATAGAAGCCTTCTGAACTTCTAACATTAAACATTGGTGCCTATTCTTTGGGGCTGCTCATTTAGCTAACTTTGAATTTGCCCAGTTGTACTGTTATCTAGCCCCTATTTCCATCCACTACACAGCCATCAAAGTTACTTTCCTAAAATACATGTCTGACTATGTCATCTCCCTACTCAATAAATTCTAGTGGTTCCCTAGTATGTCAGTTATAAATTCTAACATCCAAATTTCTCCATCGCCTGACCCTAACTCTCCAATCTCCTTGTATGTTATTCCCCTTCTTGTACCCCAAAGTCCAGCCATAGTGCCCAATCAACTGTTACCAACATATGGTGTCTCACTTCCTATGTCCTCACATTCCCACTGGCTAATTGCCCTTGCTTGGAATGCCCTCTTTCATCATTTCTACCTTTTATCATTTGTGCCCATGTTATCTCCCCTATGGTAATATGTAATCTCCTTGAAAGCAGTAATTTTCACTTTTGTGAAAAAAATCTTCAAGGCGTATCACATTGCCTGGCACATAGTGCTTAATAAAGCTCTTTGCTTGCTTAATTTTTAAAATAAGTTTTTATTGATGTCTTTTGCTTTTAACATTATGGTTTTCCCCAATATCCCTCCCCTTCCATCTTTAAGAGAACCATTTATTTCTAAAAGAACCACATACAATAATATTTTTTAAAGAAATAGAAGAGAAAAAGTCAGCAATCAAAACATTCAAAAAGTTCTAAAAACGTGTACATCATTCAACAGCTGTGGGCTTCCTGTCTCCATGAAGGGGGCATTTTGGGAGTATCTCAAAATTCTTCTATTTGTTTTTTCTTTATCATTTTGTGGAATTCACTTTTTTTCCCCTGTGTACTTATTCTTTTCATACATATTGTACTCTTTGTATTCATTGGCTCTGCCTACTTCACTTTGTATCAGTTCTTCGAGATCTTTTCATGCTTCTCTGTATTTATCACATTTCTTAGAGTGCAGTAATATCACATCACATTCACATACCATGCTCCCTGTCGATGGGCGTCTACTTTGTTTTGAGTTCTATCACAAGAAGTGCTACTACTGAAGATCTTTATTGTGTATAAGGACTTTCTTCTTATCAAGGTTTTCTTGGAGGAAAAGCCCAGTAATGAATGAAGTCTGTGCTTCAAAGGCTGTGGATATTTTAATCTCTTTATTTACATCATTCCAAGATGCCATTCAAAATGGTTGTAATGATTCACAGCTCTATCAACAGTGCAGCAGTGTGCTTATATCCCCACAATCCTTCCAGCATTAACTGTTCCCATTTTTCATCATCTTTACCAGTTTTCAGAAGAGGGAAAACTCAAGGTTTTTTGATTTGTATTTCTCTTGTTAGTATTTCACTAATTGATTTTTAAGTAAAGTACGCCTTTCTAAAGCCACATTCTAGATATCAATTTCATACCATCAAATCTCAAGTGGTACACATGATATATGCCTCTTTATATTAATATTGCTAGTTCATTCTGTATATTTTCATTGGCCTTTTCACTTCTGTGACACATATGAGGTCATGGTTATTACTATTCTTTTTTTTCATATCATCTCTGGAATTAATTATCCTCTTCTATTCTCAAGAGGCATTGTGTATGGTGAAAATTAATCTCCCCTGGGTGGATGCCCTTCAGTTAGGAATGATTGAGTAAATTGTGGTATATGAATGTAATAGAATATTATTGTTTTATGGGAAGTAATGAGCAAGCAGATTTCAGAAAAGCCTGGAAAGATTTACATGAACTGATGCTGAACTAAGTGAGCAAAACTAAGAGAACATTTCATAGTAACAAGATTAAATGATGATTAGTTGTAATAGACTTGGCTCTTTTCAACAATGAGATGATTCAAGGCCGTTCCAGTAGACTTGTGATGGAAAATGCCATCCATATCCAAAGAAAGAACTATGAAGAGTGAATGTAGATCAAAGCATAGTATTTTTGCCCTTTTTTGTTGTTGTTGCTGTTGTTGTTACTTTTTTTTCCCTTTCTCATGTTTTTTTTCCCCTTTTGATTTCTTTTGGTTTGTTTGTTTTTGTTTTTGTTTTTGCTCAGCATGATAAATATAGAAATATGTTTAGAAGAATTGCATATATTTAACCTAAAAAAAATCAGTCTCTTTTAGAATATAATCTCCTTGAAATCAAGAATTGTTTAGACTTTTGCTTTGTAACCCTGGGACTTAGCACAATTTTCATCCCATAGTCAGGTCTTAAATGCTTTTAGTGGATGGTTTACATTCTAGGCAGTTGTCTTAAGTCCTAAAAATAAAAATAGAAAAGTGAGACAGACTATGTTCTCCAGGAGCCACATTTTAGTAGAAAGAGTAATGTACTTAGATTTTGAGGCCCTAAGTTAGAATTCTGGCTCTGCTGCAAATATGGTCTTGGATAAGCTACTTAACCTCTTTAGTCTTCAGTGTTTTCATCTGTAAAATGAAGGGATTGGTCTAAATGACCCCTCAGATCCCTTCTAGCCCTAAATCTATTTCTGTGATTTCTCTTGTATTTCTATGATATATATGGTATGTGTGTGAACAATGTTCACCCTTCCTTTCCTTTTCCATACAAATTTATCATAGATTTTCTCTAGCATTCAGACAGTTCTGTTTTCCCTGACTTTCATTACGTTCAGTCCATCCAACCCATTATCTTTTTTTTTTTGAGAAATATGAATCCAGTTCTCAAACACCAGAGAGTTTGTCAGTTTCATTTTCCAAATTATGAATTATTTTTTGAGAGCCTTTAACATTTTCATTTTGTTTTCTTTGATCACAAATGTGATGAGATTATATATTTATAATACAAATCTCAGAGTATAATTGTCAAAATAACAATATTTAACTCTCAGTCATACATTTTGATCTAATAACAATTGCACTAAGATGACCTCTAGGATTACTTCCTACCTCCTTTTTTTTTCATCATCAGGGATAATCTTAAATAGGAGTCTTTTCTCTCTATCCACTTTATCCTCTGTTGATTGTGAACTATACTAGAAGTAGAAGGAAGTAAATGTGTCCTTTCCCATTATTCCTCCATAGCCTCTGGTACTAGTATTGACTTAATAAGACTTAAGTGTGGGAATTCTCTCACCCTGATAAAATTATTTTATTCTTTATCATTTTGTTGCTGGTGTTAGTCATTTTCAGTCATGTCTAACTCTTTGTGACCCCATTTGGGATTTTCTTATCAGAATGGTTTGCCATTTCTTTCTCCAGATCATTGTATATTTGAATAAACTGAAGCAAACAGAGTAGAGTGACTTGCCCAGTGTCATACAGTCTGATACCAGATTTGAACTCCAGAAGAAAAATCTTCCTAACTCCAGGCCCAGCACTCTATCCACTGTACCACCTAGTTGCCCAAGTTACCCACTTGGGGAGAAGGGTTTCAGAAGAAAAGAGGGTGATACATGAAAGACTCAAATCTTCCCCTTAAGGAATTAGCTATCTGCCTTCTACTAAACTATGTAAAAAATAGAAAGTAAGAGAAAATATGTATGTAGACTTGGGTCATTTATTGGGTCTGGTATTCCCTGCCCAGCTATGTATTCAGAATTAATGAGACTCAAGAGATTATGACAAAGATAAAGGCCTTCAATGGATTTGTGATCCCAGGAGCATTTTTGAAGAGGAATGAATTAATCACCCAGATATGCTAGGAGGCAGGATTTCTGGAGAGTCCAAGTATTCTGGCCTCTTCCCCAGCCCCACAAAAATAATATGATTTCACAAGGGTTTTGAGGGTAAAGAAGCAAAGACAAATAGCTAACCTTATTCCCAGACCCTGAGGGCTATTTTAGAAAGACACCATTGCTTCCTGGGCAAAATATAAAAACAAAGAATAAAAGTAAAATGCCTTTCTCAAATTTATGTAAATGAACCAACATAATTTATTAATTTTCTCTTGTTTCTGTACAATAAAGACTCCATTCGGTAAGCATATATCAGCATACCATCATCTTGTTAAAAGTCTGAAATGGAAATTGTGAGCCAGCAAAGTGATCCATTCCCAGGAAGGCCGTGGGAGCTATTCCATAGTGCTTCCCCCTTTCCCTAGCTTATCCAGGTTAGCTTCAACTAACCACTGATTTCTGACCTCAGGAAAGAATTGGAAATTTAGGAAAAGATCCAGCAGTTCAGCAGAACTATGAGTCACTGCTGAAAACAAGCCATTCCCACCATCCTGGGATTCCCAGATGAACTAAAAGGTCAGCCTGGATGGTAGTCTGATAGCAAATGCTTATCAGCTCAGAAGCATTCAGCTGCCAATTCCTGTTCCAAGAGTTTACATGCAAAAGAAATTATTCTATGATGATTTTACACTGGGTTTATTTTGTTTCATTTTGTTGTTTTGGGTTTTTTTACTCAGAAGAGTAGTCGAGTTATAATTGTTTGTTGTTCAGTCATTTCAGTCATATCCAACACTTACTGACCCCATTTGGGTTTTTTGGCAAAGACACTGACAATGGTTTGCCATTTGCTTCTCCAATTCATTTTACAGATGAGGAAATGGAGGCAAATAGAATTAAGTGACTTGCCTGGGATCACACAGCTAGTCGCAGTCTGAGGCCACATTTGAACTCAGGGAGATGAATCTTCCAAACTCCAAGCCTAGTGCTTGGTGCACAGTGGCACCCCTAGGTGCCCATTGTAATCATGCATTTCATAAATAGTCTGATAACAGTGGAATTGGCCACTTGTCAATTTGGTCTGTGCCAAACCAATTTCTCTTAAATGTAGATCTGACTGGGTCATTCCCTTATTCCAGAGGCTCCCCATCACCTCCTGGGTCAAATCTAAACTTTTCGATTTTGCTTTTAAAGCTCTTCATGACCTAACTCCAGCCTAACTTTCCAACCTCATCTATCACTTGCCCTACTATACTTGGCAGTCCAGCCAAATTCAGATTATTTCATTCATGTCTCTGTAATACCTAGAGCAGCACCTCCAACAGAGTAGATGCTTGTTCACTGATCATATGTCATATGTAGTCCGCCAGCTCTTGTCTCCGTGCCCACCATGTAAATCCTCCTCACTTCTACCTCTAGTCCCCTCTCTTCCTTCAAAATGCAGCTCAAGCTTCCCCTTCTAAAGGCTGAACCTCCCCTGATCCCATCCACTGCTAATGCTCTCCCTAACTAGCCTGTACATAACCACCTGGTAATTTTCTTAACTTACTGTCTTTATATTTGAAATTTATATACTTAGATATGACCTTGTGCTCTCCCCTGTTCAGATGTAAACTGCTTGAGAAGAGGGAATATTCATTCCTTGCATTTGTATCCCTGATCTGTCTGGTACTTGCTAGGCTAATAAGTGCTCTTTGATTGATTGGCCAAAGGGAAATGGCTGCTGCTTTCCTGGCACTGGGCACTATTGGCAAAGGGAGAGCTTAAGGCCCACTGACTTTCTTGCTCTCTTCCTTGCATACCAAGAGCTCCCCTGCTGAACTTCAAATCCGACTCCAGCACATAGGAAGCAAGAAATGGAAAGAGAAAATCACCTGGACTTAAAGCAATCTCTCTTTCCTCCGAATCCCACTAGACTGCGTTTATACCTTCTCTTTATAGTTTCTTCCTTATAATCCTAATTTTTTGTTTGCTTATTTTATCTCTTCTGCCAAAATGTAAATTCTTAGAGGGCAAGGACTAGAATATCATTCCAGTTCAACTTTTTAATTGATACCTGTATTGTGTCTTATATAAAGAAGTTTAACAAATAATTATTAAATTAAATTATTAAATGTTAGAATATGCAAAGGCATATAAATATATATAATTATATGCATATAATTATATATATATATACGCAGACATACATATGTATCTACACACATATGTTTATATATATGCATACAGATACATAACTTTCCATATAACTGTTCTTTTATAATCCTATGTATTTTATTTTATACATTATTCTGAGACTAAATTTCACCAAACTGCCAAAAATACAAAGATACAAAAAAGATTAAGAATCTCTGAAGGGAAAAAATGTGCTGATAAATGTGGAAATATGTTTAGAAGAATTGAACATGTTTAACCCATATTAGATTGTTTGCTGCCTAGGGGAGGGAGGGAGAGAGAGAGAGAAACTTGGAACATGGGGTTTTACAGGGATAGATGTTGAAGACTATTTTTGCATGTGTTTTGAAAATAAAAGGCTTTTCCCCCCTGAGGCAATTGGGGTTAAGTGACTTGCCCAGGGTCACACAGTTAGGAAGTATGTGTCTAAGATCAGATTTGAACTCAGGTCCTCCTGACTTCAGGGCTGGTACTCTATCTACTGTACCATCTAGCTGCCCTGTAAAGGGATATTTTTAAAAAGAAAGAGAGAGAATATGGAGCCTCACTTGCTATTCTATCACAATTTTTCTAATTTATTTTGTATAATTTTTTTTTTTAACAAAGGAACTTGCTCAGTCTTTTTCCATTCTTTTGTATTTTTGCAGGAAAAACATTCAAATTGGGAAAACACCTTTCCAAATTTTAACTCTGATACTCCTGAAAAAAATAAAAAAGAAATGTGTTTGCTTCTTTTTTTAGGCTGTCCAATACTTTTTCCTCTTTTTAAATTCATGTATAAAAGTGAATAATCTTCCCGTTGATAATTCTTATCCTAATCTCTTCTCCAGTTGTATTTTTTTTATGTTTTTGTGTGTTATATTTACTTATACATGTATCATAGCCCTTCACTAGGCCTCATATTGTATGATGGCAAATCCTCTATGATCCCTGATCTTTGTATAACTCCACCATTGATCTGTACATAGGAATTGCTTGCATGTTTTTTGGGTCAATGTTGACATAGGGGCTGTAGCCATATTTTTACTAGTTTCAAAATCTGGTTCTATTAGAAAAGATAGATGAAAGCTCTTTATTTACCTACTTTCCTTGCATCATTTTCCTTCCTTAGATAACTTGAGTTTGAGTAGCCCTGCTTTTTCTTCCTTGACTGATTCTGTTCTTTTGTTTTGAAGTAAGGTTATATGTATATGTACGTACACATGTGTGTGCACATATATGTTCTGAGTCTTATAGGAAGATGGCCCACAGTCAGATAACCTGGTTTACCCATATTCAGATCTGTAATGCTCCAGTCACAACCCATCCATGATGCCCAATCTCAGTAACTCTGAACCAAGTCCTTCCATTTGTCCTAAGAGATCTACCCAACATACTAGGAGACCCCTTTGCTTTATCTTGGCAATGTACAAATAATGTCAGATGTCCAAGCTGTCCATTCCTTATCTTTCAGTCGTGTGATGGGTGACCAGTCCAATTACTTTTTTCCCCCATTGGTACATTTCTTTGATAACATTCCTTAATAGCAGCAAGCTTCTGAGTGCTTACTCTGTGTCACCTACTCTGCTAGACCCTGAGGTTACAAAAGTAAAATCCTCTCTGCCCTAGAGGAACTTAAGAATTATTAGGGACAAACAACAAGCATGTAGTAAGTAAATATAAAACACATATCACATAATTGGGAGAAGAGTAATGACTGGAGGAATTGGGAAAAGGCCATTTTGTCAATTGAGCGGAGACTTGAAGAGAGCTAGGAATTCTCATAGTGTGGGGGTAAGGAGGGAAAGTGTCCTAAGTTAAGTTAAAGTGGTAGAAGAGAATGACAAGCAACTTCAAGAGATCACTTAACTGGAAAACAGAAAGCGGGATAGGGAGTCAAAAATTCGTCTGGAAAGAGGGAAGCAGATAGAGAAAGACTTTCAATATAAAAGTTTCCTTTTTATTCCTTTTTATACTAGAGGTAATAATAAAGAACAATCCAGGAGAGTGACAGTTTGGCAGCTCTGTGAGACACAGATAGGAGACATGGGTGACTTGAGGCAGGGGCCCGAATTTGCAAGGCACATGTGGGGAGGTTGTGGAAGTAGGCTCAACAAGACTCAGCAGCTCGCCAGCTAGAAAAAGAGTGACATTGTTTATATCACCTCTCCTCAAGGTTCCTTATTTATAATATGCTCCACCCTTTCACACCCACCATGCACCTCTCCATTGCTTTGGGGGTGATCATATATGATCACATGAGCCATAAAATCCATCCCCCTCACACTTTTTAAAAAAGTGATAATATATGGGAAGCCAGGTGGCGAAGTGGATAGAGCACCAGCCCTAAAGTCAAGAGGACCTGAGTTTAAATCTTTCTAGCTGTGTGACAAGTCACTTAACCCAATTGCCTCAGGAAAAACAAACAAACAAAAAAACAACAACAACAAAACATGATAATACTGAATAAGCATGATCAGAAAACTCAAGAATGTGTAGGGATTTTTTATCCTATAAGGGTTGGTGTGGGACTTCTTTGACTCACTCATCCTCTCACATTCTTATCTCCCAGAAGCCCCAACATGCATGGGGAAGACCAATGCATCCTGTACTCATGGGATACAGTTTGTCATTTTGAATGTGTATCTCTTTATCCCTTCATACCTTCTCATATTACCTTTTATTAGAGATGCATTTATGTTTACTTCCCTGCTTATTATTGAATTCCTTGCCATCACCTCTATAACTAAATATCCATTGTGGCCACATCCTTTTATTTAAGAAAATTCCCAGTTTTCCTAGCTTAGAGAATGAAATTTTCAATTTTAAATGCTTGGAGTTTTTATGTGGTTTAAGTGATAGAAGAAGAGTGTCCAAAAAGCTTTAATTATTCCGTTCATCCATAGCTTATTGGGACCATTGTTTTGCTTCCCAATTTTTTCAAGAAATTTTTTAACTTATTTTGGCCATATATTGGATTTACTGCCTTATAAGGTGATAGAGTTAGGTTCATGGGAAGATTTAAAACTTTGCTTTTAATTGAAGCATTACTGGCTAGAAAAGCCATTTCTGTGAATGTGTTTTAAATTCACTTTGACTGCTATCAGACATACTTCAAGAGATATTGTATGTTGGAGGTGGAATCAATATAGTCTGTTAGGCAAAAATACACTACTTAGGTAGGCTGACTGGCCTTTGAGTCTAGAAGTTCTGGGTTCAGGTCCTACAGGCTGAGTACCACACATCTCTTTTTAGGAGTATTTAGGCAGAGAAGTCATAATCAGAAATCCATTTTTATGAAGATTTTTTTAAAATGTATGAAAGCTACCTTCCTTTTTAAAATCAGAACTAAACTGGATTTAACCTATTCTTTTTAATAGCAAAACATTGAATTTCCTCAGACAAATGTAGTCACAGTGAAGTTTATGTTAAAAATGTCAGGACTGATGGAATTTCTTCAGTAAGCCCTGAATTGTTGTCCCTTTTCTTATAATTGTCATTCCCACAATTCCCTGGTAGGTGAAGGTGATTTGATTGGTATTTTATATCTGCAGTAGATACGAACTTAAAATCTTTTATTAATTAAGTTTACATGTAAGAAGTTCCTGAAGATTTTGGAAATTATGAATCTTTCTTTCTTTCCCGTTATGCCAAAGGGAATTCTGGCTGCTAATGAAACTCCTCCCGATGATAGCAGCCCCCACTTCTTGAATCCTGCATTAGCCTCTTCTTCAACAACAAGCTCCACAATAAGCTTGGAGAAGAAACCGGAAGACAAGGGAGACAGCCCTTTCACTACTGCTGAGGGCCAGAAGAGTGTCCCACTGGCTGTGACTGATGCCCTGGAACACATCATGGAACAGCTGAACGTCTTAACCCAGGTGAGCAAACACAGACTGACAGAACATTTGTGGGGTGGTCATCAGCCAGACCAGGCCTAAAAAGAGCCAGGGCTCAGACTCACTAGAACTAAAGCAAAGTTCTCCTGCTCTAGTCAAACCTGCGATAAAAAGTCCCCCTGTTCAGAGAATTGCCAGGGAACTGGGGCTCCCCCATTCTCCTCTTCCTTCTCTTTGAATAGTCAGTGTTTCTCATCTTAGCCCAGGGCTGACTCTTCCTGCCAGGCTCACAGCCCTTCCCCTCCTTTTCTTCCATGAATCTTTAGTCTCTCCTCCTTGCTGACTCCTTCTTCATTCTCCTTTCAGACCTGCTCAGGTCTCTTACAAAGCACCTGCACTTGTTGGGGAGCTTTTCCTTGGGGCATATTGCAAGCATCTCACTCTCTATCTCTGCCCCTTCTCACCACCTGCTCCAGCCAGACCTGCATAGGTACGTGAACCCCATGGCCCATACTTCTGTCCTCTTGCCCTCGTCCAGGGCACATTCTTTCTTCTGCTCATTCAAGGCCTATTTTCAGTCTGTTCCAGACAAGGAGCAGCAGGAAGACACTCCTTCCTTAAGTAGGCCCTGAAACCTCACAAAGCTATTCCTCCCCCAGCATCCTCAGGGCCCCTCATCTTATCCCTTGCACACAGTAGGCACTAGATAAATGCTTGTTAAATAAGAGAATCATTGCACTGCTTAGCTAATAAGTGCAATACAGATAAGGATTTCTTTGATGCCCTGTGACCAGAAGGGAGCAGCACAGACCCTTAAACAAAGAATAGAATATTGTGCCATATATTTGGTCTTGTTCCTAAGAGCATCGATTTTTGATTCAGGGACTTTTGTTTGCAGCATTTTCCTATTAGCTCATTGTTTTTGTATGCATGGTTGTGACAGCAAGCTTTTAGGTCTTGGGAACTTAGAAAAATAACTGTCTATGATTAATTATGATCTCTGTTTAAAATACATTATGCTAATGTCATGCTCATTTCTGTGGCTACTTCAGCATATACCTCATATTATCTTAAACCTTCACTCCCCTCCCACATTTCTCTTCTCCTTATCCCCTTGACCTTTTTGGTTTTAATTCTTTGGATGTAACCTGTAGATTTTGAGGAAGAAAATCCCTCTGATGTAGATTCGAACACTGCTTGACAATTTTGAGTCTCAGAGAGTGGGCTGGAACAGGAAGATATCAATTCCTTGCCCAGGGTCACACCGTCACGTCTGTGTCAGAGGGGAAACTTGAATCTAGGTCTTCCTGAGTCCAAAATCCCCTACATCACATTGTCCCTCACCTTTTTTGTAGGATACTTGGATGCAGGAAGGGTAAAGTCTTCAATTAATGCACCTATAGAATCTTGCTTTTGAGAATTGTGCTCAGGATCAGGAAGTCTGGGTTGCAGTCCTGCCTTGGCCCATCTGGGCATCAGACCCTGAACAGGTCCTATCACCAGTCCTCTGAGACTCTCAAGTGAAGAGCGGGTGTCCCCTGGACTTGGCAGGGGAAGTGTCCTGCTCTCTGGAATCCCAGCCCTTCCATCTCCTCAGGGTTTTCTTTGTGGAGCCCTATGTGGGTTCTGTGGGCCTGGTGAAGCCCAGAAGGCTGGAGAACAGCTGGTTTGTCCACCAGCATAGGTTTGCTCTGTGTCACAACATCCGATTCCCATGCTCATCATCTCTGTGGCCAGACTTCCATAAGCCACGGGGCATTTCCCCCTCTCAGAGGCCATTTCCTGGCAAAAGCCTCTCAGTCGGCTTGAGGTTTGATGCTCACTTCCCTCCTGGCCCCCAACTTCCTCTTGTTATCAAGTGGCTTTTCCCTTGCTCGTCTTTCCCAGTGCCGCTCCTTGAGGTGAGGGATGATTCCTCCTCTTTCCCACTTTGTCACCGTCTGGACCACAACCTCTAAGTCAACTCAACTTCTTCCTAATTTTTTTAAACTAAATCTCTAGTTGTTGGGGTGGGGGACTTGGTTGATGAGGAAGAGTCAGAGTAGGGAGGGTTAAGAGCTGAATCCTCACCCAGCTTATTTTTCAGCAAGTCCATGCTTCACTAGGCCATCCTCCTCCTGAATAAATACATTCTGATTCATTTTCTTTCAGATGACTCATGGCTTCCTGGCTAACTCAGACCTGGGCGGTTTGTAACTGTTTTTGAATTGGGAATCAATTAAAATTCAATTATTTACATTTTTAAAATGGGAAGTTGTGTATAGCAAGGTGCCCTGATCTTAAAACTCTTGAGAGTCTCAGAAGGAACTTTTAAATGCCAGTGATTTAGAAATGTGGATCATAAAATGGAAAATTCATATTGGTGTGAATTAAATCCTAGAACTGAAGTTGCCTGCTTGTTGGAACCTTTTAGTTCCTCAAATCCACCATTTTGGAAGGAGATTCCTGCCCACACATTGGCTTTATGTTATTTTAAGCTGCCTATCCATATGCACTTTAAGATGGGATGAATGGGATGATTTAAGCTGTGTCTTGCCATTGGATTGGAGATGGACAAGCATGGGGACAAATCAAGGTTTTAGCCTCCTCAATTGCAATCACCTCAAGCATCTATCAGATTGTCAGTAGAATGGGTTCAAAATAAAAACTGAAAGTCAGGAGAATCTAATTTCCTCACCCTTTCCACTCTTCCTAGTTCAGGAATTTGTAGTCTTTGGATCCCAGAAGGATTCTATGCATAAATTTTATGGGGTCTGTGCACTTGTATAGCGAGGGGGGAAATTCATCATTATTTTCATTTACCTAGCCAAAATTTAGCATTTCCTTCATTTATTTAAAAACATAATTCTTAGAAGGGGCCTGTAAGTTTCCAGAGGTCCATGACACTAAAAAGGTGAAGAAACACGTGGAAGAAGATCCCTTATTCCTTAAAAGCTTCATATTTTTCCTCCTCTCCCAGACATCTGCTGGAATTGTTCAGACCGGCATGCACTTTAACTTTACTTGATTAGCACCTGGAGTTCTTATATTTACTGTCTTATGAACTTGTTTTAAAAATATTTTGGTAGCTATTTCAGTAGAATAGATTCCCTTTGTAATCAATCCTTTATATTTTATTTTATTTTATGCTTTTAAAAATATTATTCTGCTGGACACTTAACCCCAATTGCCTTAGCAATAAATAAATAAATATTATTCTGAGAGGTCATCTATAAGCATCTAAAATGACTGTCCTACAGGATCAGTGATCCCATAAAGGTTAAGAACCTGTCTCCCAAGTTCTGGTGTTCTGTGCCCTCGTGGCAAATATAATGAATCTCATGATTGTAATCATGACTTGTCCATTTCATTGTCCTCTTTTTTTGTAGACCGTATCTATTCTGGAACAGCGACTAACATTGACAGAGGATAAATTGAAAGACTGCCTAGAAAATCAACAGAAGATTTTTAACAGAGAACAGAGAAGTTGAAGAAAAAGTTTGAATAGACTGAATGCCAATGAATGCCTGTTTATAGGATCTTAGAAAGGTAATAGGTGACACTTCCTGTACTTCAACAACAAGCAGACCATTACAGCATTTCTTAAGTCTGAGCACCAGAGTAAAATCAAATAAAAAAACCCAAAAACTCATATACAAGGACTAACATAAACATTTACAGGGATGGCATTCAAGACCAATTGAAAATAATGACATTTGGAATTTTTTGTTTCTATTTAGTTATATAGTTGTAGCTTCTCTGTGGTGTGTGTAAGTGGATATGAATTTCCCCCTGTAGTAATCAAAATGACAGTTCTCATTTAGCGGCTAGATCCTGCCATGTTAAGAGCCCACTCTTGGAATGTAAATTAGTCACATCACATTAGATGTAACTCCTTTAAGCATAGAATGGGGTTCTTTAGAGAGCAGAGCTTACAAAAGGACTTATATTGGCCTCCACAAATACGTTAACAAATCCAGGGAGTAGGTTACTTACCTGACCACTCTCAATTCCATTGAGACTTTTACTAAAAAATAAAGCTTCCTTTCTTAATAATGCCTTGAAAAAACAAAAAGTCTAAAAAGGATAAGATTTTCCCCAATAAGTTAACATATTAGGTGTATACATGACTTTTGACTGACAAAATGATGCACAATGGAGTTTTTTGGTTTTTGTTTTTGCTTTGTTTTTGTTTTTTTTTTCCCCATTTATTTTCCACTGTATTGCTGGCAGTCAGCTCCCTCCCTCCAAGGGGAAATAGCTGTCATTAAGGACAGTGAATAGATACAGAAACATGGAAGCACTTAATTTCTTTCCTTTGAAAGATGAATACACTGCACCAATGCCTGGAAGCAAGGGTTCTTAAAGATTATGTTAATGTGATTTCAGGATGCTCAAGAGCCAAAAAGGAGCAAGAGGGATAAAACACATTGCAATATTACTGGTTAAGAAGGGTGACTTCTGGCTCCTGAATAGTAAAGCCCTTTTTAAAAAAAAAAAAAAAAAAATTTAACCTGCCTCATCATCTAACAATTTTGTCACAAATGGTGGTTGAAAAACATAATAAAAATGAACTGAGCCTTACTAAAGAATCTTGATTTCAGATTGAGTTTTGTTTTGTTTTATCTTTTTTTTCTTAAAACAAGGTTGAAGATAAAAGTAAAGAAAACCAAGCAAATTATTTAAGCACATGAGATTTTACAGTCATATGTTAGCTTGTGTATTTGGTCACGGTTATCTGATGACTGTCGTTAACTATATGTATGTAATCTATATGTTCTATTAACTGGTATCAAGATCAAAGGGAGCACTAAAGAAAAAAATCAATTCTTATTTACAGTGCCTGCAGGTGATTAGTGAAAGGGGACTAGATTATTTTTTAAAATGAAACCCTTTGTTGGGAGTGTACATATATACATATATGTATATATTTAATATTCTTACACCTTAATTTTACTTTATCTATGAGGTCAGAAATTACATTTTTGGTCATCTCTTCATGGGGTATATCAGACATGGTTTATAGACATTTCCAAATGCTTACAAAGATTTAATGGCATTTTAAAAATAATTTCCTTGAGAAAACCAAATCTCTGTTTAACTTCTCCATTCTGTTCTTCAAATAATAAAGACTATTTCTATAACAATTTTGTCCATGTTTTTTATATTTTTTTAATGAGTAAGATCTGGAAAAACTAGACCTCCTGACTTCTGTAGCCACCATTTTTTAATATGAATTTATAGAATCATCCATTCTGATTTTTCTAAATGTTGTCAAAATAATGATATGAAATAAAAATGTTTTGAAGAAATTTCAATATTGACATTTAAAATTTTTCTTATAAGATGAAAATCTTGATGAAATTCTCCTAAGTCTTGATGAATTTCAAAAAGTCCTGTGGTCACATGGTGTGATAGAAAGGGCACTCACTGACACTGGAGCTAAAGGTCCTCAGTTCAGATTTGAACTCATTTATTACCTCTATATTCTTGAAAGATCACTTCCCTTTATGGAGTTTCCTAATCTGTAACAAGAAGGTAATGAACTAGATGTCTGTTGAGTCCTCTCTAGATGTTGTAACCTTCTTTCCCACTTAAAAAACCTGAATACATTTCCTTTTTCTTTTTTTAAAATCAATTTTATTTTTTCAATTTTGAATTATCTCCCTTTCCCTCCCCACCCATTAAAAAAGCAAGAAAGGGGGCAGCTAGGTGGCGCAGTGGATAGAGCACCAGCCCTGAATTCAGGAGGACCCGAGTTCAAATCTGGTCTCAGACACTTAACACTTCCTAGCTGTGTGACCCTGGGCAAGTCACTTAACCCCAGCCTAAGGAAAAAGAAAAAGAAAGCAAGAAAAACAAAACCCATTTCAAATATGTATAATCATGCAAAACAAATTCCCACATTGGCCATGTAAGAAAGAAAGTGTGTGTGTATGTGTGTGTGTGTGTGTGTGTGTGTGTGTGTGTGTGTGTGTGTGAGAGAGAGAGAGAGACAGAGAGACAGAGACAGAGAGAGGAGAAAAAATAACATAGGCTTCATTCTGCAATTTTTTATCCATCATTTCTTTCTAAAAGTAGTCTATTTCACCATGAGTTACTTTGAATTATGATTGGTCATTATATTGATCAGAGTTTTTAAGTATTTCATAGTTGTTCATCTTTATTGTCATTATTGTATAAATTGTTCTTTTGGTTCCGCTTACTTCCCTTTGCATCAGTTCATGCAAGTCTTCCTACATTTCTCTGAAACCATCCTCTTCATCATTTTTTTATAGCACGATAAAATTCCATCACATTTTTCTGCCACAATTTGTTCTGCCATTCCCCAGTTGATGGACATCCTCTCAGTTTCCCATACTTTGCTACCACAAAAAGAGCTGCTATGAGTGTTGTTCCTCTTTGATGTTTTTGTGAGTGTAGACTAGTATCCTGTATCATTTTCAGATACCTAAGGATGGAGACAATGATGCCCATGCAGATGAGTCACTGTTGCTTTCTCCCTCAGGTGGAGAATCTCCCAGTTATTTTCAAAAAGTAAAGAAAAGAGGGAAATAAGCATACTTTCACCTAATCTTGAGCTGCCAGCACTGCCATATTTGGGTCTCTCATCGCTTCCTGTGTAGAGTGGCAGCAAGGAGTGGGGTTAGCATACATCACCAATCTTTTAAATGGGAAACAGATCCATGAAAATAGAAATGAACTCAGTTGATCCAAGGATGAGGGCTAAGGGACCCAAGCCAGTAGTGTTAACTCCCTTGTCACTATTTAACTTTCCTGTTCGCTACAATCATAATGTTTTCCCAATTGTTCATGATGAGGAATGTCAAATCCCTCTTTCCCAGAGATAGCCAGCTTGGGTACAATGGAAAGCTCCCCAGCTCTGGTCTCTTAAGGTCTTGGCATTCACATTCTCCCTCTTGACACTTCCCACCTGACCTTGGACAAATCACTCCAAATACTTCTGTATCTATAAAATTGGGAGATTGGACTAGACAGCCTCCGATGTTTCTTTCAGCTGAGGATTAAGATCTCTTATGAATATTACCCAACTCTTTAAGTATTTTTTTCTCTAGAAAGCAATAAAAAAAAAATTACAGGACTCTTTCAAGGGGCTGGCATTGGAATGAGTATACTTTAATCCATGCTAAACATCTCTAGTTCTTTAAACTGACCTTCAGATGTTTTGAATCCCTTCACCATCCAGACTGCCTTCCTCCCCATAGGCTGCACCTCCCCAAAGTTCCTTTTAAAAGCTGGCACCCAGAACAGAACACAATACTCCAGGTGTGGTCTGGCCAGCACAGAATACAGTGGGGCTATTGTATTCCTTGTTCTAAACTTTAATGCAACCTAAGATTGCATTAGCTTGCTTTTTTTTTTTTTCCTGACAACCACATCATAATGTTGATTCATTCTGGGCTTGGAATCAACTAAAGGCCCTGGGTATTTTTCATGGAAATTTTTATCTAGTCACATCTTCCCAACACCATCCTCCTGTCCCTCCCCTGGTGCTAGTATTTTTAACCCAAGTTTAAAACTTATACATTTCCCTTTCTAAATGCCCATTTCCTATATTGAACCCATTATTAGAGTTTGTGAAGATATTTTTATATCGATTCTGTCATCCACTATATTCATTATTCCTCCCAGATTTGTGTCATTCACAAACTTGATGAAGTCTTTCACAACTAGCTCTTTATTTTAATTTATAGAATAAAAACAAGCATTTCCATAGTAAATAATAACAAAGATGATTGTATACAAAACTGTTAATCTACTATGCACAATTTACTATTCCTTTGAAATTTACAAAATTATTTTTTTTTCTCAACAACTAACTCTTAATGATTACTGTACACCTTTCCAAAGGCTAACTTTAAAACATAAATGTCACACTAGTGGCATATTTTTTCCTCTTTTTTGAAAAATCTGGATCATTCGCCATCTCTGGTCCAACAACTGCTTTCCCCTTTTCCAGTATTCCTGAAAGATGACCTGTAGCAAGCAATTAAATAAGTTCTTCGAGGCCTCTGTGGGGTAATTTAACCAGGCCAGGAGACATAAACTCATTGAAAGCAATTACTTCCTTTCTCCATAAAAGATCTCCTGACTTCAGATAATATGCAAGTGGCCTCCGCTTCTTGAAAACTAACCAAAAGAAGTACAAATTCTACCAAAAAAAAAAAAAAAAAAAAAAAAAAGGATTTTTAATTTTGACTTAGCATTAGATTATGGGCTCTTTCTTTAGAAACCAACCCATCAAAATGGAGGAGATTGGGTATTAGTATTGATTTTTTTTTTTAAACATGGCAACTGCTAAAATGGTCTCCAAATACACAAATGAACCTGGTTACTTCTCGGGGTGGACATTTCTTCCAATAATCAGATCACAAGCCATTCATTCCTGGGCATCCTATGAGACTCTTGTACTACCATAAAGTCATTACACAGGGTCATCCAATGTGCCAGAGGCTTTTCTCTTTCTCTCTTGATATTATAAGGATATCAATGGAAGACCTGAGCTATCCATCAGTTAAGCCTTATTTTTCCCACAAAATGATCCCATCTTCCTTTTCTCTTCATTGTTCTGTGATGACATCCTTTACTCAAAGGATATCATCTTTTTCACTTTTTTTTCATATGGACAGCACTTAGCATAGTGCCTAGAACATTGTAGGTGTTTAATAAGTGCTTACTGACTCATGTTCAGTTTTTTGGAAATTGTTTTGTTTCTAGTCTCAATTATGGTTGATTACTGGCAATAAAAGTATGGGTCTTTGTTTTAGAGAGAAACTTAGAATCAGCCAAAAAAAAAAAAAAAATTAAAGCCCACAATTTCCTGAAAGCAATTTCACTTGCTTTCTATCTCCAGTTCTACTGTGGGCTCAACCCACTGCAGTAACTTGCAAAGACAGGAGAGACAGACAAATAGATAGATACATGACTGAGAAAAAGGTAGCTGAAGACAGTCACAGATAGATTATTAAGAAAAAGATGGCTAAAGACAGACATAGAAAGACAGACAGACAGATAGATACATAGATGAGTGATTAAGAAAAAATGGAAGAATAGAGATGATAGAGAAAGAGATGGATGAATAGATGATAAATAGAATACATGTGTATATACATAAATATTGATGGACAAATTATGTATAGGTTACACTTTCAACTATATATCATAAGATGAACAACACTTTCTTCTGCTGCTTAAGGTTTTTCCAATGTATATAGTTAAGCCAGACTCTTTTGAGGGATCATGGTTTTAATTTAAGAAGATCTGCAATGTTCCAAAGTGTTGATGTAACCTGTGTAATATGATCATTAAACACTTAATATCTGGAAGAGCTCACCATCGATACAGAAACTTCCTTGACTTAAACTCTATGCTGGGACTCCCTATTTTATGCCTTGTCTGTTTTCAATAATCACAGTATCACAAACAAGGTTATTCTCTATTGTTATATATTTAGAAAAGGCTAATATAAGGACAGCCTTCAGGGTAACATTTTGCTCTACCCAATCAAATGTTGTTGTTGTTTTTTTAATAGCAATAAATAAAACCAAAGCCGGATATTGCATTGTTCATCTTTTGGTCAATTGTGTTAGTAATGCCTTAGCTTACTGTGGAATGTCATAAAAAAATTCCATAGCTATTATGAAATATCACTTGTCTTCTAAGATTTTTATGAAAGGTATTGACAATGTATGTGTAAATTGTACACATAAAAATTTGTGTGTGTGTATGTGCAGCAAAGTAGAACAGTGGATAGACTGCTAGGTGTGGAGTTAGGAAGACTTGAGTTCAAATTGGACCTCAGACATTCCCTAGCTATGTAATTTTGGGCAAATCATTTAACTCAGTTTCCTCATCTGTAAAATGAACTGAAGAAAGAAATAACAAAACACTCCAACATTTTAAACATACACACACACATACACATGACAGTAATTTGGATTAATTAATTAATGTTCTCTAATCATTTTAAAAATTTTAATTGAATTAAATACAAAATAAAAAAGAACAATAAAAAAGAAAGAAAAGGAAAGACTTTCAAAAATAAAATAATAAGGACTAAGATTTTTATCTCCATTTCTTTATTTTGCCCTCCCTCAGACACTTTGAGAATCAAGCCCTAAGCAACCTCAAAATCGTGTCACCTCCAACTAGATCTCCTCTATATTTACCTCTGCCCTAACCCAGCTTTCTTATCTTTATTATTTTCTTCTTCCACTTTCTTCTCCACTTCCTTTCAAGAGTTACATCTGCAACTGTGATATAATAAAATGCCTTACATGGTGGCTCTATTGCCCTGGAAGGTAAAAATTTGGCATCTTCCATCTCCTCCTTGTACTCTTTCCAGTTTCATTCTTAAGGATCTTAAGAATGATTTTGCCTAGTTGAGTCGCTCACCAAACTTTTATTTATTTTTTTAAACTGATTGATCCTTCCTTCCTTCTTGCTGAATGCCTTAAGGAACTTTAAAGTCCTTCTTGGCAAGTGACACTGACTTGAGCAAACTAGTTTTTGCCCTTTTCTGTAACATCTTTCTGCTTGACAAATAAATCAAGGGCTTGCTGATGATAGACTATTTTTAGGCTCTTGTTTTGGCAAGTGATCTGCACCAGTTAAATTTCTATATGAAGTTATTGTAATTGGCATTAATGACCTTTTCTCCAAACCTTTCCCATTTTCTGCATTATTTAATAATTCTTATTTTTTTTTTATTACAGACCACTTTTTCTTCATTTTTATGCTTTCTTCTAGCTTTATATTTGGATTTTCTCTACCAAGTTGATCGTCTAATTTGTGAATAATTTCCGGGAAGAATAAGAAATGGATAAACATATATTAAGCATTGTGATGAGCACTGTTCAAATATTATTTTATTTGATTCTCACAAAACAGTCAGAAATAGGTAATGTTATTATCCCTTCTTTTACAGATAAGGAAACAGACAAACAGAAGTTAAATAACTTGTTCAGGATCACATTTCTAAATTGTTTTTCAGCTTTGTGCTTTTCTTTTAATCTTGGTTGCATTGGTTTTGTTTGTACAAAAGTTTTTAATACAATCAAAATTATTTTGTATTTTGTAATGTTCTCTCTCTCTTGTTTGATAAAGAATTTTTCCACTTAAGTCTGTCAGGTGGTCTATTCCTTGTTCTAATTTGCTTATACATAAATCATATACCCATTTAGACCTGATCTTGGTATACAGTGTAAGATGTTGGTCTATACCTGGTTTATGTCCTATTGTTTTCCAATTTTTCCAGGAGTATTTGTCAAATAATGAGCTCTTGTTCAAAAAACTGTAGTCTTTGGGTTTGTCAGACACTAGGTTACTTTTGTCATTGACTACTATGTCTTGTGTATGTAATCTATTCTAGTGATATACCTCTCTACTTTTCAGCTAATACCAGATAGTTTTGATGGTTATTGCTATATAATACAGTTTGAGATCTAGTACTGCTAGGCCACCTTCCTTTATTTTTGCTTTATTAATTCCCTCGATACTCTTGACCTTTTTGTTCTTCTAGATGCATTTTGTTATTTTTTTCTAGCTCTATCCAATTTTTTTCTCTCTCAAAGAATGTATTCATAATTTATAGGTATGAGATCACTGTATTGTTTTGACCTTTTTAGTTCCTTAATCCTCAGAGATTTTTGACAACATTTTTCACTAGATTTAACCATTCTAACCTGGGCATAGAAAGTTTATAGAAGTGATTTTTTTTCTTCTGAATGAATAAATGGCCATGAAGATCATGAAAGTTTTTGCAATAAGATCTATTGAAGAAGGTAAAGAAATATGTAAAGCTTGATATAGTCCTTCAAACTAAGCCAATAAATACTTAAATATATTACTTTAATCTATATACTCCCATACTTTAGTCAGTCTGCATTAATTACCCTTGGATTTTTAAATACATGTGGCATTTGCCCATGTATATGCCTTTGTAGTACTGTATCTGTCCTTTACTTCATAGAATATCCTCCTTTGCCTCATTACTTCTGGAGATCCTGCCCATCTCTTCAAACCTTACTCAGATACTACTTTCATGAAGTCTTCCCTAGCCTCTTCATCAATAAGACCTCTCAGAGCCCTTTGGGCAGCTAGAGGGGACAGTGGATAGAGCACTAAGCTTGGAATCAAGAAGAATCATCTTCCTGAGTTCAATTCTGGTCCCATATACCTTCTAGCTGAGCGACCTGGGCAAGTCACTTAACCCAGGTTGCCTCAGTTTCCTCATCAATACAACGAGCTGGAGAAGGAAATGGCAAACCACGCCAGTAAGAAATCTCCAAATTGGACTATGAAGAATTTGATGTGATTAAACTTTCTAAACATGGACAACTTTTAGAGTCATTCCTCACTCATGCGTATTAATAAGCATTTATCAATGTTGGAATTTACTTCTAAGTGCCAGACATTATGCTGGATTTACAAAGACAGAAATGACAAACATTGCCCCAAAAACTTTCCTTCTTGGGGATCCAGACCACTTTGTTGAACCAATGAATGAAAAACTGCATCTTAAAACATCATAGAAATGGGAATGTAGTGAGAGGTTCAGAGGAAGAGAATGGCAGATGACTCCTTCTCCCTTCGTTGCCTTTCGTATCATCATCCAACTTCTGGAGATGTTGCCCATGTTCTTGCCAATGCCAAAATCCTCTGCTTGTGCCCTACCCCTTATTGCCTTCTGTCAGTCAGTAAACATTTAGTAAGCACCTACTGTGTGCCAGCCACTGTGCTATGTGCTGCCTTTAAATCATCCAGAAAATATTCAGAATCTCTTCCTATAGTATGAGAGTGGGATTCAAATACAAAGAGAATTTGGAGTCAAAAGCTCTGAGAGTACAACTTAATTCTAAGACACTTAACTCACCTTAAATTTTCTTATTGCTTTGCTTTTTTATAAGTGAGCAAGTTGGACTAGATCAATGCTTAGTCTTTTTTTTTTGTTTGTCAGGAACTTGTTTGGCAATCTTTTGAAACAATGCTTTAAAATACATTAAATAAGTAAAATAGGAAAGTAATTCTATAGAAATACAGTTCAAAAATATTTTTACAAGCAAGTTTAGAGGCAGCTGGATAGCCCAGTGGATAGAACACCAGCCCTGGAGTCAGAAGTTTCTGAGTTCAAATCCAGCCTCAGACACTTGGCACTTATTAGCAGGGTGAGCCTAGGCAAGTCACTTAACCCTGACTGCCTCACCCAAAATAAATTAATCAATTAAAAAGGCAAGTTCACAGGAGAATATTGAAACAACTGGTAATACATGAAAGTATTGAAATATTTACTATTCTATATGAAATGAGATGTGAGGAATGCAAAGAACCATGGAAAGATGTACATTAACTGATGCAGAGAGAAGTCAGTAAGTAGAGCCAAGAAAATAAACTATATAGTGACTATAACACAGAAAAAAAAGTCAAAATAAATATTGCAAAATAATAAAAGACAAGTAGAGCTCTAAAGAAGGAATATATTGAGACATTTCTTCCCTGCCCCTTTGCAGGAAGTGAGAGATCCATAAGCATGATACATTACACACATTTTTAGATTTTTTTCAATGTATTGATTATTTATGCTTATATTTCCTCTTCTTTTTCTTATTTTGCCTTTTTAAAAATATTATTTGTCATATGTTACAGTTCTCAGGGAGGGAAGAAGAGCAGGGATACTAGGGGAAGTTATGATGATAGAAGAAAGCAAAAGATATTAATTGAAATTTATTTTTTAAAATGTTTACAGGGCCCCAGTTTAAGAATCAGTGGATTAGATGATGGCTGAAGATCCTGCCATTTTCTGATTTTCTGATCCCTCTGAGATTCTCTTGGTGAATCTTGTCCAAGAAAGTAACCATTGGCTCAGGACCCGAGCTGGGTTCAAATTTCAGTTCTGATACTTATAAACTGTGTGACCTCAGATAGGCATTTCAAGACTCTGTTCTTAAGTGTTCTCATATTATATCAAAAAGAAAGAGAGACACTGACAGACAAAGACACAGAGAAGATACAGAAAGAAACAGAGGCAGAAAGTGAGGGAGACAGAGAGAGAAAGAGACGGAGACAGAAAGAGAGTCAGAGAGAGACAGGGAAAGACAGAAACAGGCAAAGACAGAGAGATAGAGAAAGAACATCAGAGAGGCAGAGACATAGACAAAAAGAGAGGAATTGAAAGAGAGAGAGAGAGATTAGAGGGGGGAGACAGATGGAGAGGGAGAGAGAAGAAGAAAAGAAGAAAGGAAGAAGAAAAAGAGGAGGAGGAGGAGGAGGGAGAGGGAGAGGGAGAAGCTAAGTGGTACAGTGGATAGAGCACTGGCCTTAGAGTCAGATAGTGTGAGTCACATTTGTAAAATAACTGGGAAAGGCAAGGATAAGAAAGAAACGGCAGGACACAACTGAAAGGATTCAACAAGGTGGTTCAAAGGACAGAATCCTGGAGCTCCACTCCAGTCAGGAAGATCTGACTTCAAATGCAGCCTCAGACACTTGACAGCTTTGTAACTCTGAACAAGTCATTTAATTTCAGCTCTGTCTCAGTTTCCTTATCTGTAAAATGGGGATGACAATAGCACTTACCTCCTAAGACTGTTGTGATCAAATGAAATAATGTTTGTAAAGTCCTTTGCAAATCTTAAGGAGCTATATAAATGGTGATTGTTATTATTGTTATCATTACATCATCATCATTATTATTACTTAGATCTAGAAAAGACCTTAGAAATCATCTCATCCCTGGGTAAAGATGGCACAGTGGATAGAACATCAGTCCTGGAGAAATTGAGTTGAAATGTGATAAGAAAGGAAAGAAAGAAAGAGAGAGAGAGAGAGAGAGAGAGAGAGAGAGAGAGAGAGAGAGAGAGAGAGAGAAGGAAAAAAGAAAGAAAGAAAAAGAAAGAAAGAAAGAAAGGAAAAGAAAGAAGGAAGGAAAAGAAAGAAAGAAAGAAAGAAAGGAATGAAGGAAGGAAGAAAGAAAGAAAAAAGAGAAAAGAAAAAAATCATCTCATCCAATCCCTTATCCTATTTGCCTAGAACCCAAATTCTCCTTGATTATTGACCATTTTAGAAAGCCAGCAAGTGTGTGTTTTGGTGGTGATGGTGGTGGTTAATGTCTCTGAAATCTAAGGTAATCTTGATTCATCACAAAGAAACTTAACATTTCCTTTTTGCAGTATGGTATAAAATTTGACTTCCCAATTCTCTTAAGTGTGTACCTCAATAGAGGAGTTGTTCATGTCAGGGAAGATCAATGGTTACGTTTGAGGATTAGTCATCCATCACTAGGTAAAACCCTAAGGCTTCCCAGATATTGATCAACTTTCCCAAGTAGAGGTTACTGTCATACAATTACAAGTATCTCATGAACAGATTTAATAAGCAAAACAGCAAGAAGGTCCATGGATGCATTCAGACGTAGAACTATCCCAAATCAACCAATATATTCTCTGCAACAAATTTTTTTCTGGATGATCTGTGTCCCCTTGGTTTCAGCAAGTCAAAAGGTTCTCAATTTCATGCACTAGAGCATTTTAGAATGGACATTGCCTTAAGAACATGGTGTAGTTGTTAAATTGTCTTCTGTAAGATGTTCGTGCCTAAACTGGGCAGTATGATTTTACAAACAGAAAAAAATAAAATAAAATAACATTTTTATGACTTTCCAAGAGGCAGAGATTAATTGGAGGAGAAAAAAATCCACAGTGCTTCTTACTCTTCAGCATCACCAAATTACCAACTACCTCAATTTCTGTGAATCCAGTCTCAAAAAAAAAAAAAAAAAAAAAGAAAAGAAAAGAAAAACAAAATCGAGTCTGTTTATTTCAAGAGAATATAGAACAGGATCTAGTTAGAATCTGACCAACTGAATCACTAGGGACTTCTTAGACAGGAAATAAAAATCTCCAAATTAAATCAAATCTACTATGACCAGCCCATTTCTGTGAGAGTTTGAAAAAAGTGAAAGCCAGACTAGAGGTGTTAAATGATGTGTTTTTACTTTCTCTTCGATAGAAACCTTTTTAATCTAACCATGTGCTGCTAGTAGATATGGCAGGTAGACATTATTGCAGTTAGTTTGACACATCCTTTCAATTTATCATCACAGCCTTAATCCTTTCAGCAGCTTTCCATATGGGATGAGATGAAGTCCTGCCGATGGAAATTTACACAGTAGCATCTTAGACACCTTGCAAAATCAAAAACTATTTTGTGATCCAAAAATTCTCCCTTTTCTGTTTATGCTTTACACCTGGGATTCTTAACTTTTTGTGTTTAATAGACCCTATCGTGGACCCCTCCTCACAATCAGGTGTGTGGGGTAGCCAGAACAATAGATAGACCCCTGGAATCAGAAGATCCTGAATTCAAATTGGGACCTAAGACACTTAACACTAGCTGGGCAAGTCACCTAACCCAATTGCCTCACCAAATAGTAGTAGTAGTAGTAGTAGTAGTAGTAGTAGTAGTAGTAGTAGTAGTAGTAGTAGTAGTAGTAGAAGTAATGTTTGTTTTCTTTATCATAATAGAAAAAAATGATAAATTTCAGATAGTAAAAACAAAGATGTATTTTTCCCTGTCCAAGTTCAAAGACCCCAAGTTAGATTCTTGTCAAACTTGTCAAACTAAATAATCAACAATCAACCAGCATTTATTAAGTTCTTACTATATGTCAATGGGCTAAGCTATTATAAACAGCTAACAAGATAGATGAGAAGTGAGACAGGTATTTAATTCTTTCTCTTTCCTCAAACGAAGTCAAGTCTCCTCCTTTTCTTCTCTTGCCCTTCCTGGTACTTGGAAAGGATTCTGGCTAGGGAGTCCCACCCCAGACACCTGTGCAATCTGCTTGAGCCTCAGTTTTCCAACACTGTAAAATGGAAACTGATGGTGTTGAATGACTTCTACAGTTGGACTACCTTCAACTCTCTGTCACTGAACTTTACAGATCTGTTTTTCCCCAACATGGCCTAGATAAATCAGGAAAAAAAAAAAAAAAAAGACCAAATTGGTTAGGCTAGAGACTATAGGGATTTGTGATCTGAAGTGGCCCAATGAAGTGACCCTACTAGCAAGGCAGGTGGGGGGTGGGTGGGAAGGGCTTCAGGCTACTCAGGCAATTTTGGGGTCCTTTTGTGTTTCTCAATTCTAATGAAACTCTACCTCCACCTCAGGTTGTTTCCTTCCCTTAATCCCTGGAGGAAATCCCTCCGCTTTTCAGAGAGATAAAAAAAAAAGTCAGAACAAAGAGAAAGTAGCAGGAACTGCTGGGGCCCTACGCTATAGAATTTCACTGAAGCTTTTCCAAGCCCTGATGATGGAACCCAAGGGCTTAGCGTGTTTATTCCTACACCTGTATTGAATATCAAGGTCTGCGAGAAGATTAATGATTTAGAAGCTGTCTGTTCTAGCAGGGGGGCTATTGTTTATTAGCGTTCTGACTGCAATTGGGTCGGAGAGAAAATGATGTGAAAGTTCAGACCTGTTAAAACCTCTGTTTGCTCCAGCTCAGGCAGGTAAGAAGTAGAATCATTTAAGTGGAAGAAAGCCCGCTCCCCCAGCCCCTGCTACCTGTAAGACACACAAGCCTATTCTTTTGCTCCCTTCCTATTCTCTCTCTCTCTCTCTCTCTCTCTCTCTCTCTCTCTCTCTCTCTCTCTCTCTCTCTCTCTCTCTCTCTCTCTCTCTCTCTCTCCTCACTCTCCCTCTCTCTCCTCTCTCTCTCCTCTCTCTCTCCTCTCTCTCCTCTCTCTTGCTCTCTCTTGTTTCCCTGCTTTTATTCTTTTCCACTAGCTTCCCTTTTCTCCAATTTTTTTATCCTTCCTTCTCTTTCCCTAACATATATATATGTATGTATGTATATATGTATGTATGTATATATCCTCTCCCTCCTTCCCTCCTCCCCTCCCTCCCTCTCTCTTCCTCCTCCTTCCCTCCTTCCTTCTCTTTCTCTCTCTTTCCCCCCTCCCTCTCTCCCTTCCTCCCTCTCTCCTTTCCTCTCTTTTTCCCTCTCTCCTTCCCTCTCTCCTCTTTCTTCTCTCCCTCCCTTCCTCTGCCCATCTCTCTCTTTCTCTCTCTCTCCTCTTGCTGCCTCCCCACGGTCACCTCCTCTCCCTTCCTCTTTCCCTCTTGTTCCCCCTTCTGTCTCTCTCCCTTTCCTTTCCTTCTTTACCTTCCTCCCCTCCTACTGCATCTCTCTGTTCTCATGCACACAGATTTCTGAAAAGGAAACATTAAAGAACTAATCCTCAGGTGGGAAAAGGATAAAATGCTTGCAATAGAAATCCCTCCTGTGTGAGAGAGAGTATATCTGTTTCCAACCCTGCAATCATTTACAGTTTCATTCATTCAACTGCATTTCTTTTGTCACCATAAACTAAGTGCTTGGGGACAAAAGGCCCAGGGTGTAATTTAAAAGCAGATGTCAGGTGATAAAAATAAATATACCTATAAAAGAAGGGAAAGACCTTGGGGGGGACTTGGGGGTGGCGGTATCTGATTTTGTTGTTTGCAATATAAAGTGTGTTTATTCAAGGAAATTGCTCTGTTTATTCCTAAAGGCATTTTGGAATCTGCAATGGGAAGTAATTAAAACTAGTAAATGTACACAACTGGAGATGATAAAATCCTATAACTGTTTATTCACAAGTAACTGAAGCATTTTGTGCCATAGAACCAAACACCCTGGATGTTGCCTTTCCTCTCTTTTTCCACAGCCTTTCTGGAAGATTATTACCTATTGGTAAGATTTGGGCTGTAAGTCTATCATATAGGAGAAGAAAAAGGTTTTATCTCTATATCATTTTGTGTGAGTTGTATGATAAATGGACCTCAGTTTCTTTGAGAACATAATCCTTTAAATACTTCCCAGATCTGATACATATTTTCTGATACATAGAAAATATTATGTTGATTGGAGCAGCTAGGTTGGGCAGTGAATGGTCCCTGAAGACAAGAGGACCTGAGTTTAAATTTAATTCAGATGCTTATTAAATGTGTATGATCCTCACTGAGCAAGAGAAGAAAGGAAGGAAGGAAGGAAGGAAGGAAGGAAGGAAGGAAGGAAGGAAGGAAGGAAGGAAGGAAGGAAGGAAGGAAGGAGGAAGGAAGGAAGGAAGGAAGGAAGGAAGGAAGGAAGGAAGGAAGGAAGGAAGGAAGGAAGGAAGGAAGGAAGGAAGGAAGGAGGAAGGAAGGAAGGAAGGAAGGAAGGAAGGAAGGAAGGAAGGAAGGAAGGAAGGAAGGGAGGGAGGGAGGGAGGAAGGAAGGAAGGAAGGGAGGGAGGAAGGAAGGAAGGAAGGAAGGAAGGAAGGAAGGAAGGAAGGAAGGAAGGAAGGAAGGAAGGAAGGAAGGAAGGGAGGAGAGAGGGAGGGAGGGAGGGAGGGAGGGAAGGGAGGGAGGGAGGGAGGGAGGGAGGGAGGGAAAGAAGGAAGGAAGGAAGGAAGGAAGGAAGGGAGGAAGGAAGGAAGGGAGGAAGGAAGGAAGGAAGGAAGGAAGGAAGGAAGGAAGGAAGGAAGGAAGGAAGGAAGGAAGGAAGGAAGGAAGGAAGGAAGGGAGGGAGGGAGGGAGGAAGGGAGGGAGGGAGGGAGGGAGGGAGGGAGAAAATATAATGAAGGTAGTAGAGAAGAGAACCCGGTTTCATTCAGTAATTCTAATAATAATGAGTTATCATATTGCCTGTTGAAGTTTACAAAGTGCTTCACATACATGATCATACGTTTGAATTTTCAAACAAACTTGTGAGATTATAACTTTCTCATAATTACTTAGCTAGTAAAAGTCAGTGATAGGCTTTGAACCCAGAACTTCCCTGACTTTTCAGGTGTCACATTCTGTTGACTATTTCATAGCATTTCTTTAGTTTTTGATTTTGAGGGAAACGTGGGAGGTGGGCTAGAACTGTGATATTCCTGGTATAGGAAACACCCTGTGATGAATTTCCCTCTATCAATATAATTGATAAACAAAAAACACTTATTACATATCTAGCGTGTGCCAGACAATATGCTAAGTGCTAGAAATACAAAAAGAAGGGAAAAAGTCCTCAAGAAACATAGATATACAAAGCAAACTACATATATGGTAAGTGGTCAAAAAACCACTTGACCTGGAATGAGAGGACACTTGGGTTTGTTGAATCCTATTCCTGACACTTAATAGCTACGTGACTGTGGGCAAACCCCTTCTGAGTAGCCATTTCCTCATCTACAGATTCATCCATGAAGCTCTTCTGAGTCACAAATGAGATGATGTGTATAAATTAGTCTAGAGCCAGATTGTCAAAGACTTTGAAGATCAAACTGATTGAAGAAACCATGTTTTATTCTAGAAACATTAGAAAACCATCAAAGACTTTTGAGTAGGAGAATTAGCAAGATCAAATATGCTTTAGGAAAGTAATTTTGGAAAACATGAAAGATGGATTGGAGAGGGGGTAAACTATCAACAAAGAGACAATTAGGAAGGAGGCTACTGAACTAAACCAAGCAAGAAAAGTTTTAAAAAAAACCCTGAAGTAAGGTGGTGATCATGAAAATGAAGAAGAAACTGATATAACAGATTTTGTAAAGGGAAAATTGACAAATATTGGAAACTCATTGGAAAATGGAGGGCGAGAAAGGGAAGAATCCAGGATGACTCCAAGGTTATGGACCTGGGTCTCCTCTACAGTAACAGAGAAGTTTAGAGGTGTGGAAAGTTAAGATATGGGAGAATAATGACTTTTGCTTTTAACAAGTTAATTTTAAGGTTCCTACTGAAAATCCGGGCAGTAAGATTAGAGTTCAGGAGCAAGATTAAGTTCTAAGATATATAGATGTGGGAGTCATCTTCATGGAAAGGCTAATTGAGCCAATCACAAATGATGAATCCATACATCTTAAGTATTTTATTATTTATTTTTTATTTTTTTAAAGGAAATAAATTTTTTTATTAATTTTTATAATTATAACATTTTCTTTGACAGTACATATGCATAGGTATTTTTTTTTTTTTTACAACATTATCCCTTGTACTCCCTTTTGTTCCGAATTTTTCCCCTCCTTCTCTCCACCCCCTCCCCTAGACGGCAGGCATTCCCATACATATTAAATATCTTATAGTATATCCTAGGTACAATATATGTGTGCAGAACCGAATTTTGTTGTTGTTGTTGTTGCAAAGGAAGGATTGTATTCGGAAGGTAAAAATAATCTGGGAAGAAAAAACAAAAGAAAACAAACAAAAAAAATGCTCACAGTTTACACTCATTTCCCAGTGTTCCTTTTCTGGATGTAGCGGATTCTGTCCATCATTGGTCAATTGGAATTGGATTAGCTCTTCTCTATGTTGAAGATATCCACTTCCATCAACATACATCCTCGTACAGTATCATTGTTGAAGTGTATAGTGATCCCCTAGTTCTACTCGTTTCACTCAGCATCAGTTAATGTAAGTCTCTCCAAGCCTCTCTGTATTCCTCCTGCTGGTCATTTCTTACAGAACAATAATATTCCATAACATTCATATCCCATAATTTACCCAACCATTCTCCAATTGATGGGCATCCATTCATTTTCCAGATTCTAGCCACTACAAGAAAGAGCTGCCACAAACATTTTGGCACATACAGGTCCCTTTCCCTTCTGTAGTATTTCCTTGGGATATAAGCCCAGTAGTAGTAGTATGGCTGGGTCAAAGGGTATGCACATTTTGATAACTTTTGGGGCATAATTCCAGATTGCTCTCCAGAATGGTTGGATTCTTTCACAACTCCACCAACAATGCATCAGTGTCCCAGTGTTCCCACAGCCCCTCCAACATTCATCGTTATTTGTTCCTGTCATCTTAGCCAATCTGACAGGTGTGTAATGATATCTCAGAGTTGTCTTAATTTGCATTTCTCTGATCAATAGTGATTTGGAACACTCTTTCATATGAGTGGAAATAGTTTCAATTTCATCATCTGAAAATTGTCTGTTCATATCCTTTGACCATTTATCAATTGGAGAATGGTTTGATTTCTTATAAATTAAAGTCAATTCTCTGTATATTTTGGAGATGAGGCCTTTATCAGAAACTTTAACTGTAAAAATGTTTTTCCAATTTGTTACTTCCCTTCTAATCTTGTTTGCATTAGTTTTGTTTGTGCAGAAACTTTTTAATTTGGTGTAATCAAAATGTTCTATTTTGTGATCAATAATGGTCTCTAGTTCTCCCTTGGACACAAACTCCTTCCTCCTCCACAAGTCTGAGAGGTAAACCATCCCATGTTCCTCCAATCTTAGTATGTGGTGTTAAATGTGGGCCCATGCCTAGTTTCTGCCACACTAATTTCCAGTTTTCCCAGCAGTTTTTGTCAAATAATGAATTCTTATCCCAAAAGTTGTGATCTTTGGGTTTGTCAAACACTAGATTGCTATTTTTATTCACTACCTTGCCCTGTGAACCTAACCTATGCCACTGATCAACTAGTCTATTTCTTAGCCAATACCAAATGGTTCTGGCGACTGTTGCTTTATAATATAGTTCTGCTTCAGGTACAGCTAGACCACCTTCATTTAATTTTTTTTCATTACTTCCCTTGAAATTCTCGACCTTTTGTTGTTCCATATGAATTCTGTTGTTATTTTTTCTAGGTCATTAAAATAGTTTCTTGGGAGTCTGATTGGTATAGCACTAAATAAATAGATTAGTTTGGGGAGTATTGTCATCTTTATTATATTCATTCGGCCTATCCAAGAGCACTGAATGTCTTTCCAATTATTTAAATCTGACTTTATTTTTGTGGCAAATGTTTCGTAATTTTGCTCATATAATTCCTGACTCTCCTTTGGTAGATATATTCCCAAATATTTTATACTATCAACCGTCATTTTGAATGGAATTTTTCTTTGTATCTCATGTTGTTGGATTGTGTTGGTAATGTATAAAAATGCTGAGGATTTATGTGGATTTATTTTGTATCCTGCCACTTTGCTAAAATTCTGAATTATTTCTAATAGCTTTTTAGCAGAGTCTTTGGGGTTCTCTAAGTATACCATCACGTCATCTGGGAAAAGTGATAGTTTGATTTTCTCATTTCCTACTCTAATTCTTTGAATCTCTTTCTCGGCTCTTATTGCCGAGGCTAGAGTTTCTAGTACTATATTGAATAGTAATGGTGATAGTGGGCAACCTTGTTTCACTCCTGATCTTACAGGGAAAGGTTCTAGTTTATCGCCATTACATATGATGTTTACTGAAGGTTTTAAATATATGCTCGTTATTATTTTAAGGAATAGTCCATTTATTCCTATACTCTCAAGAGTTTTTAGTAGGAATGGATGTTGGATTTTATCAAATGCTTTTTCTGCATCTATTGAGATGATCATATGATTTTTATTAATTTATTAATATGGTCAATTATACTAATAGTTTTCCTAATATTAAACCAGCCCTGCATTCCTAGTATAAATCCTACTTGATCATAGTGTATTATCCTGGGGATGATTTTCTGAAGTCTTTTTGCTAATATCTTATTTAAGATTTTAGCATCAATATTCATTAAGGAAATTGGTCTATAGTTTTCTTTCTCAGTTTTCGATCTACCTGGTTTAGGTATCAGTACCATGTCTGTGTCATAAAAGGAATTTGGTAGGACTCCTTCAATCCCTATTTTTTTCAAATAGTTTATTTAGCATTGGAGTTAGTTGTTCTTTAAATGTTTGGTAGAATTCACAAGTAAATCCATCTGGTCCTGGGGATTTTTTCTTAGGGAGTTGGTTAATAGCTTGTTCTATTTCTTTTTCTGAGATGGGACTATTTAGACTACTTACTTCTTCCTCTGTTAATCTGGGCAAGCTATATTTTTGAAGGTATTCTTCCATTTCATTTAAGTTATCAAATTTATTGGCATAAAGTTGAGCAAAGTAGCTCCTAACTATTGTTCTAATTTCCTCTTCATTAGTGGTGAGTTCTCCCTTTTCATTTTCAAGACTAACAATTTGCTTTTTCTCTTTCCTTTTTTTAATCAGGTTCACTAAGGGTTTGTCTATTTTGTTGGTTTTTTTCATAGAACCAACTCTTAGTTTTATTAATTAATTCAATAGTTTTTTTACTTTCAATTTTATTAATCTCACCTTTTATTTTTAGAATTTCAAGTTTTGTGTTTGTCTGGGGTTTTTTAATTTGTTCCTTTTCTAGCAATTTTAGTTGTAAGCCCAATTCGTTGGCCCTCTCTTTCTCTATTTTATGCAAGTAGGCCTATAGAGATATAAAACTTCCCCTTATTACTGCTTTGGCTGTATCCCACACATTTTGGTATGATGTCTCATTATTGTCATTTTCTTGGGTGAAGTTATTAATTATGTCTATGATTTGCTGTTTTACCCAATCATTCTTTAGTATAAGATTATTTAGTTTCCAATTATTTTTTGGTCTATTTTCCCCTGGCTTTTTATTAAATGTAATTTTGATTGCACTGTAGTCTGAAAAAGATGCATTTACTATTTCTGCCTTGCTGCATTTGATTTTGAGGTTTTTATGCCCTAGTATATGATCAATTTTTGTATAGGTTCCATGAACAGCTGAGAAGAAAGTATACTCCTTTCTGTCTCCATTTCTGTCACCAAAGATCTATCATATCAAACTTTTCTAGTATTCTATTTATCTCTTTGACTTCTTTCTTATTTATTTTGTGGTTTGATTTATCTAATTCTGGGAGTGCAAGGTTGAGATCTCCCACTATTATAGTTTTGCTGTCTATTTCTTCTTGCAGCTCTCTTAATTTCTCTTTTAAGAATTTAGATGCTGCACTACTTGGTGCGTATATGTTTAATATTGATACTGCTTCATTATTGATGCTACCCTTTAGGTATATATATATAATGCCCTTCCTTATCTCTTTTAATTAGATCAATTTTTGTTTTTGCTTGATCTGAGATGAGATGGCTACCCCTGCTTTTTTGGCTTTGCCTGAAGCATAGTAGATTCTGCTCTACCCTATTACTTTTAGTTTGAATGCATCACCCTGTTTCAGGTGTGTTTCCTGTAAACAACAGGATTCTGACTTTTAATCCAGTCTGCTAACTGCTTCCTCTTTATGAGGGAGTTTACCCCATTCACATTTATCGTTAGAATGACTAATTCTATATTGCTTGCTGTCCTGTTAACCCTGCTTATGCTTTTCTCTTTTCCTTCCCTCTTACCCCCCCTACCCAGTATTAAACTTGTGAACACCACTTGCTTTTCACAGCCCTCCCTTTTTAGGATCCCTCCCCCAGCTTAAAGTTCCTCCCCTTATTTTACCCCTTTTCCTCGAAATTTCTGTATTCCCTTCCCCTTAGCTTACTCCTTCCCTCTCACTTTTCAATGAAGTGGAAGAAGTTTCACCATAAATCGAATATGTCTATTGATACATACAATGTTCATCTCCCTCCTTTCTTTCTCTCAGATATAATAGGTTACCTTTGCCTCTTCATGAGATATAGTACCATCACTTTACACTTTTTTATGATGTAATTTCCTTTCCACCTCTAGTTTCTAGGACAAATTATACATATGTTCTTTACAAATTTTTATGGTAGAAGTATAGTTCTCAAGATTTCTTTTTACCTTTTTTAGAAATCTCTTGAGTTCTGTATTTGAAGATCAAACATTTTGTGTAGGTCTGGTTTTTTCATCAAGAATAGATGGAATTCATTTATTTCGTTAAATGTCCATCTTCTTCCCTAGAAAACGATGCTCATTCTTGCTGGGTAAGTTATTCTTGGCTGCATACCAAGTTCCTTAGCCTTTCAGAATATCATGTTCCAGGCCCTTCGTTCTTTTAATGTGGATACTGCTAGATCCTGGCTTATCCTTATTGTGGCTCCTCCATATCTGAATTGCTTTTTTCTAGCAGCTTCCAATATCTTTTGCTTTGTCTGATGGTTCTTGAACTTGGCCACTATATTTCTTGGCGTTTTGATTTTAGGGTCCCTTTCAGTAGGTGATCGATGAATTTTTTCAGTGTCTATTTTACCCTCTGTTTCCAAAATGTCTGGGCATTTCTCTTTGATAATTTCCTCGAAAATAGTGTCCAAGCTCTTTTTTTCCTCACATTTTTCAGGGAGTCCGATTATTCTCAAATTGTCTCTCCTAGATCTGTTTTACAGGTCTGTTGTCTTTCCAATAAGGTACTTGACATTCTTTTCAATTGTTTCATTTCTCTGGTTTCGCTTGACTACCTCTTGGTTTCTTCTTGAGTCATTCATTTCTACTTGTTCGAGTCTAATTTTCAATGATGTACTTTCTTCACTCACTTTTTTTTATATCTTTTTGTAATTGTCCAATTGTGTTTTTAAGTGAGTTTTTTTCTTCCATGGAATTTTTTTCCATTTTATCCATTTTAATTTTTAGAGAGCTGATTTCTTTATCCAGCTCACTAATCCTGTTTTCCTTGGAGTTGTTTACCTTTTCTAATTCACTAATTTTATTTCTCAATGATTTGATCTCTTTATCCACTCTGAATGACTTCTCCAGACTCTCTTGCCAAGCTTCCCTTTCCTTTTCCCATTTCTTTTCTAGCTCTCTTGTGAGAGCCTTTTTGATTTCCTCTATGAGATTCTTTTGTATTGAGGAGCAGCTCATATCCCTCTTAGGGGATTCATCTGGGGACAGTCTGCTTTTAGTCTCCTCAGTATTTGAAGTCTGCTCTCTCTCCATACAGAAGCTGTCAATGGTTAGAGCCCTTTTGAATTTTTTGTTCATTTTGTCAGAGCGGAATCGAAGAAAACAAATTGACAAGAGAAACAATTGGTCTGTACCCCTTCCCCCTCAGGTCCGAGCTGTGTGAGCTGTCTGTCTCCCTCTGGCTGCCTGCCCTCAGTCTGGGCCCAGTCTGTTCAACCCTCCCCTGAGCAAACGCAGACCTTCTCTGGCGAATTTCAAGGATGTCGTCTCTTGGTGATTATTTGTGGGTTTCTTTTCTGGTCAAGCATTAACTCCGAGGCTTGTCATGAAGTAAGTCCTGGGAGAAAACGCAGACCTCAAGCAGCCGTCTGCCTCCATGCCACCATCTTGACCAGAAGTCCAGTAATTTATTTTTTAAAAAATTCTCAAATTGAAATATGTTTCTAGTCTCTTAGTTTTGTTAGCAATTTCACAATAAAAGAAGAAAAATTCTTCATTTCTCTTCACTATTAAAGCAAACTGAAGCTTCAGGGTTAACCTGATCTAATGAAACTTTTTTTTTTTATCAGTTAAAGCCCCATAATCAGTAACTCCCACATCAGAAGGTCAGTCACATTTGCAAAGTTACTTATAAATAGTCGAATTAGCCAATGCCAGCTATTTGGAAATAGCTACATACATAATAATGGCGCCTTGTTCAGTCCTTAGGGCTTTGTGGTGAATCAGTCTAAAGAAGGATTTTAGCTTAAAATTATAGGGCAAGCGGTGAGATTAAGATTTCAGGAAAATAACCTTTGGAATTTTCCCCTGGTGAATGGAAAAATCAGCAAGAAAGATGTGCTCAATACACATTTTAACAAAGGGGCCATATTTTACAAGTAAACAACACAGCCTGGGTTGAAAGAAATCAGGCCAGCTCTAAAAGCCATCATGTTGTGGGGAGAGAATTACCTCAACGAGTTTTCTAAACAACTCTGACAGATTCTATTTAAAATAAGAAATATAGCCCATAAGCCTCTATTTTTTCCTATCAATGGCTCCCTTGAGCTGACCCCCAGGCAGGTGGTTAGGTACCCAGGTAACAGAGAGTGATTACCTGTAAGATGTCATTTCAAGCATTCCTGGGAGACCTTTCTATACCCTGCCTAAAATGATTTTTCCCATCCACCTGGCATTAATTATCATAACACTGTGTGTTAAGAACTAAAGAAATTCTACAGATCATTGATCCAATCCACTCAACCTTAGAGAGGTAAAGGTCACACAGGTAGAAGAATCAATAACAAAACCCCGAGGGTCTGAAAAATTATTTATGCCCTCAGGCCCTGGACTAAGTTCTAGGAATAAAAAAAAACAAAAATTAAACAATATCGTCCTTGGGCTTACTGTTTAATAAGGGGAGACAACATACATAAGTATATAAATATAAGATAATTTTGAAAGGAATGTATATAAATATAAATATATAAATAAATATAAAAAATATAAATTTTTAAAAATCATATATATGTGTGTATATAAATACACATACACACACATATATATATATATATTTATATACACAAGATAATTTTGAAAGGAAAGCATTAGCATGTAAGGGGATCAAGAAAACTATGTTCATGTAGAAAGAAGCTTTCAAGCTGAACTTTAAAGAAAAATTGAAATTCTAAGAGGTAGAGGTAAGGAAAGGGGCATGGGGAACAGCTAGCACAAATGTCCAGAGACAGGAGATAGATACTGTGTATAGAAAGCAGATCAGCTGGAGAGTTTGCAAAAGCAAGCAATTTGTACTGTTCCTTGAAAAAGAGGATGAGAAGGTAGGAAGAAGGCTGGAAAGATAATGAGTACTGTCATGTATATAATGAGTTTAAGATGCCCACAGGATTTTGAGTTGGAAATGTCCAGTAGGCTCTTGATGATGAGGGATGGAAGCTCAGATAAGGCTAGATATATAGAGCCAGAAGCCATCTTCACAGAGATGACATAGAACTCATGGAAGCTGACAAGATCACTGTGAATATAGAGAAAAAAAGGTTCAAGGGATAGAGGCCTGGAGTATACTATGACACAAGAAGAGAGCCAGCAAAGGAAAAGGAAGCCAGTCAGGCTGGTAAGTGAAAATCTGAAGAGAAGTGACACAAAAATCCAGGGAAAGATTAGGGAAGAGGAATGAGAAAAAACTTCCAGATCTGGTCGTTCAGAGATCTCCCAGATGGGAGAAAGCAATTTAAGTTGATAGATGAGGTCAGAAGGCAGATTGCCTTGAGTGAAGAGGACAGGAAAAAAAAAAACAACTGAGAAACAGCATCAGAGTGATGGTGGCAATATTTTTTCTGGGAATTGAACTGTGCAAGATAATGGATATTCAAATGGGAAGCTAACAAAAGAAAAGGCTAGTCAGAGAAGTGGCACCTGAGATAAGTTTTTGGGGAAAAGGGGGGGGTTCTGAAGAGTATTATAGAATGAGGAAGAAATATATTATTAGCATGGAGGGATAGATAACCCTTAAAATCTAGAAATGACTAGTAATTTTGGATGCTAGTCCAATTTGGCCAGAGAGTAGAGTTCAAGATGAAGACTATATAAATATGAGCTGAGAGGTAGACTAGAACCAGAACATGGAAGGTCTTTAAATGCTGAATTGAGGTTGGTATTTTATACTAGAGTTAAAATAGGGGGGAAAACCCCTGAATTTTTAACACCAGAAGGGCCAAACAAGTCAACCGATATGAAAATGTGTTTGGTCCTTCAACATGTTCTTAAATTCTTAAATATCCATCATGATTGGTCTTATTTTTTAGGAAGATGATTTTGGTACCTAGTGAAGAACAGATCTGAAAAAAGAGAGTACAAACAAAATCTTAACAGCTGCCTTCTCTCTGCCTTCCCCTTCCCCACCCCACCCTCATTCTTAGATGATTTATGTCAATATATCTCCCCTGAGGATTCACTGACCTGGAAAACTTTGCAGACCATAGTGCCCTTCCTCGGTTATCACTCTTTTGTGTGTTATTTATCTAGTAGGATATAAGCACCTAAAGGAAGATTCTAAGTTGCTTTTTTAAATATTTGTATCTCAGTATTTAAGCAATGACTGGCATATAATAAGACCTTAATAATTTATTTTTATCTCCATTCATTCAAGAAAACCAGTTGAGAGATTATTATCATAATCTACGGGAGAAATGATTAAAAAAAAAAACTTGGACTAGTGAGGTAGCTGTGTGTGTGAGAAGAAGGGGATAGTTGCAAAACTTGCAGTTGAGATAGAATCTATGAAATTTGGCAACTGACTATGAAAGGTAAGGAGAAAAGAATTAAGATTGGATTCTTGATTCTTCCCTTCCCTTGATAAGAATCCAATCCTGACTCTTTTCTCCTTACCTTTGAAAATTCAATCCAATAAATATTTACTAAACACCTACTATGTGCCAGACACTGTGCAAAAGTCTTGGCTTGCTAGGGGGGAAAATCTTCAATAAATTTTGCTAGAGTGTGTTGTTTTCCATTTCTTCAGAGTGTGGCAGATGGCTTACCACAAATTTGCCTATCTAGAGAACATTTACTGTTAAATGGTGAGTAAAATGTTCAGGAGAGCATGATTGCCTCTCCTACCTCCAAGTTTCCTGCAAATCTCTAGATTAAGTCAATAATAAATTCAGATCATATATGGGACTATTCTCAAAGAATTTACAATTTGTTAGGGTTTGATGAGTGACTCTTTCACTGGCATAAATCTTGCCTCCATACCTGCATGAGATATTAGGGGACTGTTTCACATAGTAGCTACCTTAAAAAATGTCAGTTGACTAAGTGAATGAGTGAATGTCTAAGAATAGGAGAGATTGGCAAATATAACCAATTTGGGAAGGAAGTATCCTCTCTCTGACGAACATTTCACATCTCGCCACCTTCTTGCTCTCACCCCCAAACCTCAGTGACATCAAGATTTCAAGGATGCTAAAAATACCTCTTCATTATAGAGACTTCTGATTAGGACATTTCTGATTTCCTTATAGAGTCTAAAACCAAGTCTCTTTCAATTAAAGGGGTTACTGGGCCATGGACATACAAAAGAGAGCTAAATTGAACTAGACAGAGTAATTCTAGATGAATCCAATATATTCAACTTAACAAATGCTTCATAATGCATCTACTATGTGCAAAGACTAGGAATATAAAGAAAATATACAAAATGCTCCCTGTCCTCAAAAAGCTTACATTCTACTAAATAAAATTTTTGTAATGAACATTAGAAAGAAAAAAATATTTAAAAATCTCAGATGTTAAAATGAACTTTTATTTAATCTGATTTTAAGGACTATTTATTACAAGTGTCTGTCTGTCTATCTCTCTTTGTCTGTGTCTCTATCTTTCTGTCTCTCTTTAGCTTTGTCTCTGTCTGTCTGTCTGTCTGTCTCTCTCTCAATTGCATATGACCCAGGTAATCAGAGTCTCTCTCTTGCTGGGGCACAGTCAGTTTAGTTGACATCAATTTGGAATGCCTTTTATCAGGTGGAAAGAAAACTGGATGCTAGGAATTTGGTTCAGTGAACAACAAATCCCAATCAAATCCATTTGCTCCCTGATGTGTAAAATGGAGCTTGGGAGAAAAGCAACCAAGTGAAAATGTAATTCTGAACACATTAGGAGGAGAAACTAGCATATGGTATGGACTAGCATACTTTCTGAGCCTCAATATTATAGACTGGGAAATTTTTGCTTGCTGTTACCTATTCTTTCAACTCAATACAAAAAGAAAGCATTCTGTGTATGTGAGACTAAAGATATTTGCAGCTGAGGCATTTTAATTCTCAATTTGGCAACTAAATAAATATGTTTGTTGGAAAACATGCTGAGGCTCCTTGGGATAGAAGAAAACCTGACTGGAAGTTCAGAGACCTGAAATCTCATCCTGGCTACTTAATCATTCAGTCCCAAAAAGCTTTTATTAAGCCTACTATGTGCTAAGCCTTGGGAACACAAGGAAAGACAAAAGACAGCCAGGAAACTCATGCAGGAGACTACTTGCAAACAAAATTGGAGATAATCACCTGAGGGAAGGCACCAGAATTAAAGGGGACTGCAAACAAGTGCAAACAAACAAGATCTAAACAGGAGAAATTGGAGATAATCAACAGAGGGAAGGCACCAGAATTAAGAGGGATTGAGAAAGGCTTCCTGTAAAAGGTAAATTATTAAGGTTTTCCTGACCAAATCATCTCTCAGGGGCTTGGTTGGCTTATGAGAGATGCAGTAAGGAGGGAGGGAAAAAGGGAGGGGAAAGGGAGAGGAGGAGGTTGAGAAAGAGAGGAGGTGGAGAGGGAGGAGGATAGGAAGAGAGAAGAGCCTGCATATCTGAGTTAAATCCCAGCTTTCCTGTTTATTACCTTTGTGAATTCCCTTTTCTTGAATGAATGGACTAGAAATGAAGGGTTCTTAAACTTTGTCATGGACTTCTTGGAAATCTGGTGAAGCCCATGGATCCCATCCCAAAATCATATTTTTGAATACAAAAAATAAAATGCAGAAATGACAAAGGTAACCAATTATTTTAAAATAGCTATCAAAAAAATCTGAACATAAATAAGTTCAGAGACCCCAGGTTAAGAACCCCTGGATCTCTAAGATTCTCTTCAGGTCATTCAGAAAAGGCACAACTTTCCAGAAGCACAGGTTGTCTTTAAATTAGATTAAAAAAAATAATAGCAGCTAGCATTTATAAGATTTTTAAAGTACTTTACTAATGGAATATTATTGTTCAATAAGAAATGATAAGATGATATTAGAAAGGCCTGAAAAGATTTACATGAACTGATGCTCAGTGAAACAAGCAGAACCAGAAATACATTGTACAGCAATGTACAGAAATACATAGTAACAGCAAGATTGTGTGATGATCAATGATAACAGACATGGTTCTTCTCAGTGACTCAGTGATCCAAGGCAATCCCAATAAGGCTTTGGATGGAAAACACCATCTGAATCCAGAGGGAGAACTATGGAGACAGAATGTAAATCAATACATATTATGTCCATTTTTTTTCCTCTCATGTTTTTCCCTTTTGTTCTGACTTTTCTCTTCCAACATGATTCATTAAGAAATAATGTTTTAAAAAATGCACCTATATAAACAAATTAATTATTTAAATTTAAAAATGAAAAAGTACTTTACTTATATGATCTCATTTGATCCTTACAACAAGCCTAGGATGTAGAAGACATCATTATTCCCATTAAACAGATCAGGCAACTTGAGGCTGTGAATGGTTAAATGACTTGCCCATACAGCACAATTACAAGACCAAGTCTGAATTCAGGTCTTGCTGACTGAGACTGGCTACTATAGCTGCCTCTGAGCAGTCAATCAAGAAAGTGCTAGAGAGTAAAAGGACTTGGGATAGAGAGACAGCCATTGGAAAGAGTTCTGTATCTAGAAAAAGAGTCCTGCGTTCAAATCGGCATAATCTAGGACATTTAGCTTCATTTTCCTCATAAAGAAATTGGACTACATTATTTATAAGAATCCTTCCATCTCTAGGTCCAAAGCCCTATGACTTCTTCCTCAGGAAAAACTTCTAATTCAAGAACACCTCTCCCCTAATGCAGATCTAAATCCCTTCTTCTTTAGTAGATAGATTTTAGAGATTTTCCTGATGCACAAAATTAAACTCTGTTACCTCAGCTATTGTCACAAGTGGGTTTTGAAATCATGTTTTCCTGATTCTATCAACTCATTTAGTTGTTAGTCCTTCATTTTTTGAAGATATCATGGGTGATATCTTGACTTTCAGGTGAATTGAATTGAATATGGCTATAGATAGTCTAGCAAAAGATGGAGTTTCTCATTCAAAAGTTTCTGACTTCATTGAAAACTCTGGGCCTGTCATTCCTCCCAATTTGTTTTTACAAAAGAATCCCTTTCTCACCCACCTTTCTCTCTCCTTCTCCGCTCCTTCCGGAAATATTCAAAATAATTCAATTTACAAATTTTGCTTTGCACAAAATAGGGTGGTGCCTTGGGAAAAATAAAACTGAGTCACAGGACTTAAGTTTGAGTCCCAGACTTCCATTCACTACCCAAATGATCTGAATTTTATCCGGGCTGGCCAAGATTAGCTTTTTTTTAGGTCATTTCCGCTCACAATTGTGTAATCATTTATATTTTCCCATTTAAATTTGTTGCTGGTCTATAACTGGACTGATGCCAACAAAAGATGCCTTGTATTGTTTGGCAGCTCTCAAAGTTCCAGGTCAAAGATCCAAAGTACCAATTTTCAAGTATTTTTTTTTTTTAATTTTCCCTTCTCCCTGTACATAGTAGGTGCTTGATAAATCTTTACTGACTGACTGATTTCTCATTCCAGGAAACTTGCTCTTCATTGTGAAAAAGGACTTAGATTCAAAGTATATATCATATATCATTTTAATTACATTTTTAACTAGTAAGAATTTTATTTCCTCTTTCTTCCCACCGCCCCAATTTAAAATCCTGGAAACAAATGTGAGCAGTCACAAAAAATTAAAAAAAAAATTTGTAAGGGTGAATGTTGAAAGTTATCCATGTGTGTATATATATATATATATATATATATATATATATATATATATATATATATATATATATATATATATATATATATATATAGAGAGAGAGAGAGAGAGAGAGAGAGAGAGAGAGAGAGAGAGAGAGAAAATAAAAAACTTTAATTAAGGGAGGGGGGGGGAAGCAAACATAACCTTGAAAAAATAGCTTTGCTCCAACAGGGCCCAGCCAAGCTGATTGGGTTTGCCTTTCATTATTTGGATGACATTTTTTGGTTGTTGGCCCCCTGATTGCTCATCACAGCCACAGGAACTTAGCCAGCAGTGAAACAGCCTTGTAGTTGGGAGGACTGTTTATCCAAGGACCAAATGCTTAGACAGAAACAATACAAATGTCTCTATCTAATCTGAGTCATCTAACCTTCAACTTGTGGGGAGGTAGGGGTCCCTGTCGGAGGATAAGTCTTGTCAACAGGTTCTTCAGAATCTGCCACCGAATTCCACTGCCTCCAAAATTAAATCAGACACAGTCACAGTAATACAACTAATTACTCAATATTTGTCACATACAAGGCCAAATAGTTCAGATTTATAAAAAGTCGGTCTCAGATCTACCACCAAATTCCACTGAGCCAAAATTAAATCAGACACAGACATGGTGATACAACTAATTACTTAATATTTGTCAAGTGCAAAGTCAAATAGTTCAAATTTATGAAAAATTAGTCTCAGATCTGGATTCAAATACTGCCTCTGATACTCTCTGAGCAAGCAGGAGATCTTGGTGTTGTAGGTAATTAAGACTGAGTCAAAGGTGTCAAACTATTGGTGAAGGAGACCCCCTTATCTGGATGAACCTTGTATCAATAAAATTACAAGTTCCAGCCCCTACTCCCAAATTCACATAGTTCTTGCCTTCTTATAACCTCATAGGATAGGAAAATGTACATCTTATGATTTCCATTTAACAGATGAGGACCTAATAAAGAAAGAGAATTTATGGAGGTCTCTTTTCAGATGGGGAATGGACGGAAAGTCAAAAAGATGTGTCAACAAGCAAAATACATGTTCAACTATAATAAAATCTATTACCTTATTAGTTATATTATGAAAAACGACAGACCCAAAGGGGGAAAACACACACAAATACAGAAAGTAAAAAATAATATGATTTGATCTGTTATATCAATTTTTTTCCCTGAAGATGGGTAGCATTTTTCATCATGAGTGCTTTGGAACTGTCTTGAACCATTATATTGTTATGAATAGCTAAGGTATTCCCAATTTTTCACAGTATATTATTGCTGTTACTGTGTACATTCTCCTGGTTCTGCTCACTTCACTTTGCATCAATTCATATAAATCTTTCGGTTTTTTCTGGAATTTGCCAACCAGGATAGTTCTGAAAGCTCTAAGTTGAACATATTATATATTGAAAAAGAAAAACAAGCTACATGTATTAGAGACCTGCAGCTTCCAGAACAAGTCTCTGCCTCCTGTTCTATATGGCTGGAAATGCCCATTTTAATTGGTATTTGTTAAGATCAAAACAAAAATAAGATTTTAAAAAACAGGTGAGGATGCCGAGACTCTGGGGGGCAAAGGAACATCCCCCAAGATGTTTTATAAGAAGACAACTTATGAAATAAGTGGCAGAGCTAAAATTTAAAGTTAGATCTTCTGTCTCTTAGTCTAGTGTGTAACCAGGAAACTTTTAAAAAATCTTATTTGAAAGGGATAGCTAGGTGATGCAATTGGAATAAGGAAGAGCTGAGTTCAAATCCAATTTCAGATACTTCCTACCTATGCTCCTTGCACAAGTCATTTAACCTCTTTCTACCTCAATTTCTTCATACATAAAAAAGGAATAATAATAATAATAATAGCATCTAGCTCCCGGGATTGTTGTCATTTAACCACTCTCTGCCTCAGTTTCCCATACATAAAATGGGAATAATAATAATAATATAATTTAGCTCCCAGGATTGTTAACCACTCTCTGCCTCTATTTCCCCATTTGTAAAATAAGAATAAGAATAATATCATCTAACTCCCAGGATTGTTGTCACTTCACTATTCTCTGCCTCAGTTTCTCCATATATAAAATGGGAAGAATAATAATATGTAGCTCCCAGGATTGTTGTCATTTAACCACTCTTTGCCTCAGGTTCCCCATTCATGAAATGGGAAGAAGAAGAATGGCATCTAGCTCTCAGAATTTTTGAAATTTAACCCTCTCTGCCTCCATCTTTCTATCCGTAAAACATGAATAATGTTATTATTCATGATAGGACTGTTATGAAGATCAGAGGAGATAATGATTGTGAGCTCAGTTCCTAGCACATAGGAAGTGATATATAGACATATATATATAGACATATATATATATGTTAGAGATGATTATTAACAATAATAATAAATATTTATGACTCACTTTGATTTTACCATAGAATTACCCAAAGGAAATTCTAGTAATTGTGCTATGTTTTCATCTGTAATATGGTGAATAAAATCACCTTCTTCCTTGGGAATGAGACATGTTGCCTCAGCTTCTTAATAAGCTCACATATAAACGTGAGAAAATAAGATGGGCTCACGGAACTTCACAGAATCATAAATTTTGAAGTCAGAAGGGAACTTAGCGGTCATCTAGATCACACCCCACATTTTAACAATGAAGAAACTGAGACTCAGAAAAGTTGATTTTCTAAAGTCACATAGCTATTAAGTGTCTGAGGCACGATTTGAATCCAGGTCTTCTAGAGTCTATGTGTGATTTCCCTTTCAAGAAATTGATAATGATCTTAAATATAAAATTCAAATTTTAAAATTTCATTTTTAAATCACAAATCTCAGAATAGATTAAAGGATTAGATGGCTTTAGAGTCCAACCCTTTCCATTTTACATTTTATAAAGTAGCCAGACAAGATTTGGTCTATTTTTGAATTAGACCTTTTGAAATTCCTGAGTAAAATATAGTTGTATATAAAATCTGCTGCCAATTTCTGCTACCCTATCTTACAGGATAAATGGGCTGGCATGAATTGAGCGGTTTACTGAAAGTCATCTTGGTAATTAAATACTGGATATAGTAACCAGGATAGCACACCAGACAATTTATTGTTTCTAAGAGACATGATCATGGTGAGCTTAAGTGAACTACAACAATTATAAATGAGGAATTTTGGAAAGAATTGGTAAAAAAGAAATGGAAGATTGAGGAGGATCAAACATTTTAAGGATCAAACATTTGTAAACTGCCAGCCACATAGCAGGTTCTTGATCAATACTTAATGCTCTTATATAGTAATAATAATTATAATGATATATTAATGATAATAATAAAAATTGAAAACTCTTTAAGATATGCAAAGTTATTTGGAGGTATCAATTATACATTTGATTCTCACAACAACCCTCTGAGACACATACTTTCATTAACTCTATTTTACAGGCAAGAAAACTGACCCTCTGAGAAATTAAGTGATTTGCCCAGTCACACAGCTAGTAAACATCCATGGTTTCCTGACTCCAAATCCAGCAGTCCTTCCTGTTCAGTATTGCCTCAGGAGTCAGGAGGTATGGGGAGGAATTCTGCTTCTGACACTTCCCAGCTGTGTGACCTTGAATAAGGAAGAAGGTTGGCCTTCAAGGGGGATGACCTTCAAGGTCTCTTCTGGCTCCAGAACTATGGTTCTAAGATCCACTGGAGTATTGGGACTGCAAGAATAGTGTTTGTGCTAACTGGCTACAATAACAAACTTTGTAAAATGTTAGTGGTGGTTGTTATTAGGAGAATACAAAAGACAAAAAATGCATCCCCTAGATTGTATCAATCATTAACCCTTGCAAAACCTTGTGTTCCAATTTTCCCTCCCTTCTACCCCCTCCCCTAGACGGCAAATATTCCAATATATGTTAAACATAGTAGAAATACACTATGCATATGTTTTAAAAATAAAAAGCTTTAATAAAAAATAAAAGAAAAAAATTAGTTTCTGACTTCTTTTGAATGTCAATAATTAATTGATGCAGTGATTTGTTGGTCCAGATTTTATTCAAAAGTAGTTTTATCTCAATTTAATGATAGAAAAGGCATGTTTATTTTTTGACTTTTTATTTACACCTGACATAGCACTTTTTTTGTGAAATAAAGATTAGAACCCAAACTCATTTCACTCTGCTCTCCTATACTTTTCAGAAGAGAGGAAGGGAATCAGATATGCAATTTCATTGGTATGACTGACAGACCTCTACCCTGAAGAGATCAAAGAAGCAAAGGACTCGTATGTACAAAAATGTTTATAATAACTTTTCATAGTAGCTCCCAAACTGTAAACTAAAAAACTTTCCTCTCTTTGAGGAACAACTAAACAAATTATAGCATATGAATGTCATGGAATGCTATTGTACCACAAGAAATGATGAAATGGACTGTTTCAGAGGAAATTAGGACGACCTTTATCAACTAATCAGAGGGAAATGAGTAGAATTAGAACAATTTATAGAATAATATTATAAAGAAAAACAACTTTGAAAGACTTTAGAACACTGATCGATGCAATGATAAATTATGGGTCCAGAGGACTAAAAAGGAAACTTGCTACCCACTTCCTGCCATGATGATGCAAAGAGAGATGTGTATATTTGGACATGGTCATAATGGTAATTTGATTTTTTGGATTATGTATATTTGTTTTTCTTTGTTACTGGTTTGATGGGGTGAGGGACAATGAAAAAGAGAGGTAATAAATGTTGGTATTTTTTAAAAGACTTGCATGAAATAATGAGCAAAATGAGCAGAATCAAGAGAACATTATATACAGTAATAGCAATATTGTTTTAAGAACAACTTTGAGCGAATTAGTTTTTTTGAATATTATAAATACCCAAATCAGCTATAAAGAACACGTGAAGAAAGATGCTATCTGTATCAAGAAAAAAAAAACTGATACACAGAAATATGTATAGAATAATTATGTTTTATATATATGTCCCATGGTAGCCATCTTTAGGGCAGGAGATAAAGAAGGAAAGAAAAAAAGAAATTTACATGATAATTTTGTTATATATTTGAAAGGAATAGCAAGTTGTGCCTAGTAAGTTTGAAATTTCATATGTAATCATCCTTTTATTGTATTATGTTATGAAAATGTTTGTTTTAGTCCATAAATTAAAAATAAAATTTTTGGATGATTAACTGTGATGGACTTGGCTCCAACAATGAGATGATTCAAGGCAATTCCAAGAGACTTGTGATGGAAAGTGCCATCCACATCCAGAGAGAGAATCGTGGAGACTGAATGTGGATCAATTCAATGTGGAATGTGGATCAAAGCAATTTTTGTTGTTATTGCCTATTTGCTTTTTTTTTCCCTTCTCATGTTTTTTTCCCTTTTAATATGATTTTTATTGCACAGCATGATGAATATGTAAATATGTTTAGAAAAATTGCACATGTTTAACCTATATCAGATTGCTTGCTGGAAAATTTGGAACACAAGGTTTTACAAAGGTGAATATTGAATATTGAAAACTATCCTTACATGAATTTGGAAAAATAAAATACTATTAAAGTCAAAAAATTAAAATTAAAAAAAAATTTTAAAGGGCGGTGTATTGGCAAAAATAATTTTCACTGTTTTGAACAAGGAAATTTCTACCAATACTAATCAGCACTGGTTCAACAACTAGAATTTTAGGTGCCTGGGACTCTGAGAGGTCAGTAAGTAGGATTTGAACTCAGGTCTTCCTCTGAAGCTCTCTATCCATTGGGTTCAAATATTGGTTCTCAGAAGGGAGTACAAGGGATAATGTTGTAAAAAATTACCTATGCATATGTACTGTCAAAAAAAGTTATAATTATAAAATTTATTTTAAAAATTGATTCTCACACCCATTGTCAGTGGGTATTTCTTCACTTCTGGATCTCAGTTCTGTCATCTGTCAAATAACTAACAAGGACTAAATAACTTATAAGATTCTTTGTAGCTCTAGGAAGTCACTAGGTGGCGCAACGGATAGAGCATAGGATTGGATGGATTCAGCTGAGTTCAAATCCTACCTCAGACATTTATAGTTGTGTGACTCCCAAGAAAGTCACTTATCTGCCTCAGTTTCCTCAACTGTTAGATATAATAACAACATCTACCTACAAATGAGATAAGTAATAAAGAATAATAATGAATAATCAAATAAGATATTTATAAGGAACTTAGCATTCAGTGGGCTCTAATAAATATTTATTTTATCCCTCTTTTTTATTACTTTACATGTGATTTGTAGACTTAGAAAAGAGGGAGATGGGGAGAGGATCATTTGGGAAGTTTTTTATTTGCTTTTTTAATTAAAGCTTTATATTTTCAAAATATATACATAGATAATTTTCAACATTCACTCTTACAAAATCTTGTGTTCTAAATTTTTTCCCTCCCTTTACCTAATAATCTCCCCTAGACAACAAGTAATCCAATACTTGTTAAATGTTCAGCTCTTCTAGGCATATTTCCACAAATATCATGCTACACAAGAAAAACCAGATCAAAAAGGGAGGAAAAAATGAGAAAGAAAACAAAATGAAAGCAAACAACAAAAAGAGTGAAAATATTATATTGTGATTCACAGTTTGGAAAGCATATACTGAAAAAGGCAGTTGCTTACTGGACTTAGATTATCTTGACCTGGTAATTGCTGTGTGACCCTAGTCATTTCCTTTAATCTCTTTGGGCAAATTTCTTCATTTGTCATGATCTCAGTATTGTCCACTGCAAAATGAACATAAGAAGGCCTGCCCAACCTGCCTCCCACATCATTTGGGAGGCTAAAGGTAATCTGGGTTAAATGACTTTCCCACAGTCACACAATAAGTATCTAAATAGTAGACATTTGAACTCAAATCCTCCTGACTCCAGGGCTGTTGCTCTATTCACTGCACCATCTCCTACAGTATCCATAAGAATCATGAGAGATAAGGCATAAAACACTTTGCAAATCTCTTGTATTATTATAACAAATTTATTGATAGACTGTGGACTTAATCCTGCTTTTTAAAATTTTATATGAGTGATTTCTGATGGATGTAGCTCTTTTCAACAATGAAATGATTTAAGCCAATTCTAATAGACTTTTTATGGAGAGAGCCATCTGCATCCAGAGAGGACCCTGGAAACTAAATGTGGAACACACACAACATAGTATTTTCACCTTTTTTTGTTGTTTTGTTGCTTTTTTTTTTCCTCAATTTTTTTGATCTGATTTTTTTGTGCAATATGATAATTGTGGATATCTATATCTATATACATATATATCTATATATATCTATAGATATATATAGATATATAGATATATATATATATAATAATTGTGCATGTTTAACATATATTGGATTATTTGCTGTCTAGGGGAGGGGATAAGTGGAAGGGAGGGAGAAAAATTTGGAACACAATGTTTTGCAAGGGTGAATGTTGAAAAGTATCTATGAATATGATTTGAAAGTAAAAACTTTAATAAAAAAAAAAAAAAGAAAATTGGGGGCAGCTAGGTGGCTCAGTGGATAGCCTTGAATTCAGGAGGACCTGAGTTCAAATCTGGTCTCAGACACTTAACACTTCCTAGCTGTGTGACTCTGGGCAAGTCACTTAACCCCAGCCTCAGGAAAAAAAAAGAAAATGATCTTTGCATGTATTTTGAAAATGAAAAGCTATTATTAAAAAATAAAGTAAATTTTTATATTAGAAAGTTACAACTCCATTCTCTTTTGCTTGTTTAAATCCCTTCCCTTCTTGATTTCATTTTAATTCAGCCTTTCCTGTCATTTCCTATCTAAAGTACATTTAAATGATTACTGAGTGTCCCTCCCTAGATCCCCCAACAAAGTGATCCCACTGGAGCCCAGGTAAACTTGAGCATTTCCTGTAGTCTGTGATTGTCTTTATTTTCAAGTGACCTTACATTTAGCAGGACTTTGGCGCCGGGTCTTGTGCTTTCATGGGGTGAAAAAGCCCTTCCTTTCCTTCACAGGTCTGCAATAACAAGGGCACTGTGGGGGAAGAGGAAATGAGCAGCGTCCTTAACCAGAACACCCTGTACCTTTCTAAACATTAACCATTGTTAAGAAACCGCAGTGTGCAGATGTCCTGGCCACAAAAATCAACAGCTGGAATCAGGCATTACCTGCAGAAAGCCAGATTCTACTCCAAAGCTCTTTAATTCTTTTCAATGTACCTACAGAGAATAAAATAAAATAAAAACAAAAATTCACCTATCTCTTTCTAGTTTCTAGTTGTCATACTTCTTTCTCTCTCTCTCTCTCTCTCTCTCTCTCTCATTCTCTCTTTTTTTATTTTTTTGCAAATTGTCTTTGATCTAGCCTGTTAAGAAAACAGCAAAAGCTTCCTGGATCATTTATTTAAGTGAGAGCTGACATAGTAACTTGAGGGGCACATTCTCTTTGAAAAATGAGGATTGAAGGGGCAACTGAAAAAAAAAAGGGGGGACCCCTATTCTCTGCTTCCTGTATGTTAGAAAGGGGATCTCTTGGAGAGATTTGTGTTTGCATTCAGGGGACCTCATTTAGCTTTACTAAAGTTTATTTTTTATTCTCTTAAATTTGGTCTTCTTTTTGCAAATGTGAAACTTGAAAACTGAAAATTGGCTAATTCTTTCAAAGATCCCAGGATATTAAGAAGCACCTAGAGAGAATAGCAAAATCACCACCTGCTTCCAGAATATCCTTTTTGTAAAATGATAGTTTTGCCTTGACATTGCTTTCAAGGTAGTGGCTGCATTTATTATTGGCGTATCTGTCAGTCGTTACATGGGATGATGGGAGAAACTCTGCTCCTGGTATCAGAGGAGACCTGAGTTTCAAATAGTCAATCTACAAGCATTTATTAAACTGGGATCTCTTCTCTACATAATACATATAAGAAACGTGAGACCCAATGATTTAAAGCCTGAGAGCTAGCTAAGCTGCTTCAAGTAAAATTTTTAGTTTTTTCCCATCCTTGAGTTTCATATCACTAATCACACTTTCCCACTTTGTTATCATCGCTGCTAGTGACTGTGGGAAAAATCTATGATTTGCCATTGATTTCTCTCATCTATCTCATTCTGTGTTTTTCAGGTCAATGTTATCTTGACACTAAAAGAGAGGTATCATGGCATGGTGGAGAGAGCACTGCTCTTGGAATCAGAGGACACTTCAACTTCAATCAATCAATCAGTTAATCAACAAATATTTATTAAGCATTACTAGGTGCCAGACTCTGACATTCAATATCTGTGGACTTTGGACAAGTCATTTAATATATCTGCGTCTCTGTAAAATCTGTAAAATGGGAGTAATAGTTCTCCCTCAAGGAATTATTATTGGAAAAGTGCTATGGAAAAGCTCCAACATTTTACCATTCTAATTTGCCAGATACTAGTTATCATATGTTCCTAAATGAATATTTCAGAGCATCATAGCTTCTTAGATTCACAGTTAGAAGGTTTCTCAAAGGCCATCTGGTTCAACCTTTTCATATGGAAACTGAAGCCCTAGTCAAGGTCAGATAATAAATGTCATTTATCTGGATGTATTTATTAATTGAGTATTCGGATTGTCTTCAAGTTGCAGCACAGAGAGTAAAAATAAACACCATAATGCTTCACTAATTTGAAAGAATGGGGCAAAAACCAACAACCTTAATAATTTGATTTTTTTGATCATGGTTCAGAGCATATGGTAGGATTTAACACAGATCTTCCCAAAACAGTGTGACTCTGTCCATGTCATTCCCCTCTTGCCTCTAGAATTTGGCCTTTAAAATCCTTTACAATCTGGGTCCAGCCGATCCTTCCAGCTTTATTGCACGTTTCCCTCCTTCACATACTCTGTGATCCAGCCAAAGGTCTAATTGCTATTTCCCAGACCATCTGCTGCCTCTTTCTCTGTGCAGTCTGTCCCTCTCCCATGAAATTCAATCCTTCCTCTTGTCTGCCTTTTAGAATCCCTGGCTTCCTGTAAGGCTTCACTCCTGTGCTTCCACTTCCTTGGAAGCCTTTCCCGGTCCCCTTGTTTGTGAGTGCTCAAATCCTCCTCAAATTATTGTCTACAGGCTTTTCTCTTGTGTGTTGGATCCCCTTCATCCCTTCTTTCCAGTGGAAAGGATACAGGGACTAGTAATCCTTTTTGTCTTTTTGGCACATAGGAAGTGCTTAATAAATCTTTATTTAATTGAATTATATTTCCATCATTTGATGGAGTAGAGGAAAGGGGAACTAGACTCGTGATTTCTTTTTTTTCTTTCTTTTTTTGGGAGGAGGGAGAAAAATTGCATTTATTTATTCACTAATTTTTTTGTTGATGTTTGTTTTCTGGGACCCTTCTTTTCTCAATGAAAAGAAACAATTATCTGTGCACATCATGTTATTCCCTAACTCTAATGGTATCTACAATGGTTCCCCATAATGCTTTCTTTTCTTGGGAAGCATTTGGGGTTAAATGACTTGCCCAGAGTCCACAACTAGCATATGTCTGAGGTTGGCTTTGAACTCAGTCTTTCTCCTGATTTCATGGCCACTACACTATCCTAGACTTGTGATTTAACTGGCCTAAGTTATACCTAGTGAGGAAACGTTGTCTACCAATGCAGAGCTTTACCAGCTGCTTTTTTTAAAAAAATTAATTATAGTTTTTATTTACCAGATATATGCATGGGTAATTTTACAACATTGACAATTGCCAAACCTTTTGTTCTAATTTTTCCCCTCCTTTCCCCCCCAGATGGGAGGTTGATCAATGCATGTTAAATATATTAAAATATGAATTAAATACAATATATGTATACATGTCCAAACAGTTGTTTTGCTGTACAAAAAGAATCGGGCTTTGAAATAGTGCACAATTAGCCTGTGAAAGAAATAAAAAATGCAGGTGGACAAAAATAGAGAGATTGGGAATTCTATGTGGTGGTTCCTAGTCATCTCCCAGAGTTCTTTTGCTGGGTGTAGCTGGTTCAGTTCATTACTGCTCTATTGGAACTTATTTGGTTCATCTCATTGTTGAAGAGGGCCATGTCCATGAGAATTGATCATCATATAGTATTGTTGTTGCAGTATATAACGATCTCCTGGTCCTGCTCATTTCACTCAGCATCAGTTCATATAAGTCTCCCCAGGCCTTTCTGAAATCATCCTGTTGGTCATTTCTTACAGAACAATAATATTCCATAGTATTCATATACCACAATTTATTCAGCCATTCTCCAATTGATTTACTAGCTGCTTTTTAAAAGACTTGCCTGGGACCTTTAGAACATAATGATTTGTCCAAGGTCACACAGCTGTGACATTTCAGGGGCAGGACTCGAACCCGAGTCCTTCTGACTACAAGGGCCCCTTTCTGTCCACTGACATGGTCGGCACATAGCAGGTGCTTAATCAGTATTTGTTGGCTATGTTTGGACTGGATCCTAGCGTCTCAAGGTCATCGATGTTAAAGCCGGCTACTATTGTCCAAAACTTGCTGAGATTGGATAGAATCCATACTAGCTGCAGGACAGGTCCTGGAAGATAAGATGTGGTGGAGAGAGACTCTGATATCAGCTAAAGTGCTCGTCATGTGTTTCCCACTGTCTCAGAAGCATCTTAGAGACGGGGAGCTCTACTACTAGTAAAAAGGATGGAAAGGAGGCAGCTAAGTAGGAGGGTGTTATGTTAGGGAGGGAACCCAAAATAGATCCGGTGGGGCAGGCCGTGTTACATGCAGGTCAGCAGGAGAACCGGGGCAGAAGCCTGTTTGGCTCAGGAGGTAGCAGCCCTTCAGAAATATAAATGATCTGGGCAGCTAGAGTGTTAGGAAATCTGTCCATTCTGTTTCCCCTATCAGGATTTCAGATCGGAACTCTCCCCAGCCTTTCCACCTCCGGGCCTGTAGCAGCCACAAGCATTGCTTTCCTGTTTATCCGACATGGCCTTTTACTGCTGAGTAGGGTTCTTTTTTTTCTTTCTTTCCTCCTTTCTTCCTTTAGCCTTCTCAGGCGCCGCTCATGTTTGTTTCCAAAATTCTACCGGGTTATACAGGCATCTTTTAGAGCTGGTTATCCTGTTTGCAGAAAAGAATCCCTGCCTTGTTCTCTATGAGCTCAGAGTTTTAGTGACCTTGTAATAGCTTTTAGTGTTCAATTGTACTTAATTCTTAAGCTGAGGAGCTACCCACCGACATTTTGAGAGAACTGAATTGGTATTGACTGTTTTAGAAGAAGGGGGGAAAGGAAAGAGAGACAGAGAAAAGGAGGAAGGTGGGGGAAGGAGAAAGGAAAAGAAAGAGGGGAGAGAGGAAGAAAGGGAGAGGGGGAAGAAAGGGAAAGAGATAGAGAGAGGGAAGAGGGAGGAAAAGAAAAGGAGAGAGAGGGAGGGAGGGAGAGGGAGAGGAAGATAGAGAGAGGGAAAGGGAAAGGAAGAGGAAGAGAAAAGGACAGAGAGAGGGAGGGAGGGAAAAGGAAAGAAGAAAGGAAGGAAGGAAGAGAAGAAAGGAAGAGAAGGAAGGAAGGAAGGAAGGAAGGAAGGAAGGAAGGAAGGAAGGAAGGAAGGAAGGAAGGAAGGAAGGAAGGAAGGAAGGAAGGAAAATGGACAGAATAAGAAATTAAGAAAAACACAGTAATGCTTAGTTCTGTTCAATCAGAGGAGAGTGACAGGGAGGGAGGGATGGAGAGAGGGAAAAAGAGAGGGAGGGGGAGAGAGAGAGAGGACTTGGGATGAAAGAAGGAAGGGAGGAAGGAGGAAGAATGGACTGGAAAAGAAATTAAGAAAAAAAAACACAATAATGCTTAGTTCTGTTAAATCAGAAGCAATCTTTGAAAGCAATAGGATTAATAATCTATGGATTAGTAGTGTCCCTGATCTCATTAGGAGTGTTAATCTCGTGGGAACAGGCAGAACGACCTGTGGGACTGGGTTGAGGCGCCATGGTCGTGCCAGGTCACTGTGGCCCCACTTGGCATGGCAATCAAATCCCAGAGCTACCAGGGATCTCATTGGTTACCTGGTACAGCCTGTCCACAGACTTCACCTACAGCATTCTAGAAAAATCCTTCTTCAGTCATACAGTTTAACCAATGAAACAGGAATTGTTTCAGCTGTCAAGGCTATCCTAGATATTTCACAGAAGCTGCAAAGGATCTTATTCAATGCTCTCCTTTTATAGATGAGCAAACTAAGGTCATCTTTCTTGGGGCTCAGAGTGGCAACCTCCCTCTTTTATGGCATTTGGTGCTCATTCATAGTCTCTTTTAAAAAATATTATTTTGATTTCCATCAAAAAACACAAGCATCTAACTTCCTTCTTTGCCTTGATGGGAGATATAGATATGGAACACTGCATATACTGTCAGGCAGTTACTGTGTTGATTATTTTTGCTGAAGATATTTTCCCCTTCTTGTTATTCTTTGTTAAAAAAGGGATGGCTCTCTGGGCTGGGGAGGCAAGGGATATATTGGAAAGTGAAGATGATTTCTATATAAAAGGACGATTAAAGTGTGTTTGTCTCTGCTCTCTCAATTGTGCTTTGCATTCTCTACACCTGACTCTCCAACTAATAGATGGCATGTGTCCTACTGGGTGAGTAGCTCTGCTGCTGATGCTGTGGTAGATGGGGTGAGTGGGGAGGAAGAGAAGAGAAGTCTCTTTTAGGGAGTCTCTTTTAGGGAAAACTCTAGTGGCTTCCTGGAATGGATTGTATCTTTTGCCAGATAGTTCCTGAGAGCAGAGCCTATCACTTCTCTTCCAATGACAATTGCTCCCTCAATCATAATTTTGTAAAAGAATAACACGGTATTAACATCTTGCATTAACACATTACATACCTAGGGGTGGGGTAGGGAAACCAAATCTCCTCCCTTATAAAACTACTGCTACCACTCCCTTCCTTTATAAAGGTGGGTGGGATATTCTATAGGTTATCAGATTCAGTGGATTTTTCTTAGGTTTTTTTTCTTGTGCTTATTTTATTTTTCTTTAATATTATAGGGAGTGGCTTGATGCCCCTGGAAGAGCAAAAATGTCTTCAGAAATTTGTATTATTTAGTCGTTTAATCAGTCAAGATTTCATGACCCCATTTGGGCTTTTTTTTTTTTTTTTTTTTGCAAAGATACTGGAGTGGTTTGCCATTTCCTTCTTCAGCTCACTTTACAGATGAGGAAAATGAGACAAACAAGATAAGTGATTTGCTCAGGGTCACACAGCTACTAAGTATAGGAGGCCAGATTTGAATCAGGTCTTCCTGAATCCACTACATCACCTAGTTGCAGAAATTAAGGTGATGTAAAAACAAAATATTTCAATAATTTTTTTTGAAAAATATATTTTGAATATTTTGATGACTTTTTTTCCCCTATCGATCTAAATAAAACTTCGGGGAGAAAACAATGCACTTTTACCCCATCCCTTCTCATCTCTAGGATCATGATTGATTGATCATTCTCCTTCCTTTCTTCCCTCCTCAATAAACTACAATGGCTTTAGTTGCCTTAACAATAAAATATAAAGTCCCTGTCTGGCTTTGAAAACCCTTTACAATCTGGTCCTTCCTTACCTTTCCAAGGCTTATGATACATCGTTCCCCAGAGCCCAATCAAAGTGTCTTTTCTCTAGTCTTCCCCAGCAGTACTCCATCTCCTTTCTTCAAGACTGTACTGGTCCCTCCTTATGCCTAGAATGCACTCCCTCCACACCTTCACCTGTTAAAATCCCTAGTTTCTACAAGTCTTAGCTCAAGCCCCTTTTTTTTTTAGACTTCCTAAGCTAGACTTTCCGTTACTTCTCATCTGGACCAGTTTGATGGGCTCTCAAATAGTTTTCTGGTTTTCAATATCTTTCATCTCCAAACTATCTTTCACGTGGCTGCCAAATACACAGCTGTGACCAAGTTATTTTCTTGCTCAAAAAGTTCTAGTGGTCCCATCTTTTCTGTAGGATTAGATAAAAACTTCTCTGTCATTAAAGACTACTTTCCTAGGATTTTCACATCTTACCATCTTTCCTAAATTCTATATTGCTGCCAAACTGGCTACTAGATCTCCAATGAACTAATGACTAAGAGAGGAAAAAAAGTCTAGATAACATTTGGGGAACTATCCATGGATCATGAATTTAAACCTGGAAGATATCTCAAAGGCTCTCTGACCCTGTCATTTTAGAGATAAAGATATTAAGGTCCATATATATGAAATGACTTGGGAGCACTATGGATAGAGCACCAGCCTTGGAGTCAGAAGTTCTTGAGTTCAAATATGGCTGAGTGACCCTAGGCAAGTCACTTAATCTATATTGCCTTAAAAAAATAAAATTAGATAGCAATTTTAAAAATGAATGACAGGGATTGTAAATGTTAGACATAACATTTGGAACCAGAGCTTTGTATTATTAAGTCAGTGGTCTCTACTGTCTCAACCCTGTCCCCTTCTACTAGCCCTTTCAATCATCCCATTCTACTCTCTGACACAGAAATTCATCATTTTGACACCAGTATCCTCCTGGTGATTTTATAGGGGCTTTGATGACTCTGGGGGAGAGAGTGAAGCTGACAACTTTGAGTAGTGTTGCCTCACTTCAATCCAATTCTTAAGGAAATCAAGACATCGCTCTTATCCTCTTCAGGAATGAAGAATGAACAACAAGAAGAATCAAAATTGTGGATAGGCTTAATCACAAGCTACTTAGGTCAAACAATGGACTTGTGCAATAATTATATAAACAAAGATCAACGGTGCATAAGAAGGGACATAGGAGGTACAATTTTTTAAAAATTAAACAGAAAGTTATAAACTTAATTGACCATATTAATAAGAAGAACAATACAAACCACATGATTATATCAATGATAAATTCAAGAATGGAAGGGGAGGTGGAGGTGGGCCGGTCATAAAAGAACATTAAGGGATAAGAGAGCAAAGAATTGAATGGGAAGAGATGTGAATGATAGGAGATTTATGGAATCAAAACTTATATCCAGGAGCCCCAGAAGCATTGAAATACATCTTATCTGGCCAGCCCTTTCCCCATTAATATACAAATAGCCTCATCATTTAACATCTTGGAATAGAATCCAAGAAAGGAATTAATTGACAGCTAGCTAGAATTAGGCCATTTATAACTGAGTAACAGAACCTAACAGGGACCACCCATCATTCTGAAAGCTTTCTTCCATTTCTGTTGACATCCAAAAAATATCAATGAATTACATAAGCCATAGGTCCATTATCCTTTTATTCTTTCCACAGCATCAGCTCATCTTTTTTCAAACCTATATTCTTTCTGCAGTCCTTCCAATACTCTCCCTATCCTCTCTCTTTCTCTCCCTCCCTCCGTTTGCCCCCCTCGTTTCTAGCTCTCCTTCAAAATTCCTTGTTTCCAATATGTTGTAGCTCTCCCCATCTTTCAACTCTCCATTATCCTATGAGTGATACACATTTGCATCTTCTTAGACATTGTAGCGTTCCATCTATTTCAGCTAACAATAACAAAATAGAATAAGGGCTGGAGCCATCTCATTTGGGTAGCAAACTCCTTGGTAATGAAATTCCAGAGATGGGCACTTTTCTCAACACTGAGAAGTTAAGTGATTTGCCTCAGATCACTCAGTCAGTATAAGACAGAGACAGGGATTGACTTCAGAACTCCTTGGCTCTGAAACCAGTTGTCTATACTCAATACCACATTGCATCTTGATTACAAAAACAGGGGACTTTACTTCAGGAAGAAGTTTGAGATCATTACAAGAACTTAACAGTTTCCCAAAGACAATCCAGCCCACTCACCTCCTGTTCCATTCTGGGCCCAACTTATGGTCCATTTGCCATGTCTGTCCAAGATATTTAATAGACACTGTTGAATGAGCTCTATGATTTGTTTTTCTAAGTGCATATCATAATTTGGACAATAGCTATTCTTCTTCTACTTGGCATTGAAGGGAGAATCAGGATAAATTTTTTGAGGGGATATGGCTCCTACCCAGGACACTGCTAAATATATTCATAAAACCTCTTTTGGAAATTAATTTTTTTAGTGAAAAAGACACTAGAACATATGGAACAGAAGAAAGGAAAGGGAAAAACCAAGGACTTGGTGATTACACAGAAGCCTCTCACTTCAATCTCATAAATACTTTCTTTGAGAAAAGAATCAGGAGCTGTTGGACACAACATCAAAAAAATTAGAAAAATGAGATGAATTATGTTTTAACAGACAGGAAATGACTTGTTACCGATGTGGGAGTCATTTCTGAATCAGCTGTCTGCGTACAGTCAAACCACCAACTTGTTAGAGCAAAGACCAAAATTAATATAAAGCTTAGAAAGGGGTGAGAGTGGGAAGGGAGAAAGTATGGCATGCAATGAAAATACCTCAAGCCTTATTTATCTAAACATGACTAATGGCAAAAAGGAGGTTTTGCCTCCCATCCACCAGAAAGAGACAGAAAAAGAGAGGAGAGAAAGAAAAGGGAGGGAGGGGAAGAGAGAGGGGGGGGCAGAGGGAGGAAGGGAGGGGAAGAGGGGGGGGGGCAGAGGGAGGGAGGGAGAGAAAAAGAGTAGGGGGAATGTTGGAAGGACTGTAGAAAGAGATCTATTCTAATACATAGCTGGGGAAACTGAATAGGCCCAACTCTTCTGGAAATTAATTTATAAATATGGATGAAAAATTAAACTGTTATTTTCTTTTGGTTCAGAGATTCCAATATTAGGCATATATACCAATATATACCAATATTAAATATATATACCAAAATACTACAAAATACTACGTATATATACCAAAAGAGGTTAATGTGTTTTTTTTTAAAAAAAGCAAAGATTCCATTTATAACAAAATATTTACAGCATTACTCTTTCTGGTAGGGGAAAAAACCTTGAAAAACTGGGCACCCATCAATTTAAAGGATGACTGAACAAATTGAGGTATATGGGTGTAATGGGCTATTATTGTAATGTAAAATTGAGTATGAGAAATTCAGAGAAATATGGAAAATGTTTATGAAATGCTGAATAAAAAACAGAATCAAGAGAACTATGCATTAATATAAAAGTTAATAATACCAAAAAAAACAAAAAAAAAAAAAAACTCCAAGCATTGAAAATTGAAGCAAACAATCACAGTCATAAAGAACCAATTTGTGGGTCAAATTCTATCCAATCTTTATGTCTTCTTTGAGATTTTCTTGACAAAGACAATGAAGTGCTTTACCATTATTTTCCTCCAGCTCACTTTACTGAGGATTCACATAGCTACAAATCAGATTTGAATTCAGGTCTTACTGACCCTAGGCCCAGCACTCTTAACCACTGTGCCATTTAGTTGCTCAGAATCAGTAATAATTGACTTACAAATGTTATTTCATTTTATCCTTACAACAACCCTGGGAAATAAGTGCTATTATTATTTTATCTTAGGGGTGAGGAAATTGAGGCAATCAAAATTTAAGTTCACATAGTTGGTGAGGATCTGAGACTGGCTTTAAACCCAGCTTGATTTCAGGTTTAGTGATTTAGCCATTGTACCACAGCTGCCTAGGAACCTACCTTGTTCCACTCATTATAAAGGCAGGGGCTATAAATAGGGAATGTGGTCTATACTGTCAGATATAATTGCTATTTCAACTAGATTTTCCTAAATTCTTTTTGTTAACGAGGGTGAATTCAGGGGCAAAGGGGTGGAATTCAAAGGGAAATGAATGAGTGACTATTTTTTTCTAGGAGAAGCTATAAATCTTTTTTTTTTTTAATTTTTAAAAAAAGAAAATTTTAAGAAGATCACTATTTCTTATTCTCTCCCTTCTCAATTTATATTACTGATTTTTAGATGGCCCAGCTGATGCTACAAGCCTTTGTGATGCTGCCTTGTTAGGAAGTTGATGTTCGTGAAGCTCTGTGTGTGTGTGTGTGTGTGTGTGTGTGTGTGTGTGTGTGTGTGTGTGTGTGTTGCATAAGATCACCTTCATTTTTATCACTGAATCTCGATTAATTTTAGCAGTTAACTTTTCAAGAGCTCTGCAGCATACAATTAAGGAAAAGGAAGGAAGAACACCAGCGGTGCTGTTCTGAAGTTGCTTCCCTCCTACCTTTGTTAAACTAATTTTCAAACTGATTCATGGAGCCAGGCATCAGTCTGGTAACAATCATTTCCTAGCCTTGGAGGCTGCCTGGTTTAATGATCTGATGTTTGGGAAATCCTCCTGCCTCCTCAATCCAGATGGGAAACCAAAAAGGAGTTTACATACATATTTCCCATATCTAAAAGCCTCTTTTAGACTTTCACTTCCTGGGTTAATCCTGTTTGGATTTGGAGGGTCCTTAAATCTATCTTTTTTTTCCTGTGCCTGTTCTTCCTGTCTTTTTTTCATTTTCCCTTTCCTATTCCTTAGAATAAGACCTTTGTAACCTCCCTTCTGTGGTACTCTCTAATATGCATTTATACTTGCTAGTTGGGTTTCTGGTGGAGAGGGATGCTTCTAGGGTAACCTGTGGGTACCAACTTCTACTGTTAATAATAGATGAGCCCCAACCAGTGCGCTTCCCATTAACAGTCAGGTGGTAGATAAAATTAGCTCTCAGCAAAAGTCATAAAACATTCCCCTGAAAAACCTAGAGCAGTCTCCTCACAAATACACACAGCATTTGTGGGATCAGAAGACACAAATTTAGAGGCACATATGTAAGGAGTACCTGTAATCAAAGCTACTCCTATAGCATTGCTGAGTCTTGAAATAATTTCTCTCCTAGGGACTTCTCAGAAAACATCTCCTTGGGTATAGCATTTCTGCTAGGTGGATGGAAAGCTCAGCTTTGTTCCTAAGGTCTATTCCTCTATAATTTGACTCATTATTATGAGGGATAGTGTTCTTTTGAGTCCTTTTTCTTTGCTGCCAGAGGTCACTCTCCTTGAAACTGCTTTGAGTGACTACCTCTATGTCTCTGTACCTATGTAGAATATGTCTCTACTCCTTCGCACTCTTTCAAAATGACTCCTCAACTGCTGGATGGAGTGTGGCCTTTTGGCAGAATAGCTCTTTTTCTAAATGTTCTGACCCAGAAAAAGAAAAGAAGAGAAAATCTTCCCCCTCTCTAAGTGGTTCCCCCTGTCCTGCCTCACTGATCTCTCCAGCTTTGAACTTTGTGGATTATATTGTCTCTGGGGCTCATCTATTTAAAGCCTCTAGCATAGTCTTTTTATTATTTCCTTGTTATTATTGCTGATCCAATGTCCCAAGATTCTATTAATTCTATCAGAGAAAATGTTCTTATTTTGTAATCACTGGGTGTTAAAAACATATCACAGTAATACCTCATCATTTATGATTATATCTTGGTTGCTATATCAACTGAATTGGGTGAAGGACCAAGGGTCCCCCTCCCTTATGCTTCCACTAGAGCATAAAAGGAAATTTTATACATGACTACATTGAAAATTAACAGTAGTCTGTCATAGTGACGATTTTAATGTATCTTGAGGCAATGGACCAGATTTGACTCTTGACTCATTTAGAGCAGCTAGGTAGCCCAGTGCTGGACCTGGACACAGGGAGATTCATATTTCCAAGTTCAAATCTGGCCTCAGACACCTACTAACTTTATGATCCTGGACAAGTCATTTAACTCTGTTTGCCTCAGTTTCCTCCTCTGCCAAATGAACTGGAGAAGGAAAAGGCAAACTACTCCAATATCTTTGCTAAGAAAACTGCAAGGAGGGTCACAAAGACTTGGCCAAAACTGAAAAAACAAAACTAAACTAAACTAAATAGCTGCTATATAACACCCATGTGATACTTAGCAAATGGCTTTAGCCTTTGGGTCTCCAGTGTGTAAATCTGTAAAAATGAGGGGGTTAGACTGGATGGCCTGGTAAGGATTCTAAAACAAGTCATTTACTGAGCCTCAGTTTCCACATCTAAATTGGATGACATGACTTCTGATAGTACATAGCTTTAGGCCTTTGATCTTGATATGTAACTGATTCAATCACCATCCCCATAGATCTGTCCAATGATAAAACAGCCTACCTGGGAAGGATTATGGCTGACCTCTCAGAGGAGAATTTCAAACAGTGACTAAATGATACCTTGGTATATGGTAGAGAAAACCCTAGTTTGGTCACAGGTTGGATCAGATGACCTCTATGACCTGCCTCTGCCCCTAAGATTTGAGGTGTCTTGTCATCCTGGATGATTTGTTTTTCACTCCATCTTATCTTTCCTGCCTGTTTCCCTAGGCTAACATTGCCCACCTAGGAAAATGAAAATCAAAATAATTCAGAGGAAGAATGAATGGAAAAAACAGAAGTCCCTCTCTCATAGTATTACTTCTTTTTCCTTCCCCTTAACTCTCTCAAGAACCTGATAACTGCAAATTGTAGCTTCAAGCTGTTACAAACAGCCTCTCTAGGCAATGTGCTGAATTATAAGAAAACCTTCAGAGTCTGCCTACACGGGGGGAATTAGGAACTGCTAAAATATGGCAGGCCCCATGATCAACGTTTCCTCCTTTATCTTTATCCTTTTAATAAATCATGAATATGATGTGGTATTTCATAATCTGGCACCAATGTTCATCAATCAGGTTCTAAGCCTCGGGAAATCATCCAGGACACATCTAAGACATTATGAAATTCCTGACTTGGCTGCTTTGATCTCCATAGTCAGAGAGTCAGTGTGTTCAGCTGTACAAATAACACTGAGTTCAGACTCTACTTCCTAGGCAAATGGTAAAAACTGATAATGTCCAAATTTTGCCAGAAGTACAGGAGCTTCAGATCAATGGGGTTAATCTTCCGGAAACTATTAAGGTCAGGCCAGCAGTTCTTCATGAAACAAAGAGCTTGGTGTTTCTGGGTGCTCTCATTCAGATTTGGAGAATCTGGTGCATTTTCTGAGAAATGAAAACTTGTCTCTTCTTTCAGAGCTGATTGTAAGTTATTAACATGGCAAGGGGATGCTGTGTTCTTAATAACAATAAGAATAATAATAAACTTCATATTCATTAATAATAACTGTTGATTTTTTCCTCTGAAGCCTTGTGATATATATCTCATTTTGAAAATGAGGATCAACTTCATATTTATAATAGAGTTTTTTTTTTTTATTTCTTGCTTTCTCAATTTCTCAATGGGAGGGAGAGAATCTGGAAATGAAAAGAAAATTGAACTTTTAAAAAATGATGAGATCAAGCTCAAGATTTAAAGAAGCACACAATTTGAGATGTAAGGGGTCTTGGGGGCCATCTACTCTACTTTATGCCCAAGGAAATCAATTACTATAGCCTCTGCCTAAAAACCATCCAAGTAGGGAGATCTCCAGCACTCCACTTTGGCAGCCAAGTGACAAAACAGATAGAGTTTGGGGCTAAAGCTGGAAAGACCTGTGTGCTTATGTGTCACATCCTCTGTTAGCCTCAACTTCCTCACTTGTAAAATGAGGGGAATTGGACTTGACATCTCTAAGGTTGCTTGTAGCTTTAAATCTATGATCCTTTCAGAAAAATCTGGGAAGACTTACACGAACTGATGCAAAGTGAAATGAGTAGAACCAGGAGAACATTGTACAAAGTAACAACATTATGTGATGATTACCTTTTTTTCAGTAATACAGTGATACAAGACAATTCCAAAAGACTCATGATGGGAAAATGCTATCCATATTCAGAGAAAGAACTGAGGGAGTCTGAGTGCAGATTGAAGCATACTATTTTCACTTTAATACAACATGACTAATCTGGAAATATGTTTTCTATGATTGCACATAAGTAACTTATATCAAATTGTTTACCCCTCTCAGGAAGGAGGAAGAAAATGTGAAGCCGAAAATTTTATTTAAAGATGATTGTCAAAAATTGTGTTTGCATGTAATTGAAAAAATAAAATACTATTTAGAAGAATAAATAAAGAAAAATTATTTTTAATCTATGCTCCTATTATGTGGCCTCGATAGGCAGCCCATTCCATCACTGCACTGTTACTCCATTGTTGTTAAGAAATTTTTCCTGATCTAAATGTGAGTCTTGGCAATTTCCATCCATTACTATTAGGTCTTCTCTCTAGGGCTAACTGGGAAAAGCTTGCTTCCTCTTCTCTATGACAGTCCTTCACTTAAAGTAAAGATAGCTATCATGCCCCCCCTGAATCTTCTCTGCTATAAAATAACCATGCTTAATTCCTTGACTTCATCCTCATATGACATGAATATGACTGCATACTTTCCATAGTCTTTTTAAACCATGGTATCCAGAATCAAACAAAAGTACTCCAGATAAGTTCTGAGGATCTCATAATACAGTAGAGGTCAAAACACCATCCAAATCCTGGTGGATATGGCACTCTTAATGTAGCCCAAGATCTCACTGGGTTTTAGCTTAATTAAAAATGGTACATCATTCCATTTTTAGATGACACAAGCTAAGACAGTTACTAAGACAGTTGATGGCATAGTAAGGAAGGGCACAAAGGAATCTTGACAGTCCATACAGGGATCAGTAAACTAAGACTTCCAGGCCAGATCCAGCAAGTTGCCTGTTTTCTTAGAGAGGCAAATAAAACAAAAAGTTTTTAATGTTTTTAGAGTAAAACTTCAACTGAAAATGTAAAAGCCATCCATGGATCTTGGGTCACCACCAAAACAGGCAGTTTCAAGATTTTTAACTCATGTGCCATTTTGCTAGTTTCTAAGCTAAGAGGATTGGGCTAATTCTAATCATATAAAATTCCACAGGGATAATCTAGTTTCATCAGGCTGCCATGTCACAGTGCTTTACTCATATTCAGCTTGTTGTCTACTGAAACCCACAGATTTTTTTTTTTTCAGAACAATCACTGTTCACCTAGGCTACTCTCATCTTGTACTTGTGAAGATGACTTTTTGTACCCAAGTATAAGACTTTACATTTATTCCTTCTGGATTTCATCTAATTAGAATTAACCTACATTTCTAGTCTAGGAACTGGCAAACATAGCCTGTGGGCCAAATCTAGTCACTGCCTCTTTGGTTTATGATCTAAAATGATTTTTACATTTTAAGTAAAGCTTTTTTTTTTATTAAAAATATTTATTTAGGGGCAGCTAAGTGGCTCAGTGGATAGAGCACCAGCCCTGAAGTCAGAAGGACCTGAGTTCAAATTTGACTTCAGACACTTAACAGTCCTAGCTGTGTAATTTGGGCAAGTCACTTAACCCCAATTGCCTCAGCAATATATATATATATATATATATATATATATATATATATATATATATATATAAAGAGAGAGAGAGAGTCAGACAGTCAAACAGAAACACAGAAAGAGACAGAGAGAGACAGAGAGAGAGAAAGAGAAAGAGAGAGAGAGAGAGAGAGAGAGAGAGAGAGAGAGAAAGAGAGAGAGAGAGAGAGAGAGAGAGAGAGAGAGAGAGAGAGAGAGAGAGAGAGAGAGAGAGAGAGAGAGAGAGAGAGAGAGAGAGAGAGAGAGAGAGAGAGAGAGAGAGAGTTAGTCCACAAACAAAAACAGCAGATGGCTGGATTTGGCCCTATAGCCCTACTTTGTTGACTGTTATTATGGACTGTCAAGATTCCTTTGTGCCCTGAGTTTGCCATCAACTGTCTGAGCCAAGTCTCTCAGCTTTCTGTCATCTGCAAATGTGACTAGATACTCTTTTTTTCTTTAACTAAGTCAATGATAAAATATGTGAAACAGAAAGAGGCCCAATCTCAAACCATTAACAATTGCTCTTTTCATTTTTTTTCATTCATCCAGTTTTAAAATTATATGACAATTTATCATCTATATTTTCCCTACCCTAGGTCTTTAAGTATAGTTTAGTGCCCCCAGTTCTAGTCACCTCTTTCCATCTGATCCACAGGAATAGCATGAGATATTTTATCAAAAGCCTCATTACATACTCACAACATTTCCTTCTTCTACTAAACTAATCTTTTATTTATTTATTTTTTAAGGACATTAGGTTATTATGATAACAGCGATTCTTGATAAAGGCTTGCCAGCTCTTTTTAATCACCACTTCCTTTTTTTAGATATTCAATAACCATCTCTTTAGTAAGATGCTCTAGAACTGGGGTACCTCTGGTGTGAGGGCTTGCTGAGCCCATTTCAGGGCTGCTCATCCACCTTGGGTGTCTGTCACTCAGCTCTCACCCATGGCTCCAAAAAGCTCTAGCATGCTCAGTGGCCACAGGCCAACCATCTCAGCAGATGGTCAAAATCAGCTTGAAACTTCAAACCTATCGGTGAGTTAGAGGGGTGTCCAAACCAAGCTCATATGGTTTTCTCTCGAAGAATGGGCAGATGAGAGCAATTTGTTCCAAGAGCTATGAAGACACCTGAAGCAGGTGTGGTGGAACACTCAGAGCCTGGTCAGACATCAAAGTTGACAAGCTTATTGGTTTCATCTCTGGCCATCTCCAGTTGTCCTGACTTTTGTCCTGTCACTGGCCTTTGATGACTCTGGAAAACAGACGATGACTTTGTACAACTCTGCTTCATTTAAATCTAATTTACCCAGGAATCAAGACATCACCTTGTAATGTCACTATCTTTGAAAATGAAGGACAAACAATAAGAACTAGAAATCAAAGTCAAGTTCACTGGCCTTTATTCCCTTTTCTCTTTTGAAAATCAGCACATTTGCCCTTCTTCTATCTTGGCTCTGCCCTGTTTTCATGATTTTTCAAATCACTGATAATGATTCTGGAATCATATAGGTCAGCTCTTTCAGGAAATGAGTCAGGTTTCTAGAATTCATCCAGGGCAGCCAGATGTTCTTTTACTCTGACCTCACTTAGATTATGTATCAGCTCCTCATTAATCATTTTCACATTATCATTTCCAATGTTAAAAAAAATCTTCTCATTTTCAGAGAAAATAGAAAAAAAAATACAAATTAAGCAGCTTTATTTTCTCTCTCTTTCCACTCCCAAACAAAGTTCTTTTCCCTTCTTGGAACTTCCTTTTCTCCCAATATAGCTTTAAAAAAATAGTTAATAATAATAAGTATTTATAGAGAACTAACAATGTACCAGAGTCTGTGTTGAGTGCTTTACATTTATTATTACAGTAATTATCTCATTTACAATTACATTTATTATCTCATTTCATACTCATAACAACCTTAGGAAGTAGGTGCTGTTATTATCCTAATAATAATAGTGAACATTTTTGAGTACTTACCATGTGCCTGGCATGTGCTAGGAAGTTTAAAATTATTGCTTCATTTGATCTTCACAACCATCTGGGAGGTAGATGCTATTATTATTCTTATTTTATGGGTAAGGAAACTGAGGCAGATGCTAGGTAAGTGACTTTCCCAAGATTACACAGTTTAGAAATGTCTAAAGCCAAATTTGAACTCAGTTTTTCCTGATGCCAGGTCCAGCTGCCACTAAAATCCCTTTTTGTCATTCTTAGCTTAACTTGTCAAACTCGGCTCATTCTAAACTTCATCATTCTTCACATTATTTTTACCAGTGTGAGTCATGCTTCTATACTCATCTTCGGCTATTTGCCCGTGCTTCCACCTTCTGTATGTATATTTTTTTAAACTTAAGTTGGTGGACAAGTTTCCTGTACACCTATATTGGTCTCTTCTGACAAATGCTATTATTCCTCTATTAGGTTCAATATTACTAAATTGTTCCAGGAAGTGGGGACAGAGGTTTCTTTTTAGAATATGGTACCTATGATTAGCTACAGACCTAAATGATTAAACTTTTGAGTGGAGATCTTTGGAGGATCTTTTCATAGCATTAAATTTCCCCACATAAACCAGAAACCTGGATTTAAATCCTGGCTTAATCATTTACTAGCTGTGCAGTCTTGGACAAGTAAATTCATCCTTCTGAGTTGCAGTTTTCCTCATCTGTAAAAAGAGAGGGTTGTACCAGATGACCTCTAAGGCTTCTTCCCATCTTCCCAACTCTGCTCCCATCAGTAAGAAGCAAGTAGCTTTTATAATAAAATATCAGCTAACCACATTTAGGGTCAAAGACTTAACACTGGAAAAGACTTTCCAAAAGACTTTAAGCTTCTTAAATTGTGAGTTACACCCTCGTATGGAGTCTCATAACTGAAGGTGGGAGTCATGAAATTGTAATTTATAATCAAATGTTTGATTTGTATACCTATTTTATATACCTCTATACTGAGGGTCATATAAAAATTTCTTGAGTGAAAAGAAGTCATGAGTGGAAAAAGTTCAAGAAGCCCTGTTTTAATTCAACCCTCTTATTTTCTAAGAGAGAAAGCAAATAACCAATGATTTCCCTGGCCTGGGACTCAACCTCAATCATTCCATGCTAGTTTTGGCTCTGGCACTTCTGAATGACACAGATTGGAGAACATTTGATTGATTTGGGGCTCTCCCTTACATTCCTTGATGTTCACCCTGGAATCTTATATATTGAGACTTAGTCTCCTGACTCAGGGTGAGGATAGATGTAAGAAGGAGAAAGCAGAGACAGTAAATTTCAAGTTGCACAGAGAATTTTTATAGCTAGATGATTTTTTTTTTTGGCCAACCCCTGTGTTAGGCTCATATTCCACTTCCTATTCTGAGGTTGAATTATCTAACCCATCTAGAAGAGGGTTTCACAATACTTTTTAACCAAAGAACATAGCTGTAAACTCGCCAGGCCCTAGTGGGATCTCCAGGGTAGGGTAAAAGGGGAGTATCATTTCTCACCTTCTCTCCTCCTTTCCAACTCTTGGAAGCACTGTGATAGAGCAGAAAGAGCAGTGATTGTGAAGTCCAAACACTTAAGTTTGAAGCCCACTGAAGAAGTTACCTGTATAACCTACAACAAATGATACAATCTCAATTTGTTCATCTGTAAGAGGAAAGGTTAGATTAGATAGATTTTAAGGTCCCTTGCAGTTCTACAGTCTTTTTCTAATAATCCCTTCCCTTTCTCCTCAACCTCTACCCCTGATACTTTCTTTCCAAATAGTTTCCCTATCTCTACAATGGACTCTTCTTGTTGTATTTTGACTCATTTTATAGACTGCCTTGGACAAAAAGCATTCATCACCTGGTGGCTCTCCATCTGGTGTCCAGCCTCCAGACAATTAGATGATAGACACAGACCATCTGTCATTTGACCCATGTCTGCTTTCTCAGGTTAACTATGAAGTCCAAAAGAGAATGGTATTTACATATGTATTGAGGCCATGTTCATCTTGCAGTTATGCTTTTGAGCTAATTATCTCCCCCCTCAGAATATATGATCTTTGCTTAGTAGTGTTTCTAGTACTTAACACAAAACATGGCACATAGTACATGCACAATAAGTACTTGATTTTTAACAAAAATCATATAAAACATGTTTTTATGTGAGACTGAAGCCACAAAACAATTCAGTCTTCAACCAATGAGTTAATTTTCTTTTCTTACTTTTTTCCATGAATTTATTTCCTCCTTCCTTTCCTCCCTTTTTCTTTCTTTCTTCCTCTACATCTTTCTTTCCTTTCTTTTTTGCCTTCCTTCCTTCTTTAATTTCTTCTTTCCTTCCATCCTTTTTCTATCCTTCTTCCCTTCCTTCCTTTTTTCCTTAATTCTTTCCTTCTTTTCTTTCTTCTTTCCTTCTTTCCTTCCTTCTTTAATTTCTTCTTTCCTTCATTCCTTCCTTTTTTATTCTTTCTTCTTTCCTTCCCTTCCTCCTTCCTTCCTTTTTTCCCTTCCTTTCTATAGCTGTGACTTGGGTTCATCCCAGAGATATAGTACATTTGGATATTATCCTGACATATAGAAACCGAGCTAAATTTTGACTCTACTCCCCAAGAAACTGAGGTGGTATAAAAGACAGTATGCCCTGAAAACATTGAGGAAAATACTTGGGCATCTATTCTGGCTATAACTTTGAAGTAAATCATCCTTTGAAAAAAGGTAACCATTGTTAAGTAGTTCATTGGAACTGGGGTGCTAGACTCTTGTCCCTAATAACAACAACTATGATAATAATAATAACATGTATTCAGTGCTTGCTATGGACCAGGCATTCAGCTAAGCACTTTACAAATATTATCATCCAGTGATAATGTGTGTGCTCAAGTTAATGGCAGTACAGAAAAAAGACTCTATGACACCTTAATGTACCCTAGTAAACTAAGTAGAATATGAGGTCAGCTTAGCTTTAAAAGAGAGAGTCATCTTAACACTTCCTAGCTGTGTGACCCTTGGCAAGTCACTTAACTCCAATTGCCTCAGCAAAATAAAAAAATGAAAATGAAGAGCACGTGGTACATTTGTTAGGATAAGCAGGGGCTGTTTGCAAGAAGTGGTACTTGCTTTCCTGGAGAATTCAGGGGGTAGCATAAGCAAAACTTTCCCCCATAGAGAATTAATGTCCAAGAATATATGAATTTCAGAGTTTGGTGTCACAAGGCACCTAATTCAACCCAGACATCTATAAGAATCCTATTCACAAAATGAGTAACAAGTGGTCTTCCAGATTCTGCTAGAAAGCCCCAAATGAGGAGGAGCTCAATACCATCCCAGAGCAGCCTATCCTCTTCTTTTCTCCCTATAAAAAGTATTCTTTCCTGTCATCTTGTCATTTTAAGCCTTCCTGCGGTAGTCCTCCATCCTCCTCATACACCCACAGACAAGGAAACCAATTTGATTCCTCCCTGCCTGTAGTTTTTAGCTTTGCTTCCTGTTCTTCGCTCACAATTTTGGCAAGAAATTTCTCTGACATTTAGAATCTCCATTCCACATTCTCTTCATTTGTTTTGTTTAATATCTCAACTATAAGGGCAGTTATACTGTCCTTTTCCTCAAGGTCATAGGAACTAGAGCTGGAAGGATCTTAGAAATCATCCAGTGACTTTATTTTATTTTTTTTATTTTTTGAATGATTGATATTTTGTTTTTCCCCAATTACATATAAAAACAAATTTTAACATTTGTTTTTAAAACTTTGAGATCCAAATTCTCTCCCTTCCTCCTTCCCTACTCCCCTCATTGAAAAGGAAAGCATTTCAATATAGTTATACATGTGTAGTCATGCAAAACATACTAGTCATGTTGTAAAATAAAACATAAAAAAAACTTCACAAAAAATAAAGTTAAAAAGATGTATGATTCAATATATACTCAGATAACTTCAATTCTTTGCCTGCGGATGGATAGCATTTTTCATCATAAATCCTTCAGAGTTGTCTTGGATCACTGTATTGTTGAGAATAGCTAAATCATTCACAAGTAATTATCTTAACAATATTGCTGTTATTCTACACACAAATTTTATAATTTGACTTTGCATTAGCACATGTAAGTCTTTTCAGGCTTTTCTGAGACCTCTTGCTCATCATTTCTTATAGTACAAAAGTATTCCATCACAATCACAAAGCACAATTTGTTTAGAGACATACCCCCAATTTCCAACTTTTGGCCCCCAGGAAAGAGCTATTATAAATATTTCTTTACATATAGGCTCTTTTGTTTACTGGTTTGTTTGTTTTTTAATCTCTTTTTGGATATAGACTTAGATCAAAGGGTATGCATGCTTCTATAGCCTTTTGGGCAAAGCTCCAAATTGCTCTAAAGAATGATTGAATCAGCTCACAACTCCACCAACAATGCATTAATGTCTCATTTCCCCCACATCTCCTCCAACATTTATCATTCTCCTTTTCTGTCCTGTTAGCCAATCTAATAGGTATGAAGTAATACCTCAGAATTGTTTTAGTTTCCATTTCTCCAATCAAAATCAGTTTAGAGCATCTTCTCATATGGCTACAGATAGCTCTGATTACTTCACCTGAAAACTGTTCATATTTCTGGATCATTCATCAATTGAGGAATGGCTCCTTTTTTATAAATTTGACTCAGTTCTCTATTTTTGAGAAATGAGTCTTTATCAGAGAAATTTGCTTCAATTTTTTTGGTCATAATTATAATTGCTAGCTATATTTCCTTCCATTCTTTTTCCTCCTCTTGTTTATTCTATTCTCCCTTCAAATAATTCTTCTCCAATTGGCTTTTTGTACCTTTTTTATCATTTGGCCTATTCTGTTTTGAAAGGTGTTATTTTCTTCAGTATTTTTTGTGTGTCCTTTACCAAGTATTGACTTTTTTTTCATGATTTTCTTGTAACCCTTTCATTTCTCTTCCCAATTTTTCTTTTACCTTTCTTACTTGATTTTCAAAATAATTTTTGTGTTTTTCTATGGTCTGAGGCCAATTCATATTTTTCTTGGAGACTTAGAATGTTGATATTTTGACTTTGTTATATTCTTCTGAGTATGTGTTTTCATCTTTGTCACTATAGTAACTTTCCATGGTCAGTACTTTTTTCTGTTGTTTGCTCATTTTTTCCAGCCTATTTCTTAATTTGCAACTTTTTCTTAATGTAGGACTCTGCTTCCAGGGTGAAAGGCACACTGTTCCAAACTTCAGAGGGTTTGTATAGCAGTTTTCAGAGATACTCCTAGGAACTTATAAGTTTTCAGTTCTTCCAAGACAGTATGATCTAAGAGAAGTGTGTTTACTAATGTCCTGGCCTATGCTCTGGTCTGTGAGTGTCCACAAGCACTCTGTCCAGGAACTGTATTGAGGATCCCTGATCTAATATGACCACAAGTTCTGGTGTGCTAGTGCTCCTCTTCACCTTGGGACTGCCAGCCAAATCTGAATATGGGTAGAGCAATAGAGTCCTACCCCACCAGTGCCAACAAAAAGACCATAATCTTCTTTTGACCAATTATTCAACTCCTCACTACTATTTGAGAATTGGTAGCTCCAGAAGCAGACACTACTGCTGCTGATTCAATGGCTCCCAAGACCTGTTCCTGGTTTGTTGGAGCCCCCTCTGAATTCACTGGACTATGTTCCACTTTCATCCAGGTGCATCAGACCTTTCCTGATGACCTTATAAGTTGTCTTTGGCTGGAAAATTATTTCACTCCATCAATTTGTGGGTTCTGCAGCTCCAGGAATTGTTTTATACCATTATTTAAAGGTGCTCACACCTATTTGAAAGAGAGCTCTTTATCATCTTGGTTCTACCTCAGTGATTTCATTTTATACATTACTAGTCCTTAGCCTCTGTGTATATCACTGATTCCTTTGGCAGCTTGCTGAAATCTAGGGACTCCTTCTTAAAATCGTGGTTTCAAATGCATAAAATTGCCAGATATCACAAATGAAATCAATTATATATATGGGGACTAGAACTAAGATGGTGCTTGTATGACTAGAGAGAAGGGGTTGGAGGTAAAAGATGTAAAGGTACAAATGCTGAGATTTGACAGCTGTCTGAATATGATGGGTAAGAGAGGCTGGGATAATTCCAAGTTTGAGAAACTGGAAGACTGGAAGGATGGTGATACCTTGGACAGAAATAGGGATGTTTGGAAGAAGCAGGGATTTTTAGGGAAAGAGAATGAGTCCTGTTTGGGACATGTCGAATGTGAGATATCTCTGGAACATCCAGATTGAAACGTCCAATAGGTAATTGATGATTGATATCAGCTAGGTAGAGGAGTAGATATTGCTGGGATGAGAGTCAAGAAGGCCTCAATTCAGTTCCTCCCTCAGACACTGACTATCTGTATGATCTTTAGAAAGTTGGTTGATCTCTCTCTGCTTTGGTTTCTTCATCTGAAAAATGGATAATAATAATAATAGCACTTATTTCATAAAGTTGTTGTGAGGGTCAAATGAGATAATAGTAGTAAAGCATTTAACATAGGGCCTGGCACTTAGTAGGCATTATATAAATGTTAGTTATTATTATTAGTATTAATAGTACCCCTCACTTCAAAAGAAGTTGTTGTAAGAATCAAAGGAGATTATATTTGTAAAGCCATCTGCAAAACTTTAAAGTGTTATGTAAATACTGTTATCATTATCTTTGCTGTTGCTGTAACAGATACAGATCCTGCTCTACTCTCCCAATCCTCTCTAATCCCTTTTGGGAAAGAATTGAAATTATTTGAAGAATTAATGAGAATTTAATGAAATATTAATACCCTACAAAATGGCAAATATAAAGAATACAGAGAAACATGGGCAAACTTGTAAGAACTCATACAACATGAAGTAAATAGAACCAGAATATATCTCTACTTCAATGCTAAAATTAACGGCCTAAATGTTATGAAATTAAAATGATCAGACATGACCTGAGACCATATTATATCAGTCACAGAGGCTGATCCAAGTAGAATATGTAATATATTTGTTCATTTTACTTGACTGATTTTTTTTCTTTCTCTCTTTTTCTTTTTTCTTTCTTTCTTTTTTTTGTTACAAGGGATAGCTTTCTGGGAAGAGGAGAGATGACACATTTATAAGTGAGGGTGACAAAAATAAAAAAGTATCAATATAGTTTTAAAAATAAAACAATTAGTTATCACTGCTTGAAAGAGAGATGACCACTTTCCAGAAAAAGGACACATGAGCATGAGTAACTCCAACTCCAATGTACACACTCACACCCTAGAAGACAGTCTTGATAGTAAATTAAAAGAAAAGGTCTGCAGTTTCTCAGAGAATTGCAATAGAGAAACAATATTTCTGTCTTTAAGTTTCAACTTTAATGGAAGGAGGCTCATCTGTGAAAGGCAATCTCCTTAATAGGTGGCTGTGGTATGAACAAATTCCTATGCAGTGATTAAGAAAATACCCATCAGCCTGAGTAAAAGGGCTCCTTCTGCAAAATTTTTTAATGTAATTACCATGTTGATAATGACAGACCCCTTAGTGGTTAAGGATCCCTGCCACTGACAGGACAAGCTTGAAGGACCAGGAACCTTCACTGGCTGCTACATTAGCATCAGGGGACCCATAAAGCTATATGGTTCTGATCCAATTTAACCATGTGATACTAGTCTGAGATCAGAGGTTCAGAGAATAATGTAACTACTTACTACATATCAGGAAGCACTAAATTTTCAACTTGGAAGAGACTGTTTCTGTAGGGATCATTAACACTTCTGGTTTTTCCCATCACTGCTAATTCCTACTGTCTTTCCTGCCTCACTACTTTGTATTCATGAATCATTCTACATGTACTCATACATATAAATGTTTTTCCCCCAGTAGAATGCAAACTCTTTGGGAGTAAACATTGTTTCATTTAGTGTTTTTGTATCCCTACTGCCTAGCACAGGGACTGGAACACAATAGGATAACAATGTTGTTGTTCAATTATTTCAATCATGTTTGACTTTTCATAACTCCATTTGGGGTTTTCTTGGCAGAGATACTAGAGCGGTTTTGCCATTTCTTTCTCCAGCTCATTTTACAGATGAGGAAACTGAGGCAAACAAGGTTAAGTGACTTGTCCAGTGTCACACAGCTAGTGAATGTTTGGAGCCAGATTTAAAATCTTGGAGATGAGTTTTCCTGACTTCAGGTCCAGTGTTCTACCTATATACTACCTAATAGCCTCAAGGATAATAATAGGGATAATAATAACAACATCTAACATTTATGTAGTCCTTTGAAGTTTCCAAAACACTTTACAATTATTATATCATCTGATCCTCACAACAACCTTAGGAGGCAGGAACTGTTATATTCCCATTTTATAGCTGGGGAAACTGAATCAGACTGAGATTAAGTGACTTGGCACAGGATAACACATTTAGCAGTGTCTGAGGCAAGATCTATCTCCTTTACTACCACTCTGCCTCATAAATCTAAAGCTGGAAGTAACATCAGAAGCCATCTAGCACAATCACTATATTTTACAGATGAGGAAACTGAGGACTAATGAGGCAGAAGTAAAGAATAAACCCAGGTTCTCCAACTCTAGAGCATCGGGTGTTTAATAAATGCCCTATTCAGTTTCATTCAACACATATTTCTTTTAAAGCACCAACTGTGTGTCGTCAAAGAAATATATGGCAAAGAAAGATGTTCTAGTTATATATAGAGAGAGAGCAAGATGGGCTGACTCTGTGTTCTACTTTATCTTTAAGATATCAATAAAATGTTGTTTGCTTAGTTTTTTTCTGTGCTTTTTTCACTTTTGATTTTTTCTTGTGTAATATGATGAATAGGGAAATATGTTTAGAAGAAATGTACATATTTAATTTATAAAGCACTATTTGCTGTCTTGGAGAGGGGAATGGAGGGAGAGAGAAAAATTTGGAACACAAGGTTTGCAAAGGTGAATGTTGAACACTATCTTTTCATATATTTGGAAAAATAAAATATTATTTTTAAAAAAGATGTCAATAGAAATAAAGGAAGGCTGCTTGTTCATCTGTGGGAAAACAAATAACCAATATTCAAGCATGTTATAGTGAAAATATCTGTTATGTGTGGGTTGACCTAGGTGGCCACTAAGCAGTAGATAGCACAGTGGGGTTAGAATCCCGAAGATTCATCTTCATGAGTTTAAACCCAGTCTCAGACACTTCCAAGCTGTGTGATCCTAGGCAAATCACTTAACCCTGTTTGCCTCAGTTTTCTCATCTGTCAAGTGAGCAGGAGAAAGAAATGGCAAACCCACTCCTGTATCTTTATTAAGAAAACCCCAAATGGGATCACAGAGAATTGGAAATAGTTGAAATAACCCAACAACAATATGGCCACTGATGTCCCAACTCTCAAATTCTGGGATTTTATAATACTAGATCCTAATTTCCAGTGCTCCTTCTACTCAATATAACATGCTTTTTTTCTGTTTCAGTACTTACGTTAAACCTTCCTTACCCATCACCAATCATATACTTGAGAATTCTGATAGAACCAGAAATGATTAGTTGGAAAAATGACATCTACAAAATAATAAATATTTCCAAATAAATAAATCCATTTTCTTCACTCAATAGAAAAATGCATTGGATAGAATTCAATCTAAAACACACTTAGGAGTACCTAAAATAAAGAATATAAACAAAACTGTCTACAAAGACTTAAGGTTCTTTTATATGTAACTGAATAAAAAGAATCTTAGGATATTATTAGAAATAATTTATTAATAGATAGTTAGATAATGAATAATTAATCATTATTATTAAATAATTTATTATGAAAATAACATTAGGATATAAAAATATTTATTAGGATTTAGTTTAAGGAATCTGCAAATGTAGTCTATTCCAATAGTGTTTCTTGATCTTTTTATTCAAGTTCCTCTTAAATTCTCATCAGATTACACTCATCTCACTCAATAATCCAACTAAGAACTCTAGCAATAGACTCATTTCAGGTGAATGTTTGTCACTGGGAAAGCCTTCAGGTTCAATGCAGCTGGAGCAAGATCTAACAGAAAAGGAAGTGATACATAACCAGAGTTCCCCTGACTTCCTGAGTGTGTCTGAGTCTGTATCACTGGGAAGGAATAATTATAGGGGGATGGGGAAGAATAGATGATCTTACTGGCTAGATTTTAATTTAACCCATCCCAGCACACTCACCAAAGCAAGGGTAGCTTGCAGCAATAAATTTGCGACTATCTGATAGACTTCTTATGAGTCAGATGTCAAACAAAATTATATTCATTGATAAACAATCCAAGAGTAAAGCCAGTAGAGCAGCATACACAGTGACCACAGTCCTATAAAAGAAGACAAGAGTAAAAAAATAATGGAATGCATATTATTGACAACATGCAAAAGACAACAATTTACATAATACAACTAGATAATTAACATTGCACCTATTGGCATACACTACCTTTTTCTTAGTAAAAAACTGGTAAATTATATTGCAGAATGTTGTATATTCAATCACATTTGCTGTATCAGCCATTTTTAATTAACTCTTCTATTTTTCAGTTATGAGAAAAGGAACTATGTTATAGTGTTTTTGGAAAATGTATATGGTTTAAAAATCAAAATTCAATAGAGCACCAGCCCTGAAGTCAGGAGGACCTGAGTTCAGATCTGGTCTCAGACACTTAACATCTCCTAGTTGTGGGACCCTAGGCAAGTCACTTAACCTCAATTGCCTCAGCAAAAATAAATAAATAAAAATTCATTGGTAAAATATTTTTGAAATAAAACAAATAATTAAGAACCCTACCATATTATAATATTATTATGCTTTGGGTTTATAAATTACTTTCATACACTATACCTGCTGAAATCAATCTTTTAACATTCATTTTTCATCCAAAAGGCTTTGAGGAATAATGAAAATTTAGCATTTATAATAGCACAGTAAGGTTTGCTAACTTCACAAATATTATCTCATTTTATCCTTACAATAACTCTGGGAGATAGGTGTTATTGTGTGTGTGTGTGTGTGTGTGTGTGTGTGTGTGTGTGGTTCCCCCCCCCCCCATTTTACAGATAAGAAAACGGAGGCAGACTTAGGTTAAGTGAGTTGCCTAGGGTCACAGTTATTAAGTGTTTGAGGTCAAACTCAAGTTCTGAGTCCATTTATCATGATAACCTCTACTCTAAAAAAGAGTTGAGTCATTTGGACTAAGGTTCAAATCCTACCTCTGACTCTTACTGTGGGATTTTGGGTAATTTATATAACATCCATTTGGCTTGAGTTTCCTTATCAATAAATTGAGAGGGTTGTATCACGTGGTCTTTAAGGTCCCTTTCAGCTCTATATTCAATAATCTTATATTTGTATGAATCTAGGCAAGTCACTTCTCTCCAGGACTCAGTTTCCTCATCTGTAAAAAGAAGTAGTTTGATCAAACAGTTTTAAGATCCTTCCAACCTTCTATATGATTATTATTTTACAGAAGCACATATTTATTTATAGAATTACATAATATAGCTTTGAGCATGTTTTGTTTAGTCATTTCAGTAATGTTTGCCTTTCCATGATCCTATTTGGGGATTTCTTGGCAAAGACACTGGAGTGTTTGCCATTTTCTTCTCCAGATCATTTTATAATTGAGAAAATTGAGGCAAATAGGATTAAGTGACTTGCCCCAAGATCACATAACTAGAAATGTATCTAATACTAGAGTTGAACACAGGAAAATGAGTCTTCCTAACTCCAGACATTTTATTTACTGTGTCACATAGCTGCCTTTAGACCATATCTCAGGTTTTCTCAATTTCTCCAACTTCAATCAGGAGAATGACATTTTAAAATGTCTTTTTCATGGAAAATCAGGAAGCCTGAGCTGATATTTTTTTTAAAGTAGATGAGCTCTTTGAATGAATCTGGCTCTAATAGAGCCAGAAATTCCAAGTATCTAATTCAATAGCTCATTGATAAATAACGTTACATCACCCTCTCCTTGCCCAAGGCCAACCAAGTTCAGATAGTCCTGCCCCTCTTCTCAATAGTAACAGGCAGAGAATTCTGGGAAATTGTTGCTTCTTTTCCAGTGTAAAAGAAACTTGCTAAAAAAAATTTTTTTTTAATTAAAAAGAAACTTGCTCAAGAGCTCTACTCATGTGGAAAGAATCCAAGGGCACTTGGGTATTTGCAGCTGTATTTGGGTGTGCACTAGTTATGCTGTCTCCTTTAAAAGGGGGTTAGCAGGGCAGCAACTGACCTTTATGAGTCAAAGCCCATCTGATTATTGCCTTGACCTATGTTCTGTTTCTTTTTAACCCATAAAAAGCACAATCCTCATAACTCCAATTCCCCATCTTATAACCCAGAAACTTGCCAAGAAGTGATTTGAGATTGCCAAACAAACAATAAATTCCATGTCTTAAGGCTGGATTCAGGGTCAGAAGACACAGATTCAAATCTACTTGCTGCCTCTGTCATTTTGGGCAAATCATTTCAATTTTCTGGGACTCTGTTTTACAAACTCCTTCTCCCAGTTTCCATTTAAACGGATGAAATGAGTCCCTTAGGGCGAGTTGACACTTTCCTTCAGGGTAACAGAGATTCCATTTGTCTCTAATGTTATAAGCTTGAGCCCCCCATTTTGATATGTTTCCCCCAATATCAATCTCCAGTTAGAATTGCCATTTCCTTTATCCTTCTTATAATTAGTACCATTTAAACAATTAACATTGAGATTCAGTTTTACAAAGAGATGTTCACTAAGAAGATATTGTTAAAAACAGAAGTAGGAACCATTGCCTTGAATCAGGGCACGCTTTCTCCTCCACCATCTCAGTCCCTGGAGAGGGTGGTCTCAGACTTAATGCAGTTGCTACTAATATTCACCTCAATAAATTCACTACCCAATATGGGGCCGCTAATGGATAAAGTAGCTGCTGAAAAAGCCTTTTGGCTGCCTGGTCTTAGCTGCTGGGTTGGATACCACAGCTCACTGTTCAGAGTATTTCAGTTACTGTCAGATGGTAAGCAGACCAAAACAGTATTTGCACATCAGGCAAAGAATATAGTGCACGCTTCTAAGGATTTATAATCCCAGTTCTCCATTGCATGTATAATAGGGAGACTGAACTGGATGTCTCCTAAGATCTCTTGGGAGAGATTATATATATATATATATATATATATATATATATATATATATATATATATATATATATATATATATATATATATATATGTAAATCTATGCTCTTATGAGCCTAATATCAAGAGCTTTCATCTATAAAATAAAAAGCTTCTCCTAGAATCTAGAAATGTAGAAATGATGAAACTTTATTTTAAAATGCAAAAATCATTCTTGGTTTATCAGCCATACAAAAACAGTAACAAGCCATATTTGGCCTGCAGACCTAGTTTCCCAACCATTGTTTAGATAATATCAAAGGACCACTGAGCTTTATGATCCTAACCATTATGCTCTTCAGTTTCCTCATCTGCAAGAGGGAAGTGCTGGCTTTTAGACAAGTTCTAAAATCTTTCCTAGCTCTATTCTATTAACATCTATAATGCTATCAAACCCAGGATCTTTGAACCATGTATAGAAACAAAAAAGAGGAAGAAGATAAGTATCAGAGAGGCCCTTAGTCAGCTGTTTCCTTTTCTCAAATGGAAGAGTAGCTTGAAGATTTAGTTAGTGTTCTATTTTTTAAAAATGAATTTGTTTTTCAATTAAAAAAAACCTCACCTCCCTTTCCATTGGGGGGGGGGAATAACTAAGAACCTTATGACAAATATGCATAGTTAAATAAATCAAATTACCACATTGGGCCATGCTGAAAAAATAGTTCTTATTTTGTATCTTGAATCCATCAGGACTTCTGTCAGGGGATGTATAGCTCACTTCTTTATCAGTTTTCTGGAATTATGATTGGTTATCCTGTTGACTAAAATTGTCTTTCTAAGGTATTTTCTTTTTTTTTTTTTTTCCCCTAAGGCTGGGGTTAAGTGACTTGCCCAGGGTCACACAGCTAGGAAGTGTTAAGTATCTGAGACCAAATTTGAACTCTGGTCCTCCTGAATTCAAGGCTGGTGCTCTATCCACTGCGCCACCTAGCTGCCCCCCGGTATTTTCTTTATGATGTTGGTGTTATTACATAAATAATTCTTTTGATTTTGTTCACTTCATTTTGAATCAGTCCATATAAGACTTCTAAAATTTCTCTGGACCTGTCCCTTTTCATTATTTCTTATAGACAAATAGTATTATTTTTGTAGTCTGTTTTCAAAATCAATGTTTCATAAGATCATGGATTTAAGAATATTAGTGGTCATCTACCCCAAACTCATCATTTATAGATGAAGATACTGAAGTGATTCACCTGTGGTCAAAAGTATTAAATGGAGGAGCCAAGTTTTGAAACTAGTCCTTTCACAGCAAATATAGCATCATTTCTACTCTACCACACTACATTACCCAGCTCTTCTCTGAATGTTATTTTTGCCAATACCTCTGGATCCCATGCTCACTATTTACAAAGGGAGGGGAATCTAGAATCCTAGTGCTTACCTTATGTGGTTGGAAAATTCCGAGACAGACGTATGTAAACTAGGCCAGGTAACCTTGCTCCTGGGTAAAGGCCAAGGATAGGTTGCAAAAGGAAATGTGAACCAACCTTTAACCAGAAGAATTCAAAGAAGCACATGGAGTGTAAGCTGTTTTTTGTTTTGTTTTTTCAAAGATGGTCTGTGCTTCCAAGACAATGTAAGTTGAATGATCAAATTATTAACATTTCTTCCTACTGAATTTCATATATTTTCTCAAAAATAAATTTCTTCAGTTCTTTCACTAACAAAGCAAATACTTGGTAGAAATATCTAAGAAGCAATTTAAGATGCTTCACTGGTTTTATGCATTTTAGATTTGAGGAAACAACAATTAGGACATTTTCGGCGATGAAAAGAACTCCATTAAGTTGCCACAAATGTCAAAAGTCCTTTGCTAGGCTGCCACTTATGTAATTGTTCTGTAAACACCCACGCACCGGAATAGACCTACAACACCATGTGTGAGTCACTCAGAGTTTCTATGCACACACTCTCCATAAAATGTTCTCCTCTGGTTGGGATTTATTTTTTCCGAATTAAAAAAAAAAAAAGAAAAAAGAAAAAAAGAAAGAAAGAAAGAGAAAAAAAAATATGATAAAGAGCATCTCAAAAATTCTTTTTGTGATTTTTTGGAAAGTCTGTTGCATTAAGCAAAAGTCTTCTCAATTGCTACCTCTTTTGTTAATAAAACAGCCAGATGGGTGAGAACAGGTTGAAACTGAAATATTCCCGGAAAAAATATCTCAAAACGAACTTGAGAGCTCTTCAATTTCCAAATGGATCCTCATCCTCTTAGGTTTCTTTTAAAGGTTGTTTTGTGTTTTGTTTTTTTTTAAATTCCTCCCTCTATCCCTTATCATTTATGGCACCTCCCAGGCTGTTAGCATATGACTGATAAATCAATCTCTTCAGAAAATGTTAATAAAAAGGAAATACATCAGAAGATGTGAAGGGAATTTCACTTAAGATAGAGTCACTCTGAGTGAATTCAGATTCAAATGTAGACCCAGCTATCAATAAGCAAACGCCTACTATGTATTTAATCCTGTGAGTGCAAAATGGGATAAGGAAGTATAAGGTATTATCTGTACCCTAGAGGTCATTTGCTTAATGTAACTCTACTCTGTTCAATTCAACAAACACTTGCTAGGTTTCCATGCCTTTGGAGGCACTGTGTTAAGAGTTGAGAATATAAAAAATGAGACTTGCTGGCTTTTCTTGACCTTCATTCATCTCTCAGACTTATAGCTACTTGATGAATGTTTTATTATACATGTGTTTCTTTTCACTTTGAAGATGGAAAAAATGGCAGTTAGCCAATAAACATTAAATTACAAGTTTCTGGAAGGTAGGATTGTCTATTGCCTCTTTTTGTATCTCCAGTATTAAACGTAGTGCTTGGCACATAGTAGGCATTTAATAAATGTTTTTTTACAGACTGATAGAAGGTGTTATAAATGTGATTCTACTCACTTTGAAAATGAAAAGATAAAGGAAACCTAAGGTCTGCTCAAAGCTACAAAGAAAAGCAGCAGAAAACAAGTACGGTCTCTGGATCATTCACCCTAGGGCCTTAGGGATGCCTTAGGGATTTTCCTGTGTTTCTTCTTTAAGGATATCCGCTTGAGCCTCCACTACTTGTGTTGCTCTTACTACAATTTTAACAATTTCTCTCATTAGTTACCATAAGCAGTCCAGGAGTTCAAGAGATTCACCAAGTTAACAGTCAAAAAGAAATTCCTGAGATCCTCTTAAATAATCCTTTTAAATACCTCTGCTGCTAGTCAAAGAGCTTCCAGTTCTCCCATGTAATGAGTTGACTGGAACTCTAAGACATGTCATCTCAGTCTCTCAGAAATAAATTACCCAGCTTCTTCCTTATAGAGAGATGTCATTAGAAGCATCCTATGCAGGACAGTCCCTATTACAAATATAATCTTCTCAAAGAGTTTATTATCTAGTTTTGGGGTGATTGTAGTATGCACAGAAATCATTAAGATGCAAGGTAGAAAGTGATTTGGCAAGCGAGGGGCACAGACAACATTCTCTAAGAAAATTTAGGGGGAGAGACAATTTTTAGCTGAACCTGGGGCTGGGGGAGAAGGATAAGTGGAGATCATAGAAGGCTGCATGGAGGATGTAGATGGTACCTAAGCCGGGTCTGGGAAGCAGAGGAGAATCTCAAGACAAAAATGAAGAATGTTTTAGTTGTATCTAAGAGGACCAGAAAATACTTGATTTCTTGGACAGAGGTACTTGTCACAGAAATGGACTCTGGCTCCTATATGTTGCCAGGCTTCCAGAATAATTTCTGATTAGTCCCCACTGAATATAAACTATCTGGAAGATGATTGTTTCCAGGGGGAGGGGGAAGTAAAAAAATAAATATATGGAGGTTATAGACTTAGTTGAAATAATGATTGCATAAAGGGGACTTTTTACACTAGGTGTTCCATGAAGAGAAGAAATGAAGTATTTATGTAGCACCTACTATGTGCTGTTTTATTTAAGTATTATCTCATTTGATCCTCACAACATACCTGGGAAATAGGGGCTATTATTATCCCCATTTTACAGCTGAGGAAAGGGAACCAAATTGTAGTTAATAACTTTATCAGAGTCATACAACTAGTAAGTGTCTGAGACCAGACTTGAATTCATGTCTCCCTGACTCCAGGCTCAGTGCTTTTCCTACTGTGCCATCTAACTTGCCTTATGGTATGGAGTTTCATCTTCCCACTGCCACCAACCCACCAAGAATAGGACTAGGGAGAGACTGAACCTGGATTTACAGAATTAGGAGTTATAAGCATGGCAGTGATGATTGAATCCATGGGATAGGATGAAATTATCAAGAGAGGGGAAAAAGACAGATAGAAGAGAGGGAGGAAGAGAGGGAGGGAGGGAGGAAGAAAAGAAAAGTAGAGAAAGAGAATAGGGCTGATGAATGAATTTTGGGGAACACCCACACTTCCTACCCACAATTGAGGGTAGGAAGAGGAAAGTGGACCAGTGAAAGAGATTGAAAAGGATTGGTATGCATAGAATTCTTCAATAACAATTCCAGAAAATGCCTAATGACATTGAAATATTATGTGAAATTATGTTTTCAGGGAGAAAAAAATTATAATTCCCTTAGATTTGTCAGGGGAAATTCCTATGGTACACTGGGAAACAACCAAGTAAATGTCCTCACTTCCAGATCTAATGCCCCACTTGTTCTGTTTGTTTGAGAAAGTGAGTGTCAGTTGTGAGTAATAAGTTTACTTGAAATGTAGGCTTGAAGTCAGGAAAAAATTCCTTATAATTAGAGCTTTCCAAAAGCAGAATCTTAGTAGATAGCACAGTGGATACAGCACTGAACTAGAGTCAGAAAGACTTATCCTGAGTTCAGATATGACCTCAGACACTCGTTAGTTGTGTGATCCTGGATAATCATATAACCCTGTTTGTCTTCGTTTCCTCATCTATAAAATGAACTGCAGAAAAAAATGGCAAACCTTTATCAAGAAAATCCTTGGACAGTTGGTCCATGCAATCGTGAAGAGTTTGACCCAACCGAATGACTGAACAACATGAAAAGCATTTGATGTCTCCAATAATGGTGGTCCTTATATGTCTTCAAGTAGAAAGCCTTTTGTCAGGTATCTTACAGGAAGGAGTCCTTTTGTGTATAGGTTGGATTAGATGAATAGTGAGTGATTTCCAACTCTCAAATTTTATGGACCAAGAAGAGTTGAGTCCAATCTCTTCCATGATTTGCCAAAAAATGGCCGGTGCCCATTTTGAACCTTGATGAGCTGTTCTCCTGGAATTATTAACACTTGGAACAACTCTATTCTGAAACTTTAGATCAGTCGTGTGACCTCTCTGAGAAATCTATCTAGCCTTAGTGATTGCAGAGTCCTTTCAGCACTAAAAACCATTACTGCTATTCTCACTTCCTCTGCTTCATTCCCCTGCTACAACCAACCCTGTGAGGGTTTAAAGAGATATATTGTTAGACTTTGTAACCACACCCTCACTGCTGGGACTCCCAGATCAGAAAGGGACTCTCAGTGTTTCTGGAAGGATTTTTTGGTTGCTGTTCTATACCCAAATGTGCAATCATAGGCTAGACTAGAATTGACCCCAAAATCCCAAAATTATTTCCACTGCTGATCTTAGTCCATTCTTCCAGTTCTGCCCATCACACACACACACACACACACACACACACACACACACACACACACACACTCATTGTACCCACATCCTGTGGATCTTGGAGTCTCACCTTTCTGTAATCTAGCCAATCTATTTAGGAACAGTACTATTCCCAAAACAAAGATGTGACCATGTTACTCTCCTGCTCATTAAATTCTCCTAGTGTTCTACTGCCTCTAGGATCAACAAACTCCTCTGTTTAGCATTTAAAGCCCTGTACAGCCTGGCTCCCTGTATAAGCCTGGGTATACCCTTTCAGGCTTATTATGTATTTCTCCCCAATACACATGTCATCCTCCAGGCAAAACAGCCTTCTTGGTGCTCTTTATAAGTGAGATTTCATCTCCCAAGATCATTTCTTTGCACAGGATATCTCCTCGTTCCTGGAACCCACTCTCTCCTCAACACCACCTCTTGGAATCCCTAAAACTGTTTCAATGATCTGCTTAAATGCTACTTTTACAAGGGGTCTGTTTGAATCTCAGCTGTTAGTGCCTTTTCTACTCCCTATTACCATATATTTACTCTGTACATGCTTTGAATGATCTGATATTTGTATTTATTCCTTAATAGAAATAAGAAAAGAGAACTTTTCTTTCTTTTTCTTCCTTTATTCCTTTCTTTCCTTCTTTTTCTTTCTCTTTCTTTTCCTCCCTCCTTCCTTTCTTTCCTTCCTTCCTTCTCCTTTATATCTATGTGCCTAGTGTTTAGAATGAACTCAATAAATGCTTATTGATTCTCTTCTTAGAGTATTCCCCATAAGAAATAATTCATCAAAACATTTAGAAAGAAGGTAAATCTGTTTAATTTCTTGAAAAATTCATTAGTTACTTAAGACCTTTTCTTCAAATAGATAGTAGCTGTGGACTTGATTGGAATACTAAAATCAATGCAATTCAATTCTAGTATCTGCTATTTACTGGGGATTGTGACTACTATAAAATGATAATAAAACATGCTCTCAGGGAACTTACATTCTACAGACAGCCTGAAAATGCCTTGATTGTCTCATAAAGGTTCCTAAAATTTATTAGTCCTTTTCAGCCTCTACTATGATGCATCCTGTTGGTGGAATCAGTCTTACTGTTTCTTCCATTCTAAGTATAATGGGACTTTGGTGAATGTTCAGATCACCTAAGATTGGGTGCATGGATGTGGGAGAGCAGGAGCAAGGGCCTGCTTCAGAAAGAAGAAATACTGTGTTGCTCTTCCATGTGGTTGAAAGCAGTGGGTAGAGAACCAGCTTTATAGTATGGGTTCAAGTCTATACTGACCCTGTGATCCTAAGCTTAATCTTTGCATTATAGGCAACTTCTTATAAATTGAGAAGTTTGCAGAGAGGGTTTCCTCATTTAAGAATCAATTAAACCTCAAGTATTGATATTCATCTCTTAAATTGAGTATAATAATACTTGAAATTTCACTAATCTCCTCTTCCAGTGACACAGTGGGTCATAGAGATGACAGAATTTGGCTTCTCTAAGTCTTCTTGATTAGACTGTGAGATCCTTGAGAATAGAGATTATTTTTAATTTTTATTTGTTTCTTCTGGCCTTTCTTACCACAGTGCCTTGGTTCCTAGTCAAGACTTAATAAATGCTTGTTGACTGACTCCCTAATAACTTTTGTTAGTGGAATATAAACTCCAAGAGCTTCTTTCAGTCTGAAAAGGCTGTGAGTCCAGTAGACCCAGAGAAGTCCAGGTTAGGTAATGAGAAGTAAATATTTTTGATCACAGCAATTTTTAAAACTCATTACTTTTGTCATAAAAGAATTTCTATCTGGAATACCCATACGAATCAAACTAAAATAATCTGATAAATTTTTATTTGGAAGTGAATTTGACAAAAAAAAAATCTGTTGCCTAGTTAAAAAAAAAAAACAAACAAAAAAAAAAACAACCTTCTCTCCAAATTAGACAGGCTGATCCTCAGAAAACAGACCCAGAGTGTATTAATAGGCCTGTTCTGTTCATGAAGTACATTTTGAAAGGACCTATCAGAGCTTGAAATCTAATGGTAAAGCCAGGGTCATTTCCAGGTCTTATTGGGTCATTGAGTAGGACTTTAGTCCTGTTAAAATGGCAAGTGTTGTTAATGTCCATTTGGCAGATAAGGAAACTTTCAAGAAAATGACTGTAAATTAGTTTGGGAAGGATTGACATTTCCTCTATATTTGTTTGACCCACCTAGAAAGCAAGAGTTATCCGTAGCTTTCTTCAGAATGAGAAGAACTACAAATTTGAGTCTAAATGAACTTACTGAGTGCATGATTTGGGACAGGCAACTTTAATCTCTGAAATTCCTGAAAAATGAAGGTGTTGGAATGGATGACCTCTTCCAGCTCCATAATCTCAAGGCGTTTATGATTTGCCAAGATCTTTTCAGTAAAAAATATTCATTAAAAAGCCCATAAAGGAGAGAGTATGACATTAAGTGTTGGGGTAGCAATAGAAGTGCCCTCAAAGAACCTACAGTCAAGTAGTGAGTCCCAGAGTTGCCCAGAGTCACAGAGTTAATGTCTGAAGCCAGAATTGAACTCAGGAAGATGAATCTGGTGCTCTATCCACTGAGCCATTTAGCTGTCCAGTTTCCTCATTTGTAAAGTGAAGCGCTTGCTCTGAATGCTCTTTCTGGCCCCCTCCAGCTCTGAGCACCTGATCCTCTGACCCAGTCCTGTGATTGCAAGGCTCTGTGTTTGCTTTAAGAAATTCCAGAGCGCTTAGTCCTCCCTCATTCCCAGAGCCTTGGTCTCTACCACTTTGCTTTATGACATTTTGCCCTAATTCCTTTACTAGAAGGGGGGTGGGGGTGGGAGTGAGAAATGAGCAGAGATGAATCATCTGCAGAAAATATGTGTGCTGGAAAAAAAGGGGGGAAAGGGCTATTTCCTTGGAACACCAAAGGCTTCCCTGAAAGGATAGTAGCCATTCCTTCTTAATTGTGCATCCATTTGGTAGTGGGGAAGTGTGTCTGCCTCTTAGATAGCATCAGGAAAATGTGCTATGGCTCTACTCACACCCCACTGAAAAGGTAAACTCTCTCCTTCTGGAACCCCAAGTCTCCTCTGAATGATCCTAATCACTTTCCAATTTCTTTATGTAGTCATAAACAATTAGCAAATAGTAGCAGCAGGGGATTTGCTTTTTCCCCTCTCCTGCTCTATTGTTCAGATTGGAGAATCTCTGTCTATGAAAGGGTAAGTTCTCTGCACTCCCCTGGTACCCTTAGGGGTTGGCAAATTTCTAGAATAGATTTTTGAAGGGTTGTTTTTCTTTAATTGTCGCTTTCCTGGAGCCATTCTGTGGATTCTTTTTTTATTATATTTTAAAATTAAAATGTTCTTCTCTTTTTTAAATTCTGAATTTCAAATTTTCTCCTTCTCTTCCATCCCCTGCCTCATCCACTTACTTGTCTTTTTTTCCCCTGAGGCAATTGGGGTTAAGTGACTTGCCCAGGGTCACATGGCTAGTAAGTGTCAAGTGTCTGAGGTCAAACTTGAACTCAGATCCTCCTGACTTCAAGGCTGGTGCTCTATCCACTTCATCACTTTTCTTGTCTTTTTTTTCCCCACCCAGTTACAAAACAAGCAATGTATCGATTATATATGTGCAATAAAGCAAAATATATTTCCCTATTAGCCATAATTTTTTTTACAGTGTCAAAACTTTATTTTTATTGAAGCTTTTTATTTACAAAGCATATGTATGGATAATTTTTTCAACATTGACCCTTGCATAACCTTTTGTTCCAAATTTTCCCCTCCTTTCCCTCACCCCCTCCCCTAGTTGGAAGGTAGTCTAATACATGTTAAATATGTTGAAATACATGTTAGATCCAATATATGTATGCATATTTATACAGCTATTTTGTTGCACAAAAAATATCAGATCAAGAAGGAAGAAAAAGAAAACCTGAGAAAGAAAACAAAATGAAGCAAATAACAACAGAGAGTGAGAATGCTATGTTGTGTTCCACACTCTGTTCCCATGGTTCTCTCTCTGGGTATATAGATGGCTCTCTTCATCACTGCACAAGTGGAACTGGTTTGAATCATCTCAATGTTGAAAAGAGCCACTTCCATCAGAAATGATTGCCGTATAGTCTTCTTGTTGCCATGTATAATAATCTCCTTTTAGCCATAATTTTTAAAGAAGCCAGAAAAAGAAAGTGAGAAAATAACACACTTCAGCTTGCATTCAGAGTTTATCATTTCTCTCTCTGGAGGTGGATAATAGTTTTTCATTAGAATTGTCTTGGATCACCATGTTGATAAGAGTAGCCAAGTCTTTTATAGTTGATCATATCATTACTATATTCTTAAACCCAATCACTCCCAAATCAAGACATTACTAATGATGAGAGACATGCTTTAAGCATATGATTACTATGTACTTCCCTTCATCCCATTTTCTTCTTTCTTTCTTTTTTTAATCCTGTCCCTTTTCAAAGTTTAATTTGCTTCTAACCACTGCCTCCCTTAATCTGTCTCCCTTTTATCATCCCCCTGCCTTTCTCTTATCTCCCTGCCCCTTCTATTTTCTTATTGGGTAAGTTATATTTCTGTAACTGAGTGTGTATATATGTTCTTCCCTCTTTGAACCAATTCTGGTTCAAGCATTGCCAACTACCCCATTTTCCCCTCCCTGTCTTCTGCTTTTATGTGAGAAAAATTTCCCCATTCTACCTCTCCCCTTCCCCCTCTCCCAGTACATCTCTCCCCCCTTCATTTTTTAAAGATCACTCCAACATGAGTCACACCCATGCCCTCTGTCTATGCAAACTTCTCTTAACAGCCCTATTGATGATAAAGTTCTTAGGAGATATAAAACAGAGATTTTGTCTTTTTTTGTGTTGCCGACTCCTTTGGCAGCTGGTGAAACCTACGGCCTTGTCAATGGCTACCAAAATAGCCAGCACTTCTATATTGATTTGAGATGTGCAAGACACTTTACAATTGTTATCCAATTTGATGTACACACCAACACTGGGAAGTTGGTGCTGTTATTTTTAATCTCATTTTACAGAGGAGGAAATAGACTCAGAGAAATATGTCTTGCCCAAAGTCACATAAAGGGGAGACAGATTAAGGGAGGCAGTGGTTAGAAGCAAATTAAACTTTGAAAAGAGACAGGATTAAAAAAAAAAAAAGAAAGAAAGAAAGAAGAAAATGGGATGAAGAGAAGTACATAGTAATCATATTCTTAAAGCATGTGTCTCGGATTTGAATTCAGATCCTTCTGACTGGTTCATGTTTTTCAAAATTCAGAATGTTCTTTTCTGGTTTTCCTCCTATCTGACTGCTCCATCTCAGAATTTTTTTTTAAGTGGATCATTTATCCTACCCTCATTTCCAATTGAGGATGTTCCGAAGTCCATGTTCTAATCCCATTTAGATTTTCTTCTACCCTCACTCTTGGTAAACTCATCAGTATCCATGGATTTAATTATCATCTCCATGAAGCTAATTTTCAAATCTATACCTAGCCTTCATCTTTCTCTTAAACTCAGGAGTTCTATGACTAACTGCCTGATGAAAAGACCCTGAATATATAGATGCACCAGAGCCAGCTTCTTCTCCTGACGGTTAAGTGTCAGGATATTTACACCTCAGAATCCAAAAATCAAGGGTTGATTTAGCATTTTGTTGAGTTCTCAAAATGAAGAAAAATGGTAAGGAAAACATTAAGTTAATAAAGATTAAAACTTTTTTTTTGAAAACTAGATGTTAAAGAGTTAAGGTGCTACAGCAGATGAAATATCAGGCCTGGAGTTAGGGAGAGCAAGTTCAACTCTGACCTCAGACACTTACCAGCTGTATGATCTTGGGCAAGTCATTTAACCCTTTCTTGCCTCAGTTTCCTCAGCTGTAAAATGAGATAAAGAGGGGCAGCTAGGTGGCGCAGTGGATAAAGCACCAGCTTTGAATTCAGGAGGACCTGAGTTCAAATCTGGTCTCAGACACTTAACACTTCCTAGCTGTGTGACCCTGGGCAAGTCACTTAACCCCAGCCTCAGGGGGGAAAAAAAATGAGATAAAGAAGGAAAAAGCAAATCACCCCAGCATCTTGCCAAGAAAACCCCAAATGAGATCAAAAAGAGTCAGACATAACAAAAATGACTCAAAATGATAATAATAACAGATGTTTAACAGTTACCAGTATCCTCTTGCCTATAACCATCACATACTCAACATGTTTAAAATTAAACTCTTTATTTCCTCCCCTAAACCAGATTTTTCTCCACATTTCCCTATTTCTGCGGAAAGTGTCATGATCTTTATAATCAATCACCAAGATTTACAATCTCAGAGCCCTTCCTGATTTTACTCTTCCTTACTTGCCACGTCCAATCAATAATTAAGTCTTGATTAGATGTCCACAACATTTATCAAATCCTTCTCTAGACTAAGGTACCACTTCTACTTCAGGCTCATCATAACCTGGATTAAAACAAATGCCTCCTGATTGGTCTCCCTAATTCCAGTCTGTTCATCACCAATCCAGACAGCTATCAAAATAATTTTCCTAAAGCACAATTGACTCTGCCCTTAATAAAATGGCCAGTATTTCCCTATTAAGTCTAGCATAAAATATAGATGCCTAAACTTGGTTTATCAAAGTCTGGTTGCAACTGACTTTCTTTTTCAATTTTTTAATAACAACTTTTTATTTTCCAAATACATGCAAAGATAGTTTTCAACATTTGCCCTTGCAAAATCTTGTGTCCCAAATTTTTCTCCTTCTCTCCTCTACCCCCTAGACAGCAAGTAAATCCAATATATGTTAAACATGTGTAATTTTTCTATATATATTTCCATAAATATCATGCTGCACAAGAAAAATCAGATCAAAAAGGGAAAAAATGAGAAAAAAAAGCAAGCAACAACAAAAAAGGTGAAAACACTATGTTGTGGTCTATATTCAGTCTCTCCTAGCCATGCAGAAGGCTCTCTCCAACACAAGTCTATTAGAATTGTCCTGAATCACCTCATTGTTGAAAAGAGTCACGTCCATCAGAATTGATCATCATATAATCTTCTTGTTGCCATGTATAATGATTTCCTGGTTCTGCTCATTTCACTCAGCATCAGTTCATGTAAGTCTCTAAAGACGTCTCTGAAATCTTCCTGCTGATCCCAACTTACTTTCCAATGTGATTTTGCATACTTTTCCTCCTGACCAGACTATCCTTTGTTCCCTGTATGTCCTTAGCATCAAAATGGTACAACAGATGAAACACTGGAACTGCCGCCGGGAAGACCCGAGTTCAAATTTGAACTCAGACACTTATAAGCTATGTGATCATGGTCAAGTCACATGAGTCAAATGCTACCTGCCTCAGTTTCCTCATCTGTAAAACAGGGACTGTAATAGCATGTATCTCCCATGGTTTTTGTGAGGAGATGAAACAATATTTGTAAAGTGCTTTACAAATCTTAACTGCTGTATAAATGTTTTGTTAAAAGAAATAATATTAATTATTGGCAATAATTTATTGGCAATAACATTAATTAACAAAATATTGGCTATAATATAATTATATTAGATAAAATTATAACTATATAAGATAATATAACTATAAGATTATATTATGTAATATATTTATATAACAATATAATATGCATAAGAATCAGAACTACAATCTCTGAAGCCCCTTTCTGTTCTACATTTATGATGCTATGATAACCATACAAAGTATCCCAAAGCTTTGAAAGCTTTAAACTTTAAATCATTTCTTATTCAATCCAGCTCCTTGCCTACAGTCTATTTTCCTTTTGGTAGAGTGATAAGTAGACACTATATAATTCTGATTAATGCTAATGGATGTTACTTTAGTAAATTACCTTTTAGATATCTATTAAGATAACTATATATCTGTAACTACATAACTATAAGATTACACTATGTATGTTATGTAATAAGATTATATTATATAATATGCATATATTATATCATGATAAGTATAATTATAAGATAATATTACATATCACATTATGCAATAATATAATATGCATAAGAATCTGATTGAACTAGATAGTCTCTTTCTTCTCTATATTTATGATGCTATGATAATAATACAAGATATCCCAAAGTTATGAAAGTTTTAAACCGCACTCTTTCTTTTTGGGTATATCCTATAATAGAACAATTAGCTAGCTTAAATCACTTCTTGTTCATTCCAACTCCTTACCTACAGCCTATTTTCCTTTTAATAACTTGTGATAAATGGAGACTATATATGCTATAAATGTTACTTTAGTAGATTGCCTTTTAGATATCTATAAGATAATTATATAGCTATAACTATGTGATATAACTATAAGATAATATAGCTATATAACTATAAGATGATAATATATAATAAAATTACATTACAGATATAACTAAAATAGTATATAATGATAAGTATAACTATAAAGTAATATTACATATCATATTATACAATAATTGAATCAGATGGCTTCTGAGGTCCCTTTCTTTTCTACATGCATGATGCTATGATAACAGTACAAGGTGTCCAAAGCTATAAAAGCTTTAAATTGCACTAAATCTTTTTGGAATACCCTATAACATAACAACTAGCTAATTTAAAGCATTTTTCATTCAATCTAGCTTCTAGCCTACAGTCTATTTTCCTTCTGGTAACTTGTAATGAACAGGGACTATATAATTCCCCATTAAAGCCAACTGATGTGACTTTAGTAAAATGCCTTTTTGTCAAAAACAAAACAAAACACGTTTTCTGAATTGTTACTAATGCTTTGGCGAGCAAGGGTCGCTCAATGAGTTCCAGTCACTCAATGGGATGAGTCTTCCTGATTCTTTGGCTGGATGGGCTGTTGGTGATGTTGGGCACCGGGTGATATGGCAGCTGATCTCTTTACATTTAGGTACAGTGATGTCAAATCTACTCCTTGAAGACAGCTGTGTTCTCTTCATCCTTGGTACTTGTTCACATGGTCATGGATTTAAAATGGGAAGGTTCTCTAGGGAATCACCCTACTGATCCCAAATTAAAGTCCCATTTAATGCCTCATCCTGGGACTGAGAGGACATTACACCTCTGGCTACATCAGTGGAGCTCAAGTACTGACAGATTCTATCTCCTGTAAAAGTCTTCATTATAGCCCTGGAAATGGACTGTGTGACTCGATGTAAAATGACCAGTCTCATTAAATTCTCAGCATCTCCATTCTTTGCTACCACAAAAAGAGCTGCTACAAATATTTTTGCACACATATGGGTCCTTTTCCCTCCTTTATGATTTCCTTGAGATACAGACCCAGTAATGGCACTGCTAGATCAAAGGGTAAAAAACAGTTTGATAGTCCATCAATTGAGAATGGCTTAATAAGTTGTTGTATATTGAAGGTAATGGAATATTATTATTCTATAAAAATTATGAACAAGCTGATTTTAGAAATCCCTGAAAAGATTTACACAAACTGATGCTGAGTGAAACACGCAGAACCAGGAATACATTGTACACACAAGAATGTGCAATGATCAACTATGAAAGACTTGGTTGTTCTCAGTGGTTCAGTGATCCAAAGCAATTACAATGCACTTTGGATAGATAATGTCATCTGCATCCAGAAAAAGAACTATGGAGATTGACTGTAAATCCACACATGTTATATTCACTTTTTTTGTGTATTAAAAATAAATTAGTTAATTTTTTTAAATTCTCAGTCTCATCTGGCCAGCAAGTTAAAGTTTTTATTCCTAGGAAATTATAAAGTTGTCCATTAAGATGTAGTAAAGTTATAGTCAACCCAGGATCACAAAGCAAGAAGGAATATCAAAGAACAAATACTTAACCCTTCTCCCTCATTTGATAGTTGAGGAAATTAAGGCACAAAGAGATTAAGGGAGTTGCTCAAGACCTCTGCCTCCAGAGGCACTCTTTCCACTGTGCCATGTTTTTTCTGTGCATTAGCAAAAAGAATAACCATATCAATGAAATCTTAGATCTTCTGAAGCCTGTAGGATAATGAATAAGTTGTGGCAGCTATTAGCTCTAAATCAAGCACAGGTAGTGAAGGGAGAGTTTCCTGGCCTTGGCCTTAGGAAGATCTGAGTTCAATTCCAGCCTCAGACACCTACTACCTGGGCTAGTCACTTCATTTCTTCCTGTTTCCATTTTCATCAACTATTAAATGGGATTACAATGAGGATCAAATGAGATAATATATGAAAATCACTTAGCCTGTAGCAGGTGCTTAAGAAATGTTTGTTTCCTTCCTTCCCAAGGTTTAATCTTGGCTCTGTAGCTTGGATGATGTGATTGACATATCCCCTGAAAATCCAAGAACATCATATCAAAGTAAACCCTGTATTCATAGACTCATAGATGTAAAAAACATTTTTATCAGATTTTATTTTTTCCTCTTTAATCAAATCCAGTTCCCTAATTTAACAACAATAACATGCACTTGACACTGGTTTTCATCTATCTCTTCAGAACTAAAACAGAGAAATAAATTCAAGTGGAGATTATATTTTATATTCTCTAACTTTCCTGCAAAATAAACCATGATTTCTGAGTTTATTCTTGTTTCCCAGAAGATTGAACTGTGGCTAAGGAGCATTTCCCCCCATCCAACCTTTGGGCCACATTTGAAGTCAGGTATTCCTGTCTTCAGCCCCAGAATTCTATCCATTGCACTCAACAGCTGCCTCTAAAGACTTAGTCTCCTGGAAATAATCCTCCATCTGTTTCTGCTACCACTCACTCTCTTCCTCCAAAGTCTTCCTCCAAAGAGATTTAAAACTGCTGCTGTAACAGATAAAATTCCACTCTTCACTTCATGGCTTCATATGTCCTGAAGGGGGGGGAACAACTCCAATTCCCAAGGTCTTTAGTCCCTTAGCACCTCTTACAAGGATGTCAATTCAAGTCTCACCAGGACTGTTAAACAAAAGTCATACCACCATAAATAATGGTCAAAAACTGTTTGCAGGTTTTAAAAGAAGAAATCCAAACTATCATATATATGAAAAGATGTTCCAGATCTGCCGTAATTAGAGAAATTAAATCTAGTGGATTAAGAAATTAAATAATAAAAAGAATATAAAATAAATAAATAAAGATATAAATAATAAATAAGAAGGTAAAGTCACAGAGCCAGTGGCTCTGGCACTGCCTCATATTCATTAGATTAAAAAAAGAAGAAGAAAAGAAAAGAAAGAAATGAAAATGGCAGTTGTTTGAAGGACTTTGGAAGCTTTTAAAATAATATTTTATTTCTCAATTACATGTAAAGACAAGTTTTAACTTTTGCTTTTAAAAATTTTAAGTTACAAATTCTCTCCTTTCTACCCTAATATTCACAATTTGATGTAGATTATACATGTACAATCAAGCAAAACTCTTCAGAAATTTAATGCACTAGTGGTGAAGTCCTGAATTGGGTCAGTCATTCTGGAAAGCAATGTAAAATTATGCCCCCTGCCCCATTTCATTAACCAGTGCAAACCCTCTGACCAATCTACATCACTCCTAGGCCTAAGCCCTGTGGAGAAAAAAAAATCTATATGTGCAAAAATGTTTATAGCAGATCTTTTTGTAGTAGCAAACTGGAAATTTAGAATATTTATTTCTCTGTTTCTCTCTTAAGGAAAAGCTATGTGAATTATGATACATGAATAGAAGGGAATATTATATATAATATGGTATATTATTATGTTTTATATCATAAATATATATGGGTATATGTGTATTTCAGTAATTTTTGACTCTGTGACTCCATCTAAGATTTTCTTGGCAAAAATACTAAAGTAGTTAGATATTTTCTTCTCCAGATTATTTTATTAGTGAGGAAACTGAGGCAAAAAGGGTTGAGACTTGCCCAGGATCACACATCTAGTAAGTGTCTGAATCAGATCTGAACTCATAAAGATGAGTCTTCCTGACTACAGGTCTGGCACTTTACTGTATTTACCACTTGGGTCCCATATATATGTATAAGAAAAAAAAAAAAGGAGGTTTCAGAGAAGGCTGAAAGTGAAGTAAGAAGAATCAGGAGAACAATTGTTACAATAATTATAACTATATATGTGTATGTATGTATATATATAAAACAATTTTAAAGACTTGAGAATTCTGATTAATATGAAAACCAGTTATTATTCAAGAACATTTATGATGATGTGTGCTACTCTTTCTTGATTGAGAGGTCATCACCTCATCAAAATTCAGAACGAGTGACTTTTTTTTAAAAAAATCATGAATATTCTTACTTATATCCTTCAGCTGGTGCTTTAGATATTTTCATAAATGCCCTAGAATCACAGAACCAGCTCTAGCCCAACCATGTTGCTTTACTGATGTGGAAACTGAGAGACCCTAAGGAACTTGTCCATGGTTTACCTTGTAAGCATCTAAGACAATATTTGAGTTCATGTATTCTGACTCATCTGCTCTTTCCACTTACATCAGACAGCCCCTAGCTGTAGCAATCAAACTGGGCACCTATTATCCCTTCCTCCGGTTATATGGCCAGCCTACCTATCTTCCTGATCATATGTGCAAATATGCTGCAATATGCTGCAAATTACCAATGTTTATTTTACATTTTTCCTTTAGTTTTGTAGTTGTGATTCATCTGAGAACATTATTTGATTCATAGTTAAAAATGAGCCTCAACAATTATGATTTGTGTGTTTGTGTTTTTAAAAACTTTGCATTTGTAGCTGGTAATACATTGTGATCATTGAAATCACTGCAGTTTTACAATGCTATTCCAAGGCCACTCTTATACCTCTTCATTTCAAGGCTTAGTATCTTTCTCCATCTAAGATCAATGTGCTGTTGGACTAAGTCACTGGATTACCTAGCCAGTGGCAAGTGGCTATCTGAGCAATCAGCATTCATTATTCACTTTTTTTTTTTTCCCCATGTGGATTCACAGAATTTTAGTGTTACAAGGAATGGTATCTGTCCAGTCGTCATCTGGATTTTGTGTAAAAATTTCTGAGCTGGGGAATGCCCTATCTCTCAATGCTGGGTGACTCAAATTGTTAAGAAGTTTGGGCTTTTTGTTTGTTTCATTTAATTTTTTGACTTGATATCAAGTCCAAATTTATCTGAGATTTCCACATGCTTCTGCCTTCTGATGCCATAGAACAAGACCATTTTTTTTTACTAGTGTCTCCCTCACAAAATAACCTTGTGTGTGTGTGTGTGTGTGTGTGTGTGTGTGTGTGTGTATTATGCTTATATGTGAACTTACTATCTCTCCTGATAGAAAGGAAGTTTCCTGAGGAGATGCAAGGTATCATTTCAATTCTGTCTTTATATCCCTACCACTAAGCACCAGCTAATAAACTTGATTTTTCTAATGGAAGACAATGGGAAGTCAGGATTCATTTCTTTAAAAACTTAAAAATTCTGTAAAGAAAGTTGCTTTATATTGTTAAAATACTTTTACTTGGAAAACTGTAATAAAAATGACATTTTTCAGCTGAGAGGGCTCAGCATTTCCATGGAGACTTTCCTCCAAAGAGCACTTACTGCCACTCTCACTTAGAGAAAAGTGAAATCACAGTGAGATGAGGGAGTGTTCCAACCCTCAGGAGCTCTATGAGATGTGTGTAAAAAGCTCATGTCAGAGTGCTTTTTCTTTAGGGGCAAAGTGGGGGGTGGGAGGGAAGCAATAAGAGAGACAGAGAAAAAGAAAGAAAGAAAGAAAGAAAGAAAGAAAGAAAGAAAGAAAGAAAGAAAGAAAGAAAGAAAGAAAGAAAGAAAGAAAGAAAGAAAGAAAGAAAGAAAGAAAGAAAGAAAGAAAGAAAGAAAGAAAGAAAGAAAGAAAGAAAGAAAGAAAGAAAAGAAAGAAAGAAAGAAAAAGGCAAAAAGAGATGGAGAGAGAAAAGGAAACAAAATGAAGTGGAGGGAAAGACAGAGAGGAATAGAGACACTGAAAGAAAGAGCCAGAGGTAGAAAGAGACAGATATAAATAATCACACAGATGGAAAGAGAGAGAAATTTCCTTTTTCCTAAAAATGAATAAATAAGACTTGATGAATGAATGAGATTACAGCTTTAGCCGGAAAGGGACTTCATTAATCACTTGGTCCAACCCTCTTTTTTTAGAGGAGTAATAATATGGTGATGTCTTTTGATTTGTAAGTTAATTGGATTTAAGTGAGACAGAGTTGCACTAAGTCATCATCCTCACTCTCTCTTCCAGTTACCATTGCCTAGTGGCAGGATAGAGTCAAGAGGGCTGGGGATGATTCGGGATGCAGGGGATGGATTTGTGGTCTTCAATGTTTAACTAAGCTCTAAGCATTCCACAGTACCTGGTTCACCTGCTTTCATGGCCATTGGAGCAAATTGTTCACATCTACCCATTCCACCGAGGGAAGCTTTCACACGCTTGGGGCAAACATCCCCTAAACTTACTATGGAGTTTGTATGTTTGTGTATACCAGCACACACTTGCCAAAAAAAAAAAAAAAAAAGTATTTTATGGAGAACTCACACAGGCAAGCAGGTGGTGGTCAGAAAAAGAGACATAAGGTAGTCACTCTCTAGGTCTCTTTTAAGGACTTTAGAATTGAATTGATTAGAATACTTACATGGGAGACACTGGCACAGAACTGCCCCACATGATGTGCCCTCATCAGAGAACGTACTGTATTCTATGAGCAGAACAGAATTGAATTAACTCAGAAGAAATGCAAGATGTGCAAAGTTAGAGAAACTACCCCAAACGTTCATAGGGACTATTTGTGTCTGACCTGTGGCAGAACATTCCAAGCTCATATTGGTCTGATCGGTCACGGTTGGACACACTGTAATTTGAATTAGCCAATTCTCATTTATAGTATTTTAAGGTCCAAAATTTTTCTCACAATTTCTCTGAAACTGTTAAGTTGTTTCAGTTGTGTTTCAGATGTGGGAACTGAGGTTATTTATTTAAGTAACTTACCCATGAGCATATGCTACAAATAAGTATCTGAGGAAATACTACAACCTAGGCTTCTTGACTATAGACACAAAGCTAACCTGATCCTCCATCTTACTTAGGATCATAGATTGAGGGCTGGAAGGGACCTTAAAGGCCATTACCTACAACTCCCTTCACTTTACAGATGAGGACATGGAAATTGAGAGAGGTTCAATGACTTGTCCAGCTAATAAGGATCTAAGATAGGATTGGAACTCAGGTCTTTCTGACTCCAAATTCAACCCAATCCTCTCTTCATTGGAATAGATCGATAAACTTGTCTTAATCATTACCTGAAAATGCCAGGTAGAGCAGAATCATATTAATAATAGTCATGCTTAATGCTGTTAACATTTCTCTGTCAATGGGTTATAATGATGGAAAACTTATTAGGAACAGTTAGGAATATAAAAGTTCATTTCCAACTGGATTTTTTAAAATCAATCTTATTATAGCTTAGGCAATTATAAACTTACAGCGCTATAACCAGGGCTGGGCAACTGAGATTCTCTCCTAGGGTATTGATATCTGGAAGGGATATTTTCTTTCCTTAATAAGACTTCAATCCTCATGGGAACACTAATTCCTACAACTTGGATTACTCAGTGGTCACTAGTATCTTTCCCCCAACTTTATTGGAAATATTTCTACTCACTCCTTGCAAATATAAAAGAGCAACCCCCATTTCTATTTCTCTTTGTAATCACCAATTTGAGTCAGACATTTGGTGTAGAGTGAGTGGGAGAAGCTTTTGCCAAATGAGTAGAGAAAGCATTTATCTTGCTTTTGCCAGGCTTCAATCCAATGAAGTGTCTTCACTGGTCTGCTTCCATCTAGAAACTTGGAATATCTCTTTGATAAATTCTACTGATATCTTCGCCCATTACCTAGGCACAGTGTTTATAGCAGAAACAACTTTTTCCATATCAAAATAGCACAGCTCTATTTCTTTGTGATGGTATAAAGAGTTCCTATTCAGGCATAGATTGGATTACATAATCTCAGACATCCTTTTTCATTCTGTGATTCTGAGAAACAAGAATAGTAATTAGATAACATTTATAAGGGCAATTAGGTGGTACACTGGATAGAGCACTGAGCTAGAAATCTGGAAAACTTATCTTTATCCATCACATCCGGCCTCAGACACTTTTTAGCTGTGTGACCTTGAGCAAGTGACATAACCCTGTTTGCCTCAGTTTCTCATCTGTAAAATGAAAAAGAAATGGCAAACCACTCTAGTATCTCTGCCAAGAAACCCCCAAAAAGGGTCACAGAGAACTGGACACACCTAAACAACAGCCTGTCCTTTGAGACTACCCTTAATTTATCCTGTCTATGTCTTTTTTGTCCAGTTATTTTCATGTTGTCTTCCCCATTAGTCTCTAAGCTCCTTGAGAACTGGGCCTGCTATCTTGTCTTTCTTTGTATCCCCATACTTAGCACTGATCCAAAGTCCAAATTTGGTGCTTCACAAATGCCTATTGACTTGACTAAAATAGATTTGGGCCACGGATCTAAGGTTTGAAATGTAGCCATTGTGATAAATTGGTTGTTTATTGTTTGGAGACCAATTCAATGAAGTTGAGAGAAGTTCCTTACTAGATTGATGAGGCTCAGGGTGATGAGTAATTTTGGTTGAAAGCAGTTTCTATTATATAGGTTGGAGGTTACAATCTGAGCTGGTGAAGAGATAGGTAATCTTCACTGAAAGAACCATGGGAGGCTTGAAGCACTTTGAAAGATTATTCAGAAAATATGTTTATAAGGTTTAATGACCAGTGTAATAAGCACTGTAATAAGGATTCATACTCAGGTCTTCCTGATCCCAGATTCTTCAGCCTTCACTGGGCCACCTTCCAGTTGAGTCTCTAAGAATAAAGGAAAATTATAAAGCATTACTCATTTGAATTCTTCATTTTTTGGTCGTTTTTTTCGATGCTGAAACTTCCTCCAGTCCCTACAAAACACAATAGTTTATGTCTTAAAGAATTATTTGAGGTTCAGTAAATTCATCCATGTGGCTGGTTAGTGTGAGAGACGAGAAGCTAAACAGTCTTCCCAATGGCCATACTGTTTGCCATACTTTCTTTGCTGTCAATTGTGCAATATTTTGCTAGATATATGTGGAAATACTCTACTTCAGATCAGCAATCATTAATTGTGACTTTGCTGTATCATTGTTAAAATGGCTGTTTTTGAAATGAGGGATATGTGTTGGTTAGCTTTACTGAGCTTAAGGTCTTTTTTTCCTTACAAAATTTGTTACAAGGCATATCTTTCTGGGAAGCATCGTGGGGATGGCTGTGATTAGAAATAAAAGTGATATAAAGGCAAAAAGATAGAAATAAAATTTTCTTAAAATAAATTTTAGAATGTGGGGAAAATATAATATTCTTTTGAACCAATAAATGAATAATTTTAAAATATCTTCTTTAGTAGTTTTTTGATATCTTAATTTACTAAAAATATAAGATAATATATGCAAAACACTTTGTAAACCACATAAATGTTGCTGTTGAGTCATTTCAATAGTGTTCCACTCTTCACAACTCCATGTTGGGATTTTCTTAGCAAAGATACTAGAATAGTTTGCCATTTCCTTCTCTAGCTCATTTTTACAAATAAGGAAACTGAGGCACATAGGGTTAAGTAACTTGCCCAAAGTCCAGATTTGAACTCAAGATAAATCTTCCAGACTCCAGGACCAGCTCTCTAACCACTGAACCACCTAGCTGCCCATTAAGGAACATTAACTTTTTTTTTTTTCTAGTGCTATTTTAATTGAGTCTGATATTGAATATCAAAAGTTTCTTGCAGAAAGTGGAATTTTAGCTTGAACCTGAAGAAAACCAGGGAAGCCAGGAAGTGGAGAGACTCTCAATCCAGAAGTTTTTCAATTATACACTGCCTCTCAGTGGTTATGAATTCAAATGAGTAATTCAAATGAGTAATGCTTTATAATTTTCCTTTATTCTCAGAGACTCAACTGGAAGGTGGCCCAGTGAAGGCTGAAGAATCTGGGATCAGGAAGACCTGAGTATGAATCCTTTCCAGTGGACAACATTGATGTACTGGAGTCTGTGGGGTCTTAATGACTAAAACAGCAACAAAAGTAAAAGTAGTAGTAGCAGCAGCAGGACGAGGAGGAAAAGGAGGAGGAAAAGTGATAATAGTGGTGATAGTAGTGATTTCAGCCTAAAAAAGTCCATGCTGGTTATAAATAGTGTGCAACTATCTAAATAAGTCCTAATAAGCTGCTTGAGGAACACAGTTTGAGAGAATTGTTCAGGCTCACAATCATAAACATTAATCCAACAAACACCTCCTAATTAAATTAATTACTAATTAAACACCTACTAGTTGTTGGGATTAGAATTCAGCTCTTCCTGACTAGAACCTGATACTTAGACCAGATTGTCTTTAATCATAGCCTATAGTCTATATTCCTAGACTAATATTCATTACATAATCTTTTCAAAATTTCCCTATAGGAATTAAGATAAATTTGTGGTATCCTCCATTTACAGGTGGGTGTGGGGAAAGGAGAGCCAGTAATGGATTAATTAATGCTTGTTGACTGATTGATTGAGTCTCAGAAAGGCCAAATGTCTAACCTAACTCTGAAAGAAGAGCTGTGTTAGGGAGGAGGAAGTGGGATGATTTGTGTATCGTTTCTAGGCTGTGGTAATCTGAGACATAGGAAGTGAGTTTGTGTGTGATGGGAGGGGAGGGGGGGGAAAGATTAGAGAATTAAGGAAGTAGGATGTTTATCAAGAGATAAACTTCTTTTAGACAAGTAGGGGGGATGGTTTCATTCAAAGACTGCAGAAAGAGAAATTTCATTTCTCCATTCCTTTTTCTCCCAGCCCCAAAGCGATATTTGCCATAAACCAGCGAATTACTTGTCCCTAACCTGAGTCCTTTCCAGCACTATGTTCATTTACAGCACTTTCTTGCCATTGCTTTAGCAATATATATTTTGTCATGACTTACCTGAGAAGAAGCTAAGTAGCTCACTGGGATGGATAAAAGATACCCCTACCTCCAGATGATCTCTGACCATGGAATTCTTGAGATAGAGTTAGAAGGGCCTGGAATCAGGATTTATAAACTATGTGACCCTGTACCAGTCATTTAACCCCAATTACCTTGCAAAAGGAAATGGCAAAACACTCCACTGTCTTTGCCAAGAAAACCTCATGAACAGCATTGGCATTTTGGACAATATGATTTTAACTTAAGCTGTTCAAAACACTAGAAATAAAACAGGGATCCACTGATTGGGGTAAGGCTGAATAAATTACAGTATGTATGGAGCTGGGAAAACCCGAACTTAAATCCTCAAAGAATTAACTATGCATCTCAAGAGATTTTTCATCTGATTTACATGAAGTGATGCTGAGGGAAACAAGCAGAAACAGGAATACATTGTATACAATAACAGCAAGAATTCGATGATCAACTATGAAAGGCTTGGTTCTCCTCAGTGGTTCAGTGATCCAAGGCAATCTCAATATTCTTTGGACAGAAAATGCCATCTAAATCCAGAAAAAGTACTAAGGAGGCTAAATATAAATCCATACATGCTATGTTCACTCTTTTTTCTGCTTTTTTATCTCTCACATGATTTTTCCCTTTTGCTTTTTTTTCTCTCCCAGCATGATTCATAAGGCAAATAAGAAATCTTTTTTTTTCCAGTAAATTTATTTATTTTTAATAAAATAAATTTACTGGAAAAAAAAGGTTTCTTATTTGAAAGAGGAGGGAGCTGGATTCAATTTCAAGCCTTTGAGGCCTCCTTCTATTTTTTAAGTCTCTATATCTGGCCACTGGACCTTTATGGCTCTGGAGAAGAAAGTGAAACTGGTGACTTTGCACAGATCTCCCTTCCTCAAATCCAATTCACTTGCATGTCATGGCAATGGTTCCCTAATATCATGGTCCTCCTTGAGAAGAAGAACAATCAACAACACTCTTAGGACCCATAAATATGAATAAGTCAAAGAAATAGGAGGGTACTAGTAAGAAGAAGAAAATTGAAAACAAAACAAAACAAAACAAAAAAACAATAGCAAGACTAAGAAACATTGAACTGGGAAGAAAACATCCCTTCCTCCAATAGATAAAGGGCTGGGAATTGGGGATGTGGAGGCCTTAGGGCTTGGGGCAGAGGTTGTCAAACTAAATGGGAAGGGGAATGATTATACTACAGGTAAAAATCCCTTCAGGTTGCATACTGACTTGAAAATCACAGACTAACATTATATTGTATGATAGATAGTCTTATGTATTTCCCAGTTCCATGTTAATAGGGTTCAGGACACTGAGGAGTCCTGTGCTTGACATCTCTGGTCCAGGGGGGAGTAGATTAGATTTAAAGTCAGGAAAATCTGGTGTACTTAAGTACTCATTTATTTTCCTCATTTATTAAACAACAAACAAACAGAAATCCTCTAGACCTTTCATTTCTAAATACCTGAAACCCAGAGATCACTATGAGGTGCTAAACAGGGACAGCCTGAACAGTCTTGGAACCCTTTCCCCCAATACCCTCCCCTAACCATGTCCCAGAATTTCCTGTTCCTGACACTGAATCCTAAGGGCCCCTCTATTGTTCAGTTGTTTCAGTTATGGATGACTCTTCATGACTCCATCTGGGAAGTCCCAACTATTCACTAGAGATCCCTATCGCCTGCCATATGTCTGGAGTTTAACGTACTTATACACATTGTCTACTTTCTCAGAATGGGAGCTCATGATAAAAATAATTAATTTCTGACACTGTATGATTCCTTAGCAGGACTTCAAAGTCTTTTTTAGCAAACCCCAAATGGCAGGGTATAAAGGTGGGTTATAAGAATGATTTCTCTTGGTAGTAAATAGAAAGTAGAAGAGGATCTAGACATAAGAGCATTCAACTCCTGGAAAATTTAGCACTTTTCAGAATTCAGACGATCACCACTGCCTTCCCAAACTTTGAACAAAACTCTTCACAATGTTGAAGAAAAAACTAAATTTCTTAGTTGTCAACATCAAAACCAGATGGATGGTAAGCCTGTACCCTTTTTGTTAATTTTTCTATAAAACTGTAATTCCGGGGCTTCCAATGAAAACCACATTTAGAGGCCATCTAAGTAACAAGTTTCTAGTTTATAGAGTTTTGATGTTTCAAGGATATCCAATTCATAGGATTCAATTAACCCTCTAAATTAGGAGTTCTTAATGTGAGATCCCTAAACCCCTGAAGATGGTGTTCATAAGGGATCATATGAACTCAAGTTCATAAACTTGGAGTGGGAAAAATTACATTTTTATTTCTTTTTGTAATTTTTATCTTATATAGTTGAAGACATGATTATTGAAAGGAATCCACAAATTTCGCTCAAAGGTCAAAGAAGTTTATGACATCAAAAGTTTATGGCCCTCAATTAATGCCTATCAAAGCATTCCTGATCTCCCCTACAGACTCTATTTCAACATTTTTGCATAAAAAAATTAGAGTTACTAGAAATTTCCCCAGAGAGGAGTAATCATTTCTTTTATACAAGAGTGTTATACTATACACACACCTATGTAATACTATATATACTATACTAGTAGTTACTATTTATATGGCAGTTTAATATTTTGTAAAACACTTTAAAAATATTATCTCATGTTTGCTCAGTTGTTTGAGTAATGTCTTTGTGACCTCATTTGGGGTTTTCTTGGCAAAGAAAAGTGGTTTGCCATTTCTTTCTCCAACTCATCTTAGAATTGGGAAAACTGAGGCAACCAGGATTAAGTGACTTGCCTACAATCATACAGCTAATATCTGAGGTCATTTTTAAGCTCAGTTTTTCTTGACTCCAGGCCTGGTGCTCTATCCCCTGAACTACCTAGTTGCCTATCAGGGAAATACTATTATTATAGACATTTTCCCAAAAAAATTCAATAGCATTTTATTTTTCCAATTACATGAAAGGATAATTTTCAAATTCATTTTTTAAATTATTATTATGGCTTTTTATTTACAAGATATATGCATGGGTAATTTTTCAGCACTGACCTTTGCAAAATCTTCTGTTCCAACTTTTCCCTTTCCCCCCCCCACCCTTTCCCCCAGATGGAAGGCAGATCAATACATGTTAAATATGTTAAAGTATACACAGCATTCATTTTTATAAGATTTTGAGTTCCAAATTTTTTCTCCCTTTTTGCCTTTCCTTCTTCCCTGCTCAAGACAGCAAGCAATTCATGGTATTCCCATTTTACAGATGATAAAACTGAGGCCAGAGAAAGTTATGTGTTTTGACAAGCTACTGCCTGAGGCTGGATTTGAACTCAGGTCTTCCAGACCCAGAAGTCCATCTTCCACCTTGACATTTAGTGAAAGAGCAAGATAACTTGACATTGTTAGAGTGCATAGGCACTTGGGGAACAAGAAGGCAAATTGGACTTGACCACAGAATGCAGAAAGATGAGTCCTGTGGTAGATTGATTCTGGAGAGGTTGACTGGAGCCAGGTAAAGGACTATAAGTGACATCTCAAGGACTCCAGAGCAAAGAATTCTAGAGCAGGAAATTGGCAGAGGTAATAATGGAGGGACTAGCAAATGCTGGAAGGACTGTGAAATCCTTGATTTTTTTAAAATAAGTTGATAACTTTTTAAAAATATAATTGATTTTTAAAAAATAATGGTTTGTATTTTGTGTATCTAAAAGAAAAACATGATTCTGAGAAGAGGTGGATGAGTTTCACCAGACTGCTAAAAAGGGGTTCAATATATGGTTATAGGGAGCCACTAGAATCTGAGTAGAAGAGGGACATGGCCAGAGCGAGGCATTAGGGAAATCTCTTATGAAATGGCTAAATGTTTCTCAGCACTGTACTGCACATAACAGGCCTAGAATCCCCAAAAGATTGGTTAAGTGAACGTTTCCTTAACTTATAGGGTAAGAAGACACTATGGGAAGTACAATGGGTGAGTGGTAACTTTTTTGCCCAATAAATCAGTGAATTTGATTTAATTAGCACTGAGTGATACAGGTATGGATGCCTTAGTAGAAAGAACTTCAAACCTGGAATAAGGATGATTCTTCTTGAATTCAAATCCAGTCTCACTGCTTGCCTCAGTTTCCTTGTCTGTAAAATGAGCTGGAGAAGGCAAGCCACTTGAAGAAAACTCCAAATGGGATGAGGAAAAGTCAAACATGACTGAAAATGTCAACATAAATATTTCCAAATAAAAGCTAATCTAAGTTCCTCTTCCCCTCTTTATTGTCAAGGAGAAGTGGGACAAGTGGAAGTCTAAGAATGAAAGTATCAAAAGGATAAGTTTGTGGAAGATAAACTGCCCATAATGTTAATTCAACTAGTTCATTTATTATCTTATTAGGAAAAGGATTATAGTCTATCTTTTCCCTACCACTCCCTCTTCCTATTGTCATTTATAAAAACTGAGAACATTCCATATCAATCATCTTAAGAGAAATGTAAATCAAAACAACTTTAAGATTTTCCCTCCTCTCCAGGAAATTGTCAGAGATAATACTGGATAGAATTAGCAAATGCTGGAGGGCCCCTGGAAAATGGTCTGTATTGGAGGGGTTGCAGGCAGACAGACATATTAATATTTCAGTAGTATATACACCACATGTCCAACCATTCTGGAATACAATTTGGATATATGAGGTAAAATGTCACTAGACCATTCAGATTCTTTAACCAACTGTTATGCATTAACCTTCCTAAGTCTGAATTTCTTCAACTGTAAATTGAGGATGTTGGATTTGATGATCTCCAGAATTCCTTCTAATGCTATGGAAAATGCCCATTATACCTCCAAGATTGAAGATGGAGTCCAAAAAATCAGTGGCAGTATTTTTTTGTGGCAACAAAGTGAGTGCCCCTAGACTGAGCAACAAAAAAGGGCCAAAGAGGAGAATTTCAGAGAAACAAGAGAAGAGTCTTATGAACCGATACAGCCTGAAGCAAGAAAAACCAGTAGAACAGTATAAACTAAAATAAGTAAATCAGAATAACATTGTCAGCCAACTCAAACATGGATTAATTCTAATGACCAATCTTCTTCCTGGAGAGAAGCCATCCCTCTCTTCTCTAGGGAGAAACTGGGGGTGGGGGTGGGTACAGAGAGGAGAATGGGGCTACAGGTGTAGAATTTTGCATATACAAACAGTTTTGCTTAATTATTTTTCTTTGTTACAAAAGAGGGTTGTAATTTGCCCAAAGTCTGAGCTGGGATCTTAAACCAGGTCCTTCAACTATCAAAGCCAGATGGTCTTTCCCATCCTTATCCCTTATACCTAACCCTCTAAAACCCCAAGTTCTTCCACCTGCCTTTTCCACTGTGCTCATGGAGTCCTTTCTCATCCTCTATGTACCTCCATTATAGCAAAACTTTCATTCTATAAATCTTCCTTCTATACAGTAATTGTCTCATGTCCCCTGGCCCTAGATGAAATCTTCTTTTTCCCTTAAGGACTTCATCTGCCTTCATTTACCCTTGGATACTTGAATGTTCCTTCTCACACGTTAAAGACCAAATACAGGAGTACGATTACTCCTGGAAGGAGCCAAATGCTCCTTCCCTACTATCACTTCCAAACATTTGCTTGTGTCCTCACAATCAGCTCTCCTCCTCTGCAATTCAAAGTTGGACAGGACCTCCAAGGCCATTCAGTGTCACACACATTCTGTTTTGATCTTTGCTGTCATATTGTGACCTATGAGACATGCTTCCACTACCACCAGTGACTTTAGTACCCGGTTTACAATCTTCCCCTTTACCCACTCTATGTTTTCCACCAATGACCCAGCTAATGTCCTTGCTTCCAACTTCTAGTTTTCTTATTTGCCTTACATCGTACATTTTCAAAATGAAACCTCTGGGCAGAATTACTCCACTTCCAAGGTTCTGAACTGTCATATTCTTATCTCTAACCACAGTCTTGTAACTTTTCTCTCTGTCTCTGATTCTCTGTTCTCTTCCTCCTCTCCCTCTTCTCTTCTTCCTCCTCTTCTTCTTTTCTTCCTCCTTTTTTGTCTCTCTCCCTCTCTTTTCTCTTCTTGTCTCTCATATTCTGAACAAGATTCTTCATACTTGGAAAACACTGTGGTTCAGCAGAAAGAAAACTAGTTCTAAAGACAGAGAATTCAGGTTCAAATCCTAGGTCTAACTTTTATTATTTTTGATTTGTCACAACTTCCCTGAGTTTCAATTTCCTCTCCAAATAAGGGAGTTTTAGTAGATAGCCTGTAAGGTTCCTTCCACTTCTAAGACTATTCATCTTGAATTCAATGTCTCTCTACTCTCTTAGTCCATCAACTGCTGAATTGATTTCATTTCCTTTCTATGAAAGGCATAATTTTATTCATTCAAATTTTCTTAAAAGTCTGTTATTAAAAGTAGTTAGATAGTACAATGAATATATTAGAATTAGGAAGACCTGAGTTCAAATCCAGTCTCAGAAACTTACTTAGTTGTATGATCCTGGGCTCAGGGTCACCTAGTTAGTAAATATCTGAGGCTGGATTTGAACTCATATCTCCACACCTAAGACTCTATCTGCTGAATCTTCTCTTAAAAAATACTACTGACTGACTGGTGATCAATTATTATGTGTCAAGATGATGCTAGATGCAATAGATAACACTGATCTGAGACTGATTCAAATTCTGACTGGACATCCGTTAGTTGTATGACTCTAGGCTTTAACCTTCCTGCACCTGTTTCCTCTTCCTCAAAAAGAGCTAATTTTTGGGTGAAATCCCCATTCCTTACTGGGTTGATGAGGATCAAATGAAATATTATATGTTAAGGGCTGTATACCATAAAAATAGGGAAAGAACCCTGGACTGAGACTGCAAGTGTGTGGCATAGATTAAAGTGCTATAAAATTGCTAGTTCTCATTATTAAATAAGGAACTTCTGGATAAAGAAACTACCTGTAGCCATGTAGCTTAAACTCTACAGTCTTGGAGAGCTGTCAGGGGATACTGAGGTTGGACTGGAACCAAGGTTTTACTGCTGGTACCATGCTGAGCCCTTCTCCTGAAAGCCTGCAATTATTATGGTCTTGAAATCATAGTTATCAATTATAGAGATGCACTCTACTTTTTCATCACTGACTTCCTCATCCAACAGTTCTTTTTCACAGTTTTCAACCCAATAAACCTCAACCTTTGGTAACCTCTGCCTTCTCTGAATCCTACTTGGGAGTTGCTGAGGCATGCTGGAGGAAGTCACAAAGCCACAGGTTTGGAACAGAAGTGGGGTGTGGGGTAGAGAGCATGTTGCAAAATCAGTAAATTAGAATGGGGGAAAACCAGAGCTTTGTGTTGAAAAGTGGAGTCTTGGAGCAGAGATTGGCATTTCCCTAATGGCAGAGGCAAGTGGGACAGATAACGTGGGAAACTTTGTAGCACAGCCATTCACTAACTCATTCATTCATTCAACAAATCTTTATTTTTATAATCATATTATTATAAGAGCTAGTATTTATATAATTAGGCATTTGATCCAACATCCTATATATCCTATAACAATCTTGGAAGATGGGTACTATTATTAAGCTCATTTTACAGATAAAAACACTGAGGTTAAGAGATTAAGTGACTTGTTTTGAGTTATACAACTAGTGTTAAGATTAGCGAATATCATAATGAATAGTTGAAATTATATAGTATTTACAATGTGCTAAGCAGCTTTATAATTATTAATCTCATTTGAAACTCACAATTGCTCTGGGAGGTGGGTACTATCATGTCTGACTCTTTATGACCCTATTTAGAGCTTTCTTGGGCCATTTCCTTCTCCTGCTCATTTGACAGATGAGGAAACTGCGGCCATCAGGGTTAAGTGATTTGTCTAGGATTACATAATAAGTATCTAAGGCCACATTTAAATTTAGGATGGGGTTAAGTGACTTGCCCAGGGTCGTACAGCTAGGAAGTGTTAAGTGTCTGAGACCAGATTTGAACTGGGGTCCTCTTGAATTCAAGGCTGGTGCTCTCCACTGTGCCACCTCAAAATTCTAAAAAGACAAGAATATGAGCAGAAAACTATCACTATCAGTATAAACTGAGTCATCCAGAAATATCATGTCTAGTACCTTGCACTGCATTCTAAGTTTTATAAAAATATTAAGCATGGTAATCAATATAATTATATTTTTTTGGTCATTCAGGCCTGGTATTCTGTGCAGTGGACCACCTAGCCAATGTCTATTCCTGCACACACATAAATGTGCTTTCCCTTTTTATAATGGATAGGGGTAAAGATTTTTTTCTTCTGTCTCTCTGTCTCTGTCTCTGTCTCTGTCTCTCTCTTCTCTCTCTGTCTCTCAGAGTTTAACAACCTACTCATTGCAGATGCCTAATAAATACTTGATTTGACTGATAATGGGATGGAACTCGTCTCCCTGACCACCCTCTTCATCCCTACCTCCCCCCTGCCCTCCATATAGCATTCCAACCACTGAGCCTATTCTGAGACATGTCATACAGCTCAGTTTTATTTATATCTAGTCTACATAAGTCATAAAGCTTTGTGAACCTTAACACACAGAAATTCGACTTATTTTTACTACTTGACCAGAGCTAGGATAAGGAAGTGTGTGACACAGGGCCGATCAAGCCTCAAATCGCTGTGGAAATGGGAGTTATTATCTGGCCAAAGATGGAGAATTGTAATGGACGGTGATTTGAGATAACAGGTTTGTCCGACGGGGGAGGACAGAATGTTTTGCTTTGTTTTGTTTGTTTTAAACGAAGCATGTCTAATTCAAAGTAAATACAGACCTCCTTCCATTTCTGAACAGGTATTATTAATGGGTGAGTAAATATCAAACCTCCTTTTCCTATCGAATTAAAGATTCTATTGTGTAGTTATGAATCACAGGCCGTTGGAGCATTAAGAGACCTTAAGAGATTAAGAGACAAACGTTTCATTTCACAGGCGAGGAGACAGATCTAGGAGTAAAGAGCATGCCCAGGGTCACGCGATAATAAGCGAGCCGGTTCGGATAGGTACAGATATTTGGAAGATGATTTCAGTGGAATGTAGTAGTGTGCCGTTTGCCGCTCCAGGAGGGAGGTGTTTGCAGCTCCGCGCGGGAGAGGGAGCTTCTTTCCAGCCTACCCAAAAAAGGAATAATTCGAAACAGTTGCTGCAGTTTCCATCTAGGTGCCCGTGTTCCTTTTAGGGGCAGCCTGCCTAGAGGAAAAAGCCAAAAATGGCACTGGGGTGACCTCTGCGACTTCCTTCTCCCTCCCCCGCCCTTCCCTTAAATCTGCAATATCCATACGGAGGAATTAGAGGCCTGCAGTTGGAAATAAAAGACCTGGGTAGTTTCCCCAGGCGGTTAAGCAAGCGCACCATGCACTGGAGAAAGCTGCAGGTGTCTAAGCACCCCCATATCCCCGCCCCCACCGGGCCAGCTGTACCATCACTCCCGGGGAATAGCAAAGAGAATCCAGGTTTTGAAAAACAATAAATCAACGCTATTTCTTCTCCCTTCCACTTGCCTTCAAACCCTTTCTCCTCCCCCTTCCCCCATTCGACTTCTAAAGAACTAAGTTCGAATCCCGTCTGTTATCACGTACTGCCCGAGGCTCCCAAATCAAGCGTTTATTAGATTCCTACCACGTACAGGGGCCACTGGGGTATAAAAAGAATAAAACGATCCCCGTGCTGGAGGAGTTTACAAATGCATCTCTCCGGGCCTGTTTAGGAGATCGCTATGGAAAGGCTTCCTGTTCTAAAATTGAGGCTTTACCGGCTTCCCTCAAGATTGAATTGCTCAAATTGGCCCACCTTCCACAGTGATCCTTCCCCAGTCCCTCAGTTCGGTCCCGCAGCCTCCAACACAGTATCTCTCCCTCAGATATTGTCTATGTCTGATATATACGAGGAGGTTTACCGGTTGTCTCTATACATCCTCCCCTCCCCCCCAGAAAGCATCCTTTGGGACAGGGCCCTGCTCCTGCATCTCTTCGTCTCCCCAGGGCCTGGCACAGAGTAGACACTTCATAAATCTGTCTGGCTTTATGGTTCTTTCCCCTCTCGGTAACATTCCGGCTTGGGGCGGGCGCGATTATTTTTCGAACGGGGCAGTTAGGAGGCCCCAAGCCTGGGAGTCCAGCTCTCCAATCTCCCGGCCCCCCGCAGAGCCAGCACCAGCACACAGGTGGTGCGCTCGGAACTGGGGCGGGCCCCGGCTACTTTTAAAGCACCACGTGCTGATCCCCTGGAATGCGGCTCGGGGGAGGAGGAGGGAGTGAGGAAGGGGAGTCTGGTCTTCGCTCCTGCTCCTAGCATGACGTTTTCGCGCCCATCCCCCACTCTTGGCCAACCCCCGGGTTGCAGAAGGTGGGGGGCGGGGAAAAGGTAGCTCACTTTAGTTACCTGCTTGGTAGGCAACTCAAAAGCATTTCTAGAGGCCCTGGCCAAAAAAAAAAAAAAAAATCAGCCTCTCCAACTATAGGACACCCCTTCACCCGGTAGCCCTTGACCCCCCTTCCCCCTCAGAGCCCGAGACGAAAATCCCGCCCTTTGCTCCTAGCACCTGTCTATTCAGTTACGTAACATTCAGTCTCTCCCCCCCCCCCGCCCCCCGCCACGCATCGGCGGGGAGGAGGAAGAGGGAAATTTCTGCGCAGGCGCGGAGGATCCTAGCGCCCCAAGGGGAAGGGAAGAGAGAAAGGGCCGCGGGGGGCGGGCAGTGAAAGCCGGGTGGGCGGAGGAGCGGCTTTCCTACTGTCACGACTCCCTCCGGCTACAGTAGCCAATTGCCTCTCCGCTTCTCTGAGTCCCTTTCCCCACACCCGCCGATTAAAACTGTAGCAGGTTTCCCACTCCCCTCGCCGAGAAAAGCCGCAGGCCGGGGCAGAGGATTTCCTCTGGTTTCTTTCTCCTTGGGCTGGGGGAGGGGGCGTCGAGGTCTCCCGTTTTAAGGCGCCGCGGACCTGACAGACCCCTGTTAGAAGCCCGCTCCCGCTCCAGTGGTTTTCAGTATAGAAATGATTAACGAGAATGACCCTGGGTAGCGGTCGGAGGTGGAGACTGCAGGGGGGTGGGGTGCTCCTGGAAAAGGGGAGGGGGACGTGAAGGACTTAAGTTCTCCAAACAATGGGTAGTAAACCTTCGTGTCCTCTGCCCCGGGTGGGGAGAAGCGGGAAGGGAAGCGTCTAACTTTGAGAAAAAAGTACACATCCCTCAGAAAAAAGGGATTTAAGTTTACTTTTCTTAAATTGGGGAGGGGTCTTGCTTATACATTCCCTTTGGATTTTTAAAATCAGCTTTAAATCGAAGCTGGTTTTTCTGCACCGACGTTTGCTTGCTTCAACCACATAATCCTGTCTCCACAAAATCTCCTTTTGTTTCCGGAGACCTCGGTTGGCTGTGTTCGACACTCCACCAGTCCAAGCAGCGTCAGCCCAAACAAAGCGCCGACTAAATGAACACCAGAGCTTTGCTCTCAACATCAAATGCCGCACACAACACATCTCCTCCCCTCCCCCTTCCTCTTCAATGGGGGAACGGCCTTAAAAAAAACTCGGGTGCAAATGAATTTGGGGAGAAAAAGGTGTGTGTGGGGGTGGAGGGGGGTGGGTCTGATCCCTGGACCATTTGTGCGCAGAAGTTCTGATGCTAAGTGTGAACTTTAGGAGAAGGAAACGAGAGACACAAATGCCCTGGTTTAGGTGCCCTGCTCCTCCTCCTCCCTCCTCCTTTTTCTTCCTCTCCTCCTCCTCCTCCTCTTTCTCCTTCCTCCCGCTGAGCCGCAGAGGCTGCTTGTTTGCTCTCGGCTTTATCCGGAGCGGAAATTCCTTTCCGTTTTTGTGAATGACAAACTCATTAACAATTCATCAACACAACCTGTTCCAGCCGGCCCGTCCCCACGGCAACAGCTCCTTCCGCGGGCGCTCATTGGCTGGCGGAGAGAATGTATCCATTGAGACGTTCCATGTTTGTATCCATTGAGGAGCTGCCTCGCGCAGGGGGTGTGCGAGCTTAGTCTGAGGGACATTGCTCCAATAAAGGACTGAATCCCATTAAGAGAAGACTGCCGGGTGGACTGTGTTATGCACCCAGGAGAGATTAAGAGCAAGTGGACTTTCCTGCAGTAGCACCGGAGCCGGATCCTAGGGCCCCGAACTAATTGGATTTCATTCACTCGGGGGAAAGGAAAGCTGTCTGCACCGGGGCGATTACGGCGCTTCATTCAGAGATCCGCCGAGCCAGAGGCTGCCGTCCGGGCGGTTGCAAGCTTATGCTCCACAGTGCCCCGGGCTTCACTCTCCCTCCTCCCGAGTCTCTCACGTCCGGACTTGGAGCTCGCGGGTCTGCTTCCTTGCCCGGACCGCAGCCTCCCGCGCTCCTAGGTCGGTCGCTGCTTGGGGACGAGCCCCGAGCCGGGGAGCCGCCTTCCAGCCTATGCCTGCAGCGGGAAGCATCTGTTAGACTCCGCTCCTTGGCCCTCCGCTCATCCTCATGATAGATACGTTCAGACCCGTGTCCTTCGTGTCGGAAATGGCTATCAGCAAGACGGTGGCGTGGCTGAACGAGCAGCTGGAGCTGGGCAGCGACCGGCTGCTGCTGCTGGACTGCCGGCCGCAGGAGCTGTACGAGTCGTCCCACATCGAGTCGGCCATCAACGTGGCCATCCCGGGCATCATGCTGCGGCGGCTGCAGAAGGGCAACCTGCCCGTGCGCTCGCTCTTCTCCCGCGGGGAGGACCGCGACCGCTTCACCCGGCGCTGCGGGACCGACACCGTGGTCCTGTACGACGAGAACAGCAGCGAGTGGAACGAGAACACGGGAGGCGAGTCGGTGCTGGGGCTTCTGCTGACCAGGCTCAAGGACGAAGGCTGCAGGGCGTTTTACCTGGAAGGTGAGGACTGGTCGGACCGCTTTTCCCGGTGCTAGCGACCCTGGGGAGGAGGGAACGGGGGAGGGGCGGGAGGACGGGGGACCACCGGAAAGCCTTGCAGTTTTTGTCCTGGGTGGGAGAGGGGTGACACGTGCGCTAAAACCACCGGGGCCGTGGTGCGAGAGATCCGGGGTGGCGGGGCCTGGGACCCAGCCGGCGCCGGCGCTTCCGGCCTCGGGATCGCACATTTATTCGGGTGGGGGGCTCTCGGATGGGCCCGCAGCCCTCTTCCCCTACCTCTGCAATCACGTGGCAAAGCCGCGTTCGGGGTGACGGGCGGGGTCTTTCAAACTGGAAAGTTGTTAGATCGGGGCACTCCGCAGTGCCCGTTAAAAAACCAAAAAATAGTTGGGACTATTTAGTCCTGTGTATGGGACTGCTTCTGGCTCCGTCTGTCCCCAGAGCGCCCCTTCAACCCACACGCCGCGAAAACTCCCGAGTCCTCTCCGGTTACATTGTTCCCGTGCTCTCCTCGGCAGGTGGCTTCAGTAAGTTCCAAGCCGAGTTCGCCCTGCATTGCGAGACCAATCTGGACGGCTCCGGCAGCAGCAGCAGCTCGCCCCCCCTGCCAGTGCTGGGCCTGGGGGGCCTCCGCATCAGCTCGGACTCCTCCTCCGACATCGAATCGGACATTGACCGAGACCCCAACAGTGCCACGGACTCGGACGGCAGCCCCCTGTCCAACAGCCAGCCCTCCTTCCCCGTGGAGATTCTCCCCTTCCTCTACCTGGGCTGCGCCAAGGACTCCACCAACCTGGACGTTTTGGAAGAGTTCGGAATCAAATACATCTTGAATGTCACCCCCAACCTGCCCAATCTCTTCGAGAACGCCGGAGAGTTTAAATATAAACAGATCCCAATCTCCGATCACTGGAGCCAAAACTTGTCTCAGTTTTTCCCGGAGGCCATTTCTTTTATAGGTGAGACTAATTAGCAATAAGTTCTAATGACTTTTAAATGCTAAAACAACCACCAGTTTTTCTCCAACCTTTAAGTACTGGCACCGCTGCCAATTAGTTGGAAATACCTGGTTGGGGGGGCGAGGTAGGGTATTTTCCTCCTCAAAAACCAGTGTCGGCTAATATGCATTTTTTACAAAACTGTTTATGAAATGTCATTTAGGAAGCATTTATTAGGCGCTTACTATATACTGGACACTGAAAGCAAAGTATATGAACCATTGGTCTACAGACAGACCGCAGAATTTTTCTCTCTCCCCATGCCCCCCGCGGTAATTCCCAGTGGAAGCTCTGGAGGCTGGAATTCTCACATTTTGCTGTAGGCTTGTTTTGTTTTGTTTTTAAAGACTTGGGAGTTATTTTAGGACAGCCTGTTAATTGTTGGAAAGCTGTGTGAATGCTAAATGTTGTCATCTAGTTGAATGATACAGTGATACCGGTTATAGTGAAGAGTATAGGTAATCTGAGCGCTGCAGGAAGAAATGTGGGCTGGAAGCCACGGAGAAACTAATCCCCAGGCATTGTAATGCATTTCCTATTACAAAGGAACTCATTTTCAAGCAGTGTTGACATCCTGTTCCTCCTAATGGGCTGTCCCCAGTGACTTCCCTCTTTCTTTTAAAATGCCTGAATACCTCCATTGTTAGCTCCACAACAGTTGGAGAATAATTTAATAGACCTTTGCAGTCTGCTTGTCTGTATAAAAGGCTTTCACGGCCATATTGCAGTGTTTCTGGTATTCACATGCTGGGGCAAAGAATGTACACATTAAGGGAGTTTTTTGTTGGCAGAAACTTCATACAATAGCTCCCTTTTTAGCAAACATCTAAAATATGTAATTGTGCTCCAGCAGAGACAGTTTATCTCTTATGATATAGCTTCTCCAGTCTGCAGGGCTGGCCTGCCATGGACAATTAATTTCTGATGAATTTAAAAATGCAGTTCTCTGTTTAGTCTAATTCCAGTTTTCTGATCATTGTCTTTTTCTTTTCTTGTGTGTTCTAGATGAAGCCCGAGGAAAAAATTGTGGGGTTTTGGTGCATTGCTTAGCAGGAATCAGCCGCTCAGTCACTGTCACTGTGGCTTACCTCATGCAGAAGCTTAACCTGTCCATGAATGATGCTTATGATATTGTCAAGATGAAGAAGTCCAATATCTCCCCAAACTTCAACTTCATGGGCCAGCTGCTGGACTTTGAAAGGACTCTAGGGCTGAGCAGCCCCTGTGACAATCGGGTACCAGCTCAACAGCTTTATTTCACTACTCCATCCAACCAGAATGTGTTTCAAGTGGATTCTCTGCAGTCCACGTGAAATCTGGTCCCGTTCTCCTCTTAGCTGGGGAGAGGTCCTAGTCATCTAGGGCAGGCTTTCTTTGTTTGTGGCCCATGGTGTCAAAATGATGAGAAGCTGTCGGGGTTGTTAGACAAGGTTACCATGTTTGGAATTGGTTATTGCAAAAAGGGAGAAAATTGTTATATTCTCTGTGGAGGAACATGAGATGCTGTGTACATAGCTCCTGGCAGGGTACTGGGCCCCTGTCTGTACAAGCCCTACCTATGCGGAGGCAGGAGACTTGAGGACTTCCAAGTGCATAGGGTAGGACTCAATGGTAGGAACCCATATTCTTTAAGGATTGGCTGGATGTTTTCCTTTTTTTTTGCATTTGGAATTATACTACATAATTGTCTTCAGTGAAGACTGGTTCATTTTTGAATTTAGAGGAGCCAAAGAGAGGTGTCAGCTCTGAAACTGGAGTTACCTACCTGCTTGCAAAGAACTCTGATGTTTGATTGTTGTAAATATTTTGCTTTTAAATCAAGTTGATGATGATGGTTGTTCTTGTGAGTTTTTTTTTTCTCCCCTTTGATGGACTTTTAAAAAATCATCCAAAGGGAAGGAAGAATCAGTGTCACTCCATTACAAGATCATTTATCTTTTTTTTTTTTTTTTTTTCCTTAATCCAAAGGGTACATTTTGCAGCATGCTTAATAAACAATTGTTTCAGCTCTGGTAAATTCTGGGGTTGAAATTCGGAGAGAATGTTGCCTCTCACTTTTTGTGACTGGTGCAATCATTTATCTTCTGACATATACCTTTTCCTTGTGATTTTTTCCCCCCTGTTGATGTAGTTTGACTATGCCTTACCTTTTGTAAATATATCAGCCCTCTGTTCTCCTGGAGGGGTCTTTTCTTTTAAAAACACAAGGAAAATCTGTGTTCACTTTTTATTTTATTTTTTACTTTCAGCTGTGTTCAACAGTGCATACCTCTGTACAAAATTCTTCAGGGAGAGTCACCTCAAAATGCAATATTTTGGTTTGGTTTCTTTTTTTTTGTAAAAAATTAAAAACAAAAAAAACAAAAAACTGGAAGTGTGTGTGAGCATGGGAGCTCCCTGTTTGTGAGGTGAGTGGCGCAGATGCCAAGAAGGGAGAGTTACTTTGCTCGATTATGTTCATGTTGTAAAATTTTAAGCTGGAATTTTATGAGAATGTTATCTTAAGTTATTAATAAATAACTATTTTGGTTATTGAGAATCTGATTTTTTTTTTCTTCCCATTCTCCCTTCCAGTATATTCCTATTAACTTCTCTATCATTTAAGAGGGTGATACATTTTAGGGATTAGCATTTCTCAAAGGTTATCAGGCATCATAGGAAAGAAAGTAAAATTATGCTTTCAAAATTGCTGTCTTTTCCAACAGCTTATCCTAGAAATAGGTGATCAACTAACTCATCCAGTGTTATAAAGCTCTCAAATGTATGGGAACTGAATGGAAACAAGACTTGGGCCAATATTAATATGGTTCTGAGCCTCAGTTTCTTTATCTGTAAAATGGGTGTGATACCTATACCATTCTACTTCACAGGGTTATTGTAAGAGCTCGATAATATTTACAATTAGGTACAATAATAGTTGGCATCTAAAACTTACAAGTTTCTTTGCAAATGTGGTTTCATATTTGATCTTCACAGTAGTAATAATAGGGAGAGAATAAACATGTATTACCTACTATGTGCCTGTGTTAAAGCACTTTGAGCCTCACAACCCTGGGAGATGATAGTGTTATCATTAACTCCTTTTTATAGTTGAGGATACGGAGGCAAACAGAAGTGAAGTAACTTGGAGCCTTTGGTCCTACAGTAATTTGTCTCAAGCAGAATTTGAATTCAGGGTTTCTCTAATGATTAGGGTAACTAGCTACCAGATAAATTAGCATTTACATAGATTTTAAGGCTAGCAAGCTTTTAGTAAATGTTAACTCTTTTGATCCTAACAATTATTTGAGGTGGGTCAACTGAAACTAAAGCAGGAGGCAAATTATTTGGCCTAGGTCACACAGCTAGTCCCTTGAGACAGAATTAAAACTCAAATCTATCCTGAGATTTGTTCAGTTTTCCCACTCTTTGTGACCCCATTTGGTGTTTTCAATTCCAAGATGCTAAGAGTGGTTTGGATAAATGCTGTTATCTCCATTTTACAGACGGAGAAACATTATTTCTATGGAGTCACACAGCTAGTACCTGGTGGAGGGCCAAACTTAAGAGTCCTTGGGACTCCCAAGCCAGGTCTCCTATCCACTTTGTCATTTAGCTGCCACCACATGCTCATTTGTTCAGCCTTTTCAATCTCATTCTTTGTGACCCCATTTGGGGTTTTCTGGTAGAGAATACAGGAGCGGTTGGCCATTTCCTTCCTTTACAGATGAGGAAACAGGCAAGCAGAGTGTGAGTGACTTACTTGGGATCACCCAGCTAATAAGTCTCTAAGGCTGGTTTTGAACTCAGGAAGATGTCTTCTCCATTCCAAGCCTAGGGCTCTATCCATTCCTCCCCAGCTGGTTTTTTTATCTTGCATTAAAGGTATGCAAAGCTCTTTATCTCATTGGAGATCACAGATCTTTATCTAGAGACCCTCCCCTCCCCCTCAGCTGCTCACCTAGTCCAACCAAAACCTCTGTTCCATTTTGCAAATAAAAAAGGGGAAGCCAAGGAAAGCTGTGCCATTTGAATTCAGCTGTCCGGCATCCAGAGCCTTTGCCACCTGCTTCTGAAGATAAGTAGAAATTATGCTTCTATCTATTTCACGGAACTGCATTCTGGGTATTGAAGGAAAGGCTCAGGCTTTTACCCTTCTCTCCCAGAAAAATGAATAATAATGGCAATAATTGGACTTGACCCACCTTGCCAAAATATCAAGGATTGTATAATAGTGAATAGCAATAAGGAGAGGTGCCAAAAATGATAGCCTGGGACTTCCTCTGTTTATTCACAGAACAGGACAGCCTCAGCGCCAGCTTCCCCTTCTCCTGCTGCCAGCATCCTCTGTGAGGAAGAATGGGTGGTTACGCTGGCGAGAGGTCAGGGCTAGACCCTTTTCTGCCTGGATCTGCTGCCTTCAGAGATTGCTTCTGCAGGTCAGCCTGGGGGGGCCAGAAGTCGGGCTGAAACCCCTGCAGCGAGGCTTTGAACTGATTCCTTCAAGTTCAAGGCCCTGCATCCGGTGACTTTTCCCAAGGGCCCAGCCTTTCCTTTGCTTCTCCGGGAGGGTTTATTTTGCTTTTTCTCTGTGAAGAGATGCCTCCTGACGTCACAAAGGACCCGTGAATTCTGTGACCTGGCAAAAACCAGCTGACCTTCCTTTGCACAGATTTCCTTGTCCCGGGAACAGGAATTGAGCTGCCTGGTGGAGAAAAGGGCCAATCTCAATAGTTCTCTCTGAGCTCACTCCAGGACAAAACCCCAGAGGAGAGGTGGGATGTGTCCCAGAGCCGAATTTCTCCCAACTACACCTCTTCCTCTTCAAAACTTGGCCCCTTCCTCTGGCTGAACCCTGGGGCTCGATTCCAATCCTGACCACTAGGTAACATCGCTGTGCCTTTAAAAGACTTAGCTTGACCCTTTTCACACTTAATCTAGATGACCTATCTCAAAGAACTCCTCATTGTATAGATGAAGAACCTGAGGCCCAATGAGGAATCTGAACTCGGGTCCTCTGACTCCAGAATGCTTTCCACATTACCCAGATGCCTCCTGTAATGTAAGGATTGCTTCACTGTAAAATTCCTCTCAGTTTAGAAACCCATGATTCCAAAATCCCATTGTCAGAGGTAATGTCAGGCAGGTCAGAACATTTGGAGGAAGCCAGAAATACTATGAAATTTGGGTCCCTCAAAAAAGCCTTTGTTAGCCACCAAAGTGTGTCTGAAAGGAAAACAATGGCCTCTCATTCCGGGTCAGTGTCTTTGGGCCCAGCACATGAGCTGGGAAGGAGAAGTAGGATGCAGTTAAACTTGGCTTGTGTTAATCCAGTTTTGAACAGTTTCCGCTCCTGGCATTCCCTAAACTGGGCCTGTTCAAAGTGGAAATCTGCAAACAGCTCTGGCAATATCCTGTCCAGCTGCAGCTCCAAGGAGTTGGGCTTTTTCTTCTCCCTCCTCTTCCCCCATCTCTCCCCTCCCTCTTTCCCTTCTTTCTTTCTTTCCTCCTAATTCCTTCTTTCTCTTCTTTTTCCTCTCCCCTCTCTCCTCCCCACCTCACTTTTCCTTTTCTTCCTTTTGCCTCTTTTCTTTCTCCCTTTTTCATCTTTCTCTTCTCCCTTTTCTCTTTCCTTCCTCTCTTTTTCTCTCCTTTCTGTCTCTTCTCTTTTCCTGCTTTCCTTTCATCTTTCTCCTCTCCCTCTTTCTTCCCCCTACACTTTTATTTATCTTTTCTTTCTTATGTCCTTTCCTCTTCATCTCTCTCCTGTTTGTTCTCTCCTCCTTTTTCCTCTTTTCTTCACCTTTATCACCTCTCCTATCCCTCAGGCTTCTTTCTCTTCCTCCTTTTCATTTCTCTCTTCTGTGCTATTCCTCTTTCCTCCCTTCTTTTTTCTTTTCTCCTTTCTCCCCTTTCTTCTCTCTCCTCCTTATCTTTCCTCTTCCCTTCTTTCATCTCTCCTATTCTGCTATACTTCCCTCTTTCTGTTTTCCTCCTATATTCTTTTCCTCTTTCCTGACTCTTCTCAATCCTTTCTTCTCTTTTCTATCTCTCTTTTCATCTTTCCTATCCCCCATCCTTCCCTCTCTTCCTTCTATTTCTTTCCTCTGTGCTATCCTTCTTTCCTCACTCTTCTCTCTTCTTTCTCCTATTTCCCCCTCTCCTTTTCCCCTTTCACCTCTCTTCCCCCTTTCTACTTCCCTCCATGCTCTTATTTCCTCACTCTTTTCCTCCACCTTTATTTTACCCCCTTCTTCCACTCTTTTTTCCCTCTCCTCCTCTATCTCCGCTCCTCTCTTTCTTATTTCTCTCTCTCCCTCTTCTACACTTCTTCTCCCTCTCTTTCTTCTCTCCCTCTTTGGATAAATTTAGCCAACTTCCTCTTTGTGGATTATCAATCTCCTTTCCTCCTAGAACCCACAGAGATTGAGTTCCTACTGCTCCGCCACAGCCAACAGATGGCCTCCCCAGCACTTCCTCTCCTTTGACTGTGGGTTTGTTGTTCTGTCAGTCCCCTTCTGAAATTAATAATGTTTTCTGGCCCTGTGCCATAAGCCATTACCCCAAAGGGGAAGTAACACATCTGAATAGCAGGAAGCCTCGCAGGGTCACAGTGGGAGCCGGACTTGTTGAGCATAATTGAGCACCCAGCCCATTAAGCCAGCATCCCCTCCCCTCCCCACTTTATCGGGTTGGGCCTTTTTTTTGGGGGGGTTGGGGGGGAGAAGGAGCCAGCCTGCCTTTAAGTAGCTCAAGCTGTGAAAAAGTTTGCAATAAATTGGTAGCAAATGCTGACTGCTGGCTGGTCCTAATAAAGCAGGGAGAAAAGGCAACCTGTGGTAAAAGGTCCTTGTAAAGTTAGGGCCATTTGGGCTCTTGCCCCTCCCCTCCCCGGCCAGTGGTCTCTCGCGTCCCTCCCCCTTCTCCCAATAAAACGGTTCTGTATTAAATTGATGATAAATATTTTTTAAAAAATTATAGTTCACATAAGCCTAGAAAATACAAGGATTTCTTTTCTCTCTCAATTTTCTCTGCAAGGTGGAGGATTGTAACTGGTAGTGTGCCCCTCCCCCCTCTCTCTAATCCTTCCCCTCTCCCCCCTATTCCCCCTTTCCTCTCTCCCTCCCCCCCCCCCCACCGTGGGTCTCCTTGTTCTTTGTGCTCCCAGGTCAACAAGTGAAAGAGATAATTTGGCATCTTGGAGTCGCTCTCACTTCCTGAATGGAGCCTAAGGCTGGTTACTACAGCAACCTTTGCCGGCTGGGTAGCACTGGAGACCCCACACCTGCTCTCCTCATTAGCCGGGCTTTGTCTCAGGGAAGCTTTACCTAGCCAGGGCTTCCTGGAAAGGGAGCTGGGGATCGGGAGGGAGAGGAGCCGCAATTGGTTTGGATGGGCTCACTGAGGGAGGGGCAGAGGGTACAGAGAAAATGCGCTGCTGACTGCAAACATTTGGGATTGGGCTGATGACGGAAAGGAACGAAAGTGTGGAGGGGGAGCAAGGGAGAAGTCAATGCAATAAAATATCAAGCTACAAAAAAAATGAAAATGCTTTGTCAGTTATGGCTGGTGGAGATGGTTAAACAGCCCAATAGATTTCCTTTTTTGTATGGATCAAAAAATATTATTGATCTCTATTGTTAAATCACCTTCACTCCCCACTTCACTACCTTTTGAACTATTTCTTTGAACAAAGATCTAAAAAGCAGGGTGTCTGTTGGGGGGAGGTGGAAAGCAGATCAGCAAAACAGATTCTTCAATTGAATCTGAAAGGCAATGCCGCGAGTCCAACTGCTGCAGAAAAGGGAGGGAGGTGTACAGAAAATGCTCCTAAAAGAGGTGACTGAATTCCCTTTTCTGGGGTCAGGGGTGGGGCAGAGGGGGAAATGGGTGTGTGAAAAAAAGGCAATCTCCCACAATCACTCCCTTTCTCCTAAAGTCCTCTCTTGAATTTTCAGGTCAATACCTTGACTTTTGGCCAAGACCGCGATTTACATTTGTATTGAATGGAGGTCTCTCTGGCCATTTCCCCTACCTTAAAGGATCTCCTCCGTCTCTAACTCACCTCCAATCCCTACCTCTTCGCTCCTTCCCGGGCCATTTGCCCTTTGAAATAACTACAGTCTCCCCACTCCCCATTATTAATCCCCTTGCAGAACCAATTCAACTCTGTACTACCTTCAATATCTCCCCACCCTCCTTTCCTCTTTCTTCTTATTTCCATACTGCCAAAAGGCTCTAGAAAGTCTTGGGACTTCCCATAGGATTTGGACCATTACACATGTGTGTTATATACTCTCACTGCAGCAAACTGGTCTTACTTTTAAAAAATTCTCTCTCTCAATCTCCAGGAAGACTGTTCTAGACCTTTTCATTTACCTTCAAGTCTCCCTCTCATTTCTTCCCACTGAAATATTGAGACATCCCTTCTCTTCTGTTCTCTTCATTTCACACCCCTCAGATTTCTTCCCCTATTACCCATGTATCTCCCATCCTTAATAATTAAAATAAAATTCTCTCCATCCTATAATCACACTAGCTCTTTCCCCCCCTCCTCTCTTCAGCTATGCTTAGTGCCCCTACTTCCTCTCTGGTCACCGTTTCTAAACCCTCAGCCACCTGGCTTCCCCATCATTCAACTGAAACTGCTCTCTCCAAGGTTACCAATGACTTCTTAATTGCTCGATCTGTTGGCTTTTTCTAAATCCTCACACTTCTTGACCTCTCTGCAGCTTTTGAGACCATCTATCACCTATCTCCACTTTCCAGGTTTTTGTGACCCTGTATTGAACTCTCCAGGTTCTCTTCCGATCTCAGTTTGCTTTGTTGGAACTTCATCCTCATTCCATTGACTGTGGATTTTGTCCAGGGATCTGTCCTTTCTCTTTACAATCTCTGCCTTTCTTTATGGCAGTTGTCATGAGTTCAGTTTTCATCCCTATGTCAATGACTCCCATAGTCCATCTTTCACTCATCTTGAGTAGGAGTCCTGTGGATATCTCAAAATTCAGCACATCCAAAACAGAACCTGTGATGGGAACTTATCTTTCCTTTCATCCATCTTTCCAAGAAACACTCTCCTCTTCCCAACTACCATCATCTTCCCAGTCACGTGGTTTATAATCTTCATTCTTAACTCCTCTCATTTACTCCACATAGCTAATGTGTTACCTACTCTTGTTTTTACCCTAACATTTCTCATTTTGCTTCCTTTTTTTCCATTAAAGCAAACCCTGCAACTCAGACCTTCATTACCTGTTGACTGGACTATGGAAAAAGCCTAGGAATCTGTCTCATTGCCTCAAGTCTCTTTCCATTCTGATCCATACTCCATTTAGTTGACAAAGTGATTTTTCTAGAGCTCCATGTCAGTCTCCTACTCAATAAACTCCAGTGGATCTCTATTACCTCAAGGATTAAATATAAAATTCTCTGTACTTTAATGCTCTTCATAATTTGTGTTCTTCCTACATTTCCACTCTTTTTTGCTTTATTCCACTCATCAAACTCTTTGATTTAGTTAGACTGACCTATTGGTGGGTCCTCATAAATGACAACCCATTTTAAATTTTTTTTATTTTATTAAAGCTTTTTATTTACAAAACATATGCATGGGTAATTTTTCCAATATTGACTCTTACAAAACCTTCTGTTCCAAATTGTCCCCTCCTTCCCTCCGCCCTCTCTCCTAGATGGTGGGTAGTCCAATACATGTTAAATCCAATATAAATGTACATATTTATATAGTTATTTTGCTGCACAAGAAAAATCGATCAAGAAGGGAAAACAACTGAGAAAAAACAAAATGCAAATAAACAACTACAGAAAAAATAAAAATGCTATGTTGTGGTCCATACTCAGTTCCCACAGTCCTCTGAGTGTAGATGGCTCACTTCATTACTGATGACAATCCATCTTTATTTCTTTTCCCTGGAATATCCCACTTCTTCACTTTGACTTTGAACTTCTGTCTTCCTTCTGAAGCCCTACTTTTGTGTCTATCATCTTGGGCAAGTTCCTTAAACTCCTTTTCCTTTAGACAGAAAGTAAGAGATTAAATTTCATAGGGGTGCCCAAATACTTGGATAGAAGGAGTTTCCCCATACCAATGAAATCAGATTCAATCTCTGTTCCTCTCCTCATGTATGTTATACTGGGTTTCAGTCAATCCAAGAATTAATAAATGACTCTTTGATTAGCCACAGGGGACTGCTAGTAAATGTTTAATGACTGACAGTTCAGAATAATATATACATTTTAAAAGTTTAATTTGCATTAAGTCCATCACTTTCTTAAATCTAGACAATGAAGGAAACAATCAAGCCCAAATGTGTAGATTTCTCTTTGAAATTTTAACAATCACTTTCAGGAGCCTTCAGTCAATGAAGGTAACAAGGTAAATTTAATAAATGACAATTTGGTGAGTGGGAAAAATCTGGGATTTGGAATCAGAATACCCGGATTGGATATCTAGTTTAGAAACTTGCTTGCCAGGGTGAACACAGCAGATGGATTACCTAGATTCCTTACGCCTCAGTTCCTTCCTTTGTCGGATAATAGGACACTTGTATTACCAACCACTTGGGGTAGGTTTTTAGGAAAGCCTTTGTAAACCTCAAAGCACATGGAAATGTGACAGATTGTTATTAAACAGATGTGATTCTCACCCTCTGGGAGTTTATAGTCTTGTCTTCCCTTCCCCTCCTTTGCTTTCCCTTGCCTTGCCTTCCTTTCCCTTCCCTTCTCTTAACCCTTCTCTTCCCTTTGCCCTTCCCTTCCCTTAACTCTTCTCTTCCCTTTACCCTTCCATTCCCTTAACCCTTCCCTTCCCATCCAGTAATATATAATTGTTTTTCTTAGTCTGTGGAATTGTAGAATGTCCCATCACCTCGCCTCTACTTATCAATTAGTCACTCAACACATTTTTATTATTTATTAAAATATTATTTTTATTATTTATTAAAATATTACTAAAACAACATTTTATTATTTATTAAAACATTATTAAATAATATTTTGATATTTATTAAAATATTATTTTATTATTTATTAAAATATTATTTAAAATAATATTTTTATTAAGGTGCTAAACGCAGAAAAAAGTGGGATGACCCTCTCCAGAGCTCACATTCTCAAACAAATCCCGGCATCTTTCAGGCTTAGCTCCAAGCCCCCTCCTCCTAATAGCTTTCCTTGACCCCAGGCGTCAATGACTTCTCAACTCTCTTAATTCCTACAGTATTTAATCAGCACAGCCCTAGTTAATCACTTCCTTGTTCTCCAATTACTTCCTGCCTCATTTTTCTTTATCCAATTAGTTGCGGAAGTTCTTTGGGCCGGCATCTGGGGATAAGGAGCATATCATCCTCTCCTACTTTTGTATCTCCTATTGTCGATGGTCTTTAGCTCAGTAAATATTTTTAAATGGGTCTGTGTGAGTAGAAAAAACAAAAAAGATAAACAATTATCCTAGGCTTTAAACATTTTTCTGAATCAGTCTGATGATGATTCTGTTTTTGGATAAGAGGTCAGTTAGCTAAGCAGTCGATCAACAACATTGATTTAATTTTTTTTTTCAAAATTCTGAATTTTAACACTGAAAAAGGGAACATTTCTTGTACCACTACCAACAGAGCACAGAGGGTTCCACAAGATTTTAATCTTGTGAATCTCCATTTCTCACTACTTAGCTCTCTTTTAAAAGCATTCACTAAATTCCAAATGTTACTTTCAAAACTGTCCTGATTGTCTGTGCCTCTGTCTGACCTTGCATCTGTTCCCTTTTGTGCCTGAAGACATTTTTAAATGACCTTCTTTTTTGGGCATCTTTCCTGCTACACCCCTTCCTCTCTCAACTTAACCATGAGCAAGAAAGGAAAGAAAGCCCAACAACCTTGTAATAAAAAAAGCTTTATTAAAGCAAAAAAGTCAAAGGAAAGTCCCAAAATGTGTGTCTTCCTACACTTTGTCATTCTTTGTCAGGAGGTAAATAACATGCTATCCTGCTCCTCTAGAGACATGCTTGGTCCTTGTTTTGATCAAATTTAATTAGGCCCTTTAAAGAAGATTTTCTTGACAATAATATTTTTGTATAGATTATCCCTCTGGTTCTGCTCATTTCACTCTCCATGAGATCCTTCAACCCTGCATTCTCAGAAATCATCTCTCGTCCTTTATTTTGATGCAATAAATGTCATGACATTCATTTACCATAATTCTTAAATTTCTTAATGTCAAATTTTTATAATTTTTCATGCTTACTATGTATCATAGGCCCTGAAGCTGCTAAGAAAGGCAAAAGCAATTCCTGATTTTGCCATTCTATCTTGGAGTTCACATTCCCATAGGGGAGGAAACATGTACAGAAATGAGTAACCTGAAAAATAATATACCCAGCAGTTAAAGGAAAGGTAATCTCAAAGGGGAGGGTACCAGCAGCTTGGGGGTAGGTGAGGGGTGAGTACCGGGAAAGATCTCTTGCAGAGATGAGATTTGAGAAGAGAATTCAAATAAGCTAAGAGGCAGAGGTGAAAAGGGAAATCATTCTAGAACAAAACTTCTTAAATTATGGGGCTATAGGGAATGGCATAACTGAATTGGGGGGGGGCGTGAAATTATGATTTATTATCAGCAAATGTTGTATTTGTATATTTTATAGACCTTCATACCTGGGGTTATATGTGGAAAAATTTGAAGAAACCCTGCTCTTGATTAATCTCTCAATCTGGGTGGGCCAGGAGCCTGCAACTGCCACCTGAAAGGAAGGACATGATAGAGCTCTCCAAGTCCGATTACCTGGCCGTAGGGTTCAGTTTAATTCACAAGCATTTATCAAGCCAGTCTCTGTAGCAGGTGCTGGAAATACAAAAAAGAAAAAGAAAAGAATGGCCATATTCAAGAAATACACATTTTGTAGTCTACTGATTGTCATTGTTCAATCATTCCAGACTCTTCATGACGCCATTTCTTGGTAGAGATACTGGAGTGATTTGCCATTTCCTTCTCCAGCTCATTTGACAGAGGAGGAAACTGAGGCAAACAGGATTAAGTGATTTACCCAAGGTCACACAGCTACTAAGTGTCTGAGAACAGCTTTGAACTCAGGAAAATGAGTCTTCCTGATTCCAGGCCCAGTGCTCCGTGGACTACTTAATTTATCCCTGTGTGAGTATATGTTTGTATATATGCATGAAAACACACATAAATATGTTTGCATGCATACATACATATGTATTATTGATAGATATGTTTGTGCATATGCAAGTTTATACGATTTGTCTCCCATTAGAATGTGAACCTCTTGAGGGAAGGGACAGGGTTTGTTTTTTTGTTTGTTTTTTTGCTAATCTCTCTTCAAGGGATTAATAGAGTACTTGGCACACAGGGAGTGGTTAATAAATGCTTATTGATGGATTGATTTAATTTCCAAAAGCAATTATTTTATCCTTGTGTGCAATGGTTCCCAAAACATTAATATACAAGAATAATCACACCATTCAGCTTGTCCCAAGATCACTTCTATCTGAAGTCACTCAAAGAATATGATAATAATGCCTTCACAACAGGCAAATATTTAGAAATGCATGCTGCTGTTGGGCTTATATCCCAAAGAAATACTGAGGAGAGGAAAGGGACCTGTATGTGCCAAAATGTTTGTGGCAGCTCTTTTCGTAGTGACTAGAAACTGGAAGACGAATGGATGTCCATCAGTTGGAGAATGGTTGGGTAAATTGTGGTATATGAAGGTTATGGAATATTATTGTTCTGTAAGAAATGACCAACAGGAGGAATACAGAGAGGCTTGGAGAGACTTAAATCAACTGTTGCTGAGTGAAATGAGCTGAACCAGAAGATCACTATACACTTCAACAACAATACTGTATGAGGATGTATTCTGATGGAAGTGGAAATCTTCAACATAAAGAAGATCCAACTCACTTCCAGCTGATCAATGATGGACAGAGGTAGCTACACCCAGAGAAGAAACACTGGGAAGTGAATGTAAATTGTTAGCACTAATATCTGTCTGCCCAGGTTACATATACCTTCAGAAGCTAATAATTATTGTGCAACAAGAAAATGGTATTTACACACATGTATTGTATCTAGGTTATACTGTAACACATGTAAAATGTATGGGATTACCTGCCATGGGGGGCGGAGGGAGTAGAGGGGGGGGATAATTTGGAAAAATGAATACAAGGGATAATATTATAAAAAAATTACACGTGCATATATACTGTCAAAAATTATAAATAAATAAAATTTTTAAAATAAATAAATATTTAGAAATGCAGCTAGGGGACTCAGTGATCTACAAGATCTCTTCTGGTCTATGGAATGAACACTGTCTCTGAGGTCCAAAGTCTTGGATTCAAATCTGCCTCTGCCCATATCCTCCCTGAGTGCCTTTAAGTAAATAATGTTCATCTGTAAAATGAGGGGATTGATTTAAAAGTCACTCCCAAAAAAGGATCTACATATTTAAAAATGTTTGTAACAGCTCTTTTTGTGGTAGCAAGGAATTGGAAAAAGAGTGGATATTTCTCAGTTGGGGAATGGTTGAATAAGTTATAGGGTATGAGTGAAATGAAATATTATTGTTCTATGAGAAATAATGAAAAGGCTGATTTTAGAAAAGCCTGGAAAAACTTACATGAACTGATGCTGAGGGAAGCAAGAAAACATTGTACACAGTGATGGCAAGATTGTCTAATGAGTCTGTGATAGACTTGGTTTTTCCTCAGTGGTTCAGTGATCCAAAGCAGTCCCTATAAACTTTGGATAGAAAATGCCTTCCACATCCAGAAAGAGATCAATGGAGACTGAATGTAGATGCTGACCTACATGTAGATATTAAAACATTTGGGTTTTTCCCTTTTGTTCTGATTTTTCTCTCCCAACATGATTCATATGGAAATATGTAAAAAAATTAACGTACATGTACAAAAAAGTTTTTTTTAATGTAATTGGGGAAAATAAAAAAATAATAATAATAATTAAAAAATAAAAAATTAGAGATCCTTCTAATATAAATCTTGATCCCATCTTTGGCAGGTACTTTACCATTCTTGTGACCTTCCTGATTTCAAGCCTTTTACTTTATCTATTGGGCAAATTGCATGGACAAATCATTTTACTCCTAATGGACTTCAGATTTCATCCACTGTAAGAAGAAAAACTGGTTTCAAATCCCACCTCTATGCTTACTACTTGTAAGAGACTGGGAAATTTATTGAACTTTCCCAGAAACCTGGTTTTCTTATGTATAAAATGAGACTTAATGTTCCCATATGATATTTGCACAGTACCTGTAACAGTGAACACTTAATAAATGCTTTATTGTCTGCTTCTGTACTTCCCTTCCATACTACCCTGTCTTCAGTGGAAGAAATAGAAACTATAATTATTTATTCTTGTTTCCCCAAATCCAGTGGTGGTGCTTGGGAGTGATGATTGCAATTTACAGTAGAGGAAGCAAAGGAAACCAGAAGGTTCCTGACTTGCCTGAGTTAAAGATGGGGTTTTAGGACTGCCTAGTGCTCAGTGCTATCTTCTTTGAGGCAATGGAGTACAAGGCAAAGTACTTGGTGGATTCTGACTCTGCTACCTGTACCACATTGGGCAAGCCACTTAAACTCTCTGGGTCTGTTTCCACATCTTCAATAAAAAGGGATGTGGGACAGAATGGTTACAATGGAGAGAGAATCACAGAACGTCGATTCAAATCCTCCTTATAGGACTTATTTGTCCCTTAGGTGACAAATGTACACAGATGCCTCCTCATCTGTAAAATGAAGGGGATGGACTTGGAAGGCTATAAGGTCTCTTCCAGCTCTAAATCTCCAATCTTTAATGCTTTCTTCTTCTGCCCTCTCTCCTAGCAACTGGTCCATACCTCCTACTCACTTCACTAGCCCATAAATTACCAATGATGCTTCTCCTAAGTAACTGTGAATCCAAAGGGCAGCTGCCTGGCCCTCTCCTGACCCCTGCCACAGCCAGGCCCCTCATAGGAATTAGTCAGTGAAACTGCTCTGCACAATTTTATTTCCTCGCTGAGATTCCTTAGGGAGGAATGAATGCCCCACAAAGCAAGAATTAAAATAAGAAGCACGGAGTGGAAGGCAAGAGAAACAAGAAAGGAAAATGAGGAAGAGGAAAGAAAGGAGCAGGGCAGAATCCATAAACCATAAAGCCAGAGGATTGTTTCTTATCTTTTAATGTCTTCTGTTAAGTAAGCATCATTAAGTGGTGATTCTCCCAGTGGTTACTAGCCTTCATCCCTTGTCTTTATTTGCATTGATTCTCTTTGTATTTATTCTGCATATTTGTCAAATATAGGAGCAAATGAGATGACATATCAACTTTAAAAATGTTACATAAATGCTAGTTACTATTATTTTTAGTTATGAACTTTAAGGTAGGAATTGCCTTGTTTTTTGTTTTTGTATTCCCAAGCCTTTGAGCATTGTTGATGACTGATAATTGCTTGGGGTTTTTTGTATTTTTTTAAAGTTACTCTTTTCTGTTTCAGGGAAATTTGTTTCAGGTAAATTTAAATGTTAATGACTAACACTTCCATAATTATTCATCCAAAGCCCCTGCCAGTCTTTCAGATAAACTCAAAGATTATTTTTCCCTCTCCCATCATCTTACAGGGTGGAGGTTGGGTGGGATGGAGGGTCTCAGTATTCAAACTTCTTTCAATACTTTGAATCTCTGCTACCTATCAAATAGGTAGCACAAATCATTGATCTGGGAGTCAGGAAGATCTGAGTTCAAATTCATCTTCAGACACTAGCTATGTGCAAGTCACTTAATCCTATTTGCCTTAGTTTACTCATCAGTAAAATGAGTAGGAGAAAAATATGGAAAATTACTTCAGTATTTTTGCCAAGAAAGTCTCAAATAGAGTCACAAAGAGTCAGATACAGTTGAAATAACTGCATAGCAAAATGAGGGGGTGGTTGGAGAGAGAAAAAATTGATTTCCATTATTTTTTTTTTTCTTAATACTGGGTGGGATATGGTATGGAAGTAAAATGTTCATTGCACGCTAAGATGAGGGCAGCATTATTATTCATTTTACTTTTGTTTTACTTTGTTATATGAAACTTCTCAAGAAGGGAGTAATCTGTAGGTATTTATAATATAAAACCAAAAGCACATCACAGAACTGAAAGTATACAAACTTTTCTTAATTGCATTTGAATATTCAGTGCCTAGCACATATTAAGCACTCAAAAACTTGTTTGATTATTCATCTACCTTTGGGAGTAGAGGAACTCTACTTGGGCCCTGTGAGTAGGGCAAAGGAGAGATCCAGGGAGTTAGGAAAATTTATTGAAAGTAGCAATTTCTTTGGGGCTCAGTTTCCTTATCCATAAAATGAGGGAGTCTCCTTAGACATCTAAATCTAGGGAAACTCCCGAGACATCTAAAATCTATCTAAGTCTAGATTTAGGACTCAATATTTTGTTATGTGTCTCTTCCCTTGAGAAGCTGTCTTGAATTTTATTAAGAACAGAAGCTCAAACTATGTTAATACTATGTTAACTATGTTTAAAAAAAATTGGGAGAATACCCATAACCACTGGCAGATGTGTTTCACTTCCATCTCTACAAAATCTCTGAGAGTCATACAGCCACAAATCAAATCTGTTCTCATTGTGGAAGGAACAAGGAGGTTTTCTGTAAGAGATGTTCACCAATAAAACACATCTTACTATTTCACATTTAATGAAAAGATGTAGAGAACCTCAGTTCCAGTAATGCTTACTGTTTATTCATTATGACGTGCTATGATTAGGTAAAACAAGGAGTTTGAATAGGCTGCCCCATTTAGCCAATATGGAAAAATAACAGGCAAAAATAACAGGATGACATAAGGAATTCTATGATGGAAAGAAAATTGGGTTAGTTGCACTGTGAGATTGAGAAATGATAGGTTCGCTAGATGGGTAGAAAACTCTTCTGGTATTCTTGACGTGTCAGGAGAAAGCAAAGAAGACCTCCAGTATATTGGATATAGTGAATTTATAGGAAGAGTTGCACAGGATGCACAGGCAAGGATGACTTTCAATCTATAGAGGTGGAAGGAACTCCTGAAATGATGAGATCTCAGCTGCATTGAAGGGCAATGACCTAACACAGTGTATAGAGTTGGGAAGACTCATCTTCATGAATTCAAAACTGACCTTAGACATTTATTAAACATATGACCCTGGGCTAGTCACTTAATCCTGTTTCCTTCAGTTTCCTCATTTGAAAAACGATCTGTGGAATAAAATGGTAAAACTTTAAATGGGGGCATAAAGAATCACATGACTGAGAACTATCTACTGCCATCTGCAACTTTGGAGCATTTAAGCATAAATGTTGTATGCTGCACTTTTCAAGACAATTCTTTAAAAAGTCCTGCTCCAATGATTCTTTGTGTTGTGAAGGTGGTCTTGGGTTTGCAAATTCTCTCCTAGTATAATATAGCCATTGTTAGTTTCTAGACTAAAATGACAGAGCTGAAATAGTATTTTATTTTATTTTATTTTATTTTTTGCTGAGGCTGGGCTTAAGTGACTTGCCCAGGGTCACACAGCTAGGAAGTGTCTGAGACCAGATTTGAACTCGGGTCCTCCTGAATTCAGGGCTGGTGCTCTATCCACTACACCACGTAGCTGCCCCTGAAATAGTATTTTAAGCATAGGAATGGGTAGTGTAAAGCATGGAGATCAGAGAAGGAATTATGTTTTAAGACCAGAGAGAAAGCTAGCTTAGGTGGATTACAAAGTGCAAGAGGACCATGGACAATGATGCTAGAAAGATAGATGGGGTCAGTTTGGGAAGGACTTCTAACCTCAATGGAGCAATTTAAGCAGTGGGAAGACACTAGAGTTTATTGAGTAGGCAAATGACAAATTTATGTTACGGAAAATCACTCTGTGGAGGAAAGGTTGAAGCAGGAAAACCAATTAGGAGGCCTATATAAGAATCTAGAGGAGAAGTGCTGAGGACCTGACCACGTAGCCTCTGATAGGAAAACCATTATCAGAGCTGTAACTAGGGTAAGATAATCAGGGCTTTGCCTCAAGGTGCCAAATTTAGAAAGCACTTAGAGAACTTTTGAGTCCTTTGGCCTGACTGCCTCAGGCCCTTCCTAGCAGTGACTCAGAGTCAGTCCTATGATTTCTAACTCCTCAACAGAGTAAAGAACCTACCTGTACCACAATTAACAATACAGCTTATTCCAACTTCAAAAAAAGGCTAATTACAGTTCTGGCCACTGGCACATCTCATTTCCCCTAAGCAATGTGAGTTATCCTAAAGGGTCTGTGACATTAGAATGACCTCCAGTTATTTTAGGGGTGGACTTTCCACAGCCTTTATTCTTTCTGTTTTGTTTTCTACATGCTTCCTGATAGTGCAGTATGAGGATGACCTTTGGGACTTCAGGATACATTGGACTGACTTCGGAGTCCATGGTGACGTCAGCATCCCTTTCCTGGGTCCAACGTCATCTGCTGAGCATCACTCCCCGAGTTTCCCCTCCAAGCTATCCCATAGAGTGGCTTCCACTGACGCTCGTTTGTCACTTCTCTGCCCACTCACACAGCTAAGCGAGATCGCCTTGCAGTTTATTTTTGTCAGCTTGGCATTTCACTAAAAAAGGGCTGAGTGTCATCTGCAAACTTTGAGGTTTCCCTATACTCTCTCCTCCAAATAATTCAGGAAAATGTCAAGGAAGACTGCTCCTGCCCAAATCAGCATGAGGGTCCAGTATAAGCTCTTGGCTTTTCAGTTTTTTCATCTATAAGATAAGGGACCAAATCGGGGTCCTTAACCTGCTTTCATTACAGCTGATCTCTTTTTTAATATTTATTTTTATATTTTTAAATATTTTTAATATTTTTAATATTTATTTTTATATTTATTTTATAAATTGAAAGACGATTCTGAGAAAGGATCCAAAGATTTCAACAAAGGAATCCATAGTCCAAAAAAAAAAAGGCGAGGAATTCCTTGGCCTGGATGATTTCTCGGATTCTTTCCAGAGCTATATCTATGATATAGAGAAAAAAAAAAAACAACTTGTTCCTGATCTACCTTTGCTTCTTCTCTTTAAGGTTATTTAGTCTCTCTTGACCCTCCCCTCCCCTTTTCATTTTTTACCAGCCTCTAATTTCATCGGTACTAAAAGCTACCAGAAAGAAACTTTATCAGTGCAGAAGGTGGCCCTTTTCTGAAGCTTAATGTCTTAGAAAACCTCCTCAGACTGAGAAGTTTAGTGATCTAGGGTCACACAGACAATATGTACTAGGGGAAGACTTGAATCCAGACTCTTCCTGACTTCAAGACTTACTCTCTTAGTGCTATGCTATACTGACTCTTGGGTCATTTATATTTTTTTAAATAAACATTAATTCCAGTCACATTTTACTTTTTGTTGTTGTTGTTGTTGCTGCAAGGAAAGTGGGGCTAAGTGATTTGCCCAGGGTCACAGGTAGTAAATGTTAAATGTTTGAAGCCATATTTTAACTCAGGTCTCCCTGACTCCAGGACCAGTGCTCCTTCCTCCTTCCTTCCTTCCTTCCTTCCTTCCTTCCTTCCTTCCTTCCTTCCTTCCTTCCTTCCTTCCTTCCTTCCTTCCTTCCTTCCTTCCTTCCTTCCTTCCCTCCCTTCCTTTCTCCTTTCCCTTTCTCTCTCCTTCTTTCCTTCCTTCCTTTCTCCTTTCCCTTCCTTCCTTCCTTCCTCCTTTCCCTTCCTTCCTTCCTTCCTTCCTTCCTTCCTTCCTTCCTTCCTTCCTTCCTTCCTTCCTTCCTTCCTTCCTTCCTTCCTTCCTTCCTTCCTTCCTTCCTTCCTTCCTTCCTTCCTTCCCTCCCTTCCTTTCTCTCTCCTTCTTTCCTTCCTTCCTTTCTCCTTTCCCTTCCTTCCTTCCTTCCTCCTTTCCCTTCCTTCCTTCCTTCCTTCCTTCCTTCCTTCCTTCCTTCCTTCCTTCCTTCCTTCCTTCCTTCCTTCCTTCCGCCCTCCCACAGTTTGAAATAACTGTGTGACATCCAGGTGGATATTTCCTGTAGGCATCTGGAGATGTTCAGGAAGGGACTCAGGAAAGAACTGAGACCTAGATATGGAGATTGGAAATCTTTGTATCAAGAGATGTGATAGCTGAATCCATAGGAGCTGTTGAGACCAATAAGAAAAAAGAAAAAAAAAAGTAGAAGGATAAAAGGAGATCTTCTGGGAACATAGTTCCGGAGTTGATCCTTAAATAGGAAAGGGAAGCATGGTTTGGTATTTCACAAAGATGGTTGAAAAGGAAATTTCATGCTATAGAGAAGAGAACTATATCTGGTAGTGCTATGAAAAATTCTGGGAGGAGAAAGTATCCAGGAAGACTGAATGGTCCACAGTGTCAAATGAAGCAGAGAGGTCAAGGAAAATGAAGATGAGAAAGGGCATTGGATTGAGCAATAAGGAGATTATTATCATCATTAATAACAATAGCCTTACAATTATTGAGTGTTTTACAATTCACAAAGATACTTTTTAATATTAACCTTGTAAGGAATACAGGGCAGGGTAGTATTATTGACAATTTTATAGATGAAGGGAGAAAATGAAACAGGGAGAAGTAAGCGGCAGAACTGGAGTGAGAAAAAGATGAATTTGAATCTTGACTTATTTAATTTCTGTCAGCCTTAATTACCTCACTGGTTAAATGGGGAAAAATAAAGCTACTGGCTCCACAGGCTTGTTCAGGGGTATCCATCGAGATAGCATCTATGCAAGTGCTTTGCAAACAAATAATTTAGCTTCAGTGTTTTAAGTGGCAAGTCTCTAAGCCTATAAAATGCAAAACAAATCAGGACCTGCTTGGGTAGAAGGAGTTCCCTATCTCAATGAAATAGCATCTCTGGATCTTATGTGCATACTATTATCATTAAATGTCTGATGGATTGGCAAAGGTCTTAGCTTAGACACTGACTATATGACCTTGTTTAAATAGCCTAATTTCTCTGCTTTTCAGTGTCCTCACTTACAAAACAGGCTCTGAGGTCCTTTTCATGTCTAAGATCCTCAGATTTTTTTTTTTTTTTAATGGACTTGTCAAACACAAGTCAGAAAGCTAAAATTCTTCCTGAGGGAGTCTGGTCAAATGTCTGGATAGGAGCCTGCTTGGTCTTGTTTAATTGCTCTAAAGAGAATTGATTGTTTTCAGAAGGAAAGAAGGAAGATCTTTGGGCTGTTTATCCCAACTACACAAACTGTAAACCTAGGAATCTGCACGTCCTAGGGGAGCATCTCAACCTCCCCCAGTGCCTTTCGACAAAGTGTTGACTGAAAAGGAAGTTTTTCTTAAAGAGATAAGTGATCCCTTGAATGTAAACTGCGGATGAGTGCAGAGGGAAACATTTTGTTTACTAAATACTTTCTGGGTGGTAGACACTAACCTGAAGCCCAAAAAAACCCCAGAAGCCTCTTCCAGGACCAGGAGCTTTTAAGATCTCTGTTGCAAAGTTTGCTCAATTATGATGAGTAATTTTTCCAAGCTAAAGAAGTTCTTTAAATACCTCCAGTGCTGTCACTAGGGCTCACTTCCTTTCTGCTAGCAACTATGTATCTAGCATTTTGGTATAGGGTGGAGGTGGACTGATGTGTGTGCTTGTTAATGTGTACATTTGAGGAGGAGAAAAGGGCAAGGTCCAAGTAAACCTTATAGGAAAAAGAATTCTATCTCCTGAGGAGCTCTAGACTGACTGTGACCTACTAATAGAGGCTTTTTACCTGTTGATAGAAAGGAAACAGGAAGAAGAGAATTTATGTAAACTTTTATTGATTTTAGATGTTTAGTCCTAGTGAAAATAGTGTTTCTTTTAAACAAAGTTGGAAAACGATTTTCATTTTTTCCTTATCTGCTGAAGACTTTCTATAATAGAATCCAATGTATGATCTAAGTTTCTAGGATGCATAGATGGAGAAAGATAATATATAGTTGTATAATACACAAATATCTATCTATCTATCCATTCATTATCCATCCATCCGTTTTATCTATTCTGTCTACCTATTTCCTCTACCTATCCACCTATCCATCTCTCTTTCTCCCTCTCTCTCCATCTAGGTGAATAAAGCATTTGTTAAGGGCTCAGTGGATAGATTGACAGGACCGAAATTGGAAAGATCTGAGTTTAAATCTTACTAGCTCTGCCATCCTGGGCAAGTCACTCAATCCTGTTTTGCCTCAGTTTCCTTATCTGTAAAATGAATTAGAGAAGGAAATGGCAAACTGTTTTAGTATCGTTGCCAAGACAACCCCAAATGAGATTACAAAGAGTTGGACATGGTTGAAAAATAATTGAATGACAACATATGCACAATACACACATTCCTATTGTAATATGTTATATATTTTTATTATATATTGAAATGTTTTGTTCCGTACCTATCTGCTATTTTAATAATATAGATAATTCCCTCATGTGGAAAGTTCTTCCATCCATGCTGGCAACCACTTGTCTTAAAGTGACAGCCTTGGACAGTTATTGCAAGCAATGAAAAGTTTAATAACTTGGCCATGATCCCACAGCCAGTACATGCCAGAGGTGGGAAATCAAGTCTTCCCTCTGCTATTCATGAGCTAGGTAATCATGATTGTTCCTCAGTACCCTAAACTGTTTTAAGTGGCCAACGGGCACTGTGGAAGGAATTCCTACACAGGGAGGAGTTCCCTACATCCAGGAAATCACCAAGGCTGATAAAAAGCATATATTCTTTTTTATCTCAACCAAAATCTTACTCTTTTGCTATACATTGACCTTGAGTAATGTTGTGGAGCATAGACTATCTGCTTGTCTGCTCTGCAAGAACCAGCCTGAGAAATTCAGAGAAGAATATTTTCAATATAGATTGACTATAAGATGATGACTTTTTTTGGATGTTGTGGTTCAACACAGCTTTTTAAGACCATTGATAGGAGATTGTCTTGAGAAGTTATAAGGATGAAGGCATTTTGGTAGTTTATTTTATTTTTGCAATATTAGTGGATGTAATTGCCACATAAAAATCACAGATGTTTTAGAAATTTATGCATATTCATAAAAATGTAAGGACACCATATAATCATAACTAGCTTTTATATGCACATTAAGATTTGCAAAATGCTTTGATAGAAAAACCTGGGTTCCAGTCTTGTGTTTGATAAATGTTGACTCTGTGGTCCCTTATTCACTTAATCTCTTTATTCACTAGACTGAGGAGAGTGCCAGCCTGTATTGATAGAGGGAGTTTCATAGAACTGACCCTGAAGACCTGGGTTCGATGATTGATTCTAACATCTCTTGGCTGTCTTACTCTGGGAAAGTCACTTGGTGTAGACAAGTTTCTAGGAGTAAGTCTTATAGTCTGGGGCAAGAAAACTCCCTTTATTAATGCAGCTTGAAACCTTTTCTGAGAGTTCTCAGAGACAATGCTTGGGTTTTCATAGCCAGTATATGAAAGAAGGTTTTTGACCTAAATTGATAGAGGGACTTTCCCTCTGTAGGAAGGGGAGACACAGAGTCTTAGAAAGCACAGAGAAATTAGAATCACAGACATATGGGAGGAGGTGCTAATCTGTATTAGTAGAGGGTTACCTCTATTTTTTTTTTTTTGACCTTTACTTTGAATTAGTAGAGGGTTATCTCTGTTTTGCATCTAGTTCTCATTCTTACCCATACATACATATATATGTATATATACATGTATATGTATGTATGTATGTATACGCATTACAGTAGAGCTAAGTCAAGAAAGATTGGGGAGATTCTAAGCAGATCTACCTATCTATCTACCTACCTATAGCTCTGTCTTTCTCTCTCTGACTCCTGTCTGTGTCTCTTTCTCTCTCTCTCTCTCTTGTCTCCTCTCCCTCTCTCTCTCCCTCTCTCTCTCTCTCTCTCTCTCTCTCTCTCTCTCTCTCTCTCTCTCTCTCTCTCTCTCTCTCTCTCTCTCTCTCTCTGTCTCCTCTCCCTCTCTCTCTCTCTCTCCCTCTCTCTCTCTCTCTCTCTCTCTCTCTCTCTCTCTCTCTCTCTCTCTCTCTCATCTCTCTCTCTCTCTCTCTCTTTCTTTCTCTTTCTGTCTCCTGTCTGTCTGTGTCTTTTTCTATCTATCTCTCTCTGTCTGTCTGTCTTTCTTTCTTTCAGTCTCCTGTCTGCCTCTCTCTCTCTCTCTCTCTCTCTCTCTCTCTCTCTCTCTCTCTCTCTCTCCCTCTCTCTCTCTCTCTCTCTCTCTCTCTTTCTCTCTGTCTTTCTTTCCCTCTCTCTGTCTCCTGTCTGTGTCTCCTTCTCTCTCTCTATCTCTCTCTGTCTGTCTTTCTTTCTCTCTCTGTCTCCTGTCTATCTCTGTGTCTCTTTCTCTCTGTCTTTCTTTCTCTCTCTGTCTCCTGTCTCTCTCTCTCTCTCTCTCTCTGTCTTTCTTTCTCTCTCTGTCTCCTGTCTCTTTCCCTCTATCTCTGTCTGCCTTTCTTTCTCTCTCTGTCTCCTGTCTCTGTCTCTTTCCCTCTAATCTATCTCTGTCTGTCTTTCTTTCTTTCTCTCTCTGTCTCCTGTCTGTCTGTGTCTCTTTCTATCTCTCTCTCTCTCTGTCTTTCTTTCTCTCTCTGTCTCCTGTCCTGTGTCTCCTTCTCTCTCTCTATCTCTCTCAGTCTGTCTTTCTTTCTCTCTCTGTCTCCTGTCTGTGTCTCTTTCTCTCTATCTCTCTGTCTCTCTCTCTCTCTCTGTCTCCTGTCTATCTCTGTGTCTCTTTCTCTCTGTCTTTCTTTCTCTCTCTGTCTCCTGTCTGTGTCTCTTTCTCTCTATCTCTCTGTCTCTCTCTCTCTCTCTGTCTCCTGTCTATCTCTGTGTCTCTTTCTCTCTGTCTGTCTTTCTCTCTCTCTCTGTCTCTGTCTGTGTCTCCTTCTCTCTCTCTATCTCTCTCTGTCTGTCTTTCTTTCTCTCTCTGTTTCCTGTCTATCTCTGTCTCTTTCTCTCCGTCTTTCTTTCTCTCTCTGCCTCCTGTCTCTTTCTCTGTCTGTCACTCTGCCTCTCTCTCTTTTTCTCTCCCTCTCTCCATCTATCTATCTCTGTGAATAAATCAACAAGCATTTATTAAAGACTCAGTGGATAGATCTCCAGGACTGAAATTAGGAAGATGTGAGTTTAAATCTTACTAGCTGCAAATCCTTAAGATGATTAAAACCAAATTGACCTTCCTTCTGCTAAGTATTTTCCTAGGAGGAAAATGGAAAGGAGGAAGAGAAAGCCCTTCACAGCATCTGTTTGTGTGGAGTGAAAGGCACACCTGTCTAAGCTTTAAGGGTGGTCAGTTATCAAGGACCATAGAAATGAGAATGTAGGAAACTGAGAAGCCCCTCAGGATAGACAAATGGGGGCTATTGAAAGAGAAGGAAAAACCAAATCCCTACTGATATGGAGATTTGGGGCTTGGCCAGGCCCTTTCCCCTCAGCCAAATTGGCTGTGATTCTCGGGTCATAGAGGGGTCACCGGGGACTGGAGGAAGTATCTGGCAGTTTTAAGTCACTCGCTTTTGGGGACAATTAGAGGTTGGTTTAGGTATTTTAATTGGGGAGAGGAAATAAATCTGCTGGGAGGTCTGGTCTCCAGATCTGGGTCATAGAAGTCTAATTTCAGAGGTCATCTGGTTCAATCTCTCATTTTAACAGATGAGGAAACTGAGGCTCTGAGAGACTTAGTGACTTTACATACATAATTGGAACTTAAAAATTCAGGGGATTCCTTATAAAAGCCCAGTCCATATCACATAAGAGGCTTCTTTTAAGGAAAAGTGCTGTCCTAGATTTGTAAACATTTTATTTTAAGGCTGTACCTATTTATGAGAACAGTATAGAGCAGGAGAAGAGAGCTGGGTTTATAGTTACAGAACAAATCTCACCTGTGTAACTACTACATTTATGATCTGCAAAAAAAAACCCTCACTTCCCTGAACCTCAGTTTCCCTATTTGCAAAAAGAGAATAATTATATCAATTACTTTCCTACGGCTGTTGGAGGATTCAATGAGATGAGAAATGTGAGGCTTTCTAAGTTTTAAAGACTTATAAATATGTTAGCTATTATGATTTTAAAAGAGAATAATTGAAAATTAAATTGCTCATGATATAAAAAGTAGGTGGAAGTACATGAGCTCTTTAAATCTATAAACAGTTCAATTTGAATCAATGTTCTTTTTTGATAGTCAACAAAAAAGTAAATGAAATGGGATATAAATGACTCATTAATTTTATGAATATCAAGATGAGGTCTGCTCTATTTATTAAATGCTTTGGATAAGTACTTAAGAAAGCCTGACTGTTTCCTACCTTCATCAAGGAGGCTTTCAATGAATCTGTAGATTATGTTTTCAAAAATTTAAAATCAATAAGCATTTTTTAAAATAAAGGATCTCCTGTAGTTTTTCAAGAGTTTTTTTATTTGGAAAAAAAGGAAAAACTAAGTTGTTTCAATTACTATTTTATCTCTACTATTTTTATGGCAAAAAAGCTTTGCAGTCTTAATGCTTTTTTTGTTTGTTTGTTTGTTTGTTTGGAAAACACCTCCACAAACCAGCAATCCACATGAGATGTCATCTTGGCCAACTCTTTGCTGATAGGGACCATCAGCAGTTTTAATCAACATATACCTTTTGACAAAAATGAGATCTCTTTTTCATTTCAAGGAAATTATCAGAGCATTATTGCTAGGGAAAGGCAAACCTGAAATAGTTTGATTCTGCCCCTTACTAGCTGTGTGACTTTGGAAAAGTTTGAAAAAGCTCTAAATCTCTAAAGATTTTACAATTTCATATCCTTGTGGCTTGCTATATTTTAATGAACTAAATCAAGCCGTATTTTGCATTTTTCATTCATTTTATTTTAAAAATATTTATTTCTTTTGTTTTTAAATATATCCATCCTGAGATTGTTCCTCTTCCCAGAGAGCCGTTTCTTCTAACAAAAATTTAAAAGGAGAAAGGGAAAAAGCAGTTCAGTCAAAGCAACAAATATTTTAAATTCTATCTGATAGTAAACATTGTCATAGATTTGGAAAAAGCCTCAGAGTCTATGTAACTCACTGCCTCATTCTACAGATGAGGAAATTGGGGTCAAGAGAGGAGAAGTGACTTCCATAGAGATGCACAGCTAGTAAATGGAAAGAAAGAAAAAAAATCACTTTAAAAGCACCTTCTATGTGCCAGGAACAGCTATTGGATAAAATGATGGACCTCGAGTGAGAGGACTCATCTCTCTGAGTTCAAATCTGGCTTCAGATACTTCCTAGCTGTGTGACCCTGGGCAAGTCACTTACTCCCAATTGCCTCAGCAAAAAATAAATCAATCAATCAATCAAATAAAATATATATTAAATATTTAACAAAATAAATAAAAAGACTAATTTGTGGTTTTTTAAATGTTACAGTGGCAGGGATCTGTTTTTATTTGAGTTTGACATCTCTGATGTAGATAATTCTCTGAAGATCCCCCTATCAATTTGTTACTGAATCATTCTTTTTCACTTGGGTTCAATTCTCCATGATCTCATTTAAGGTTTTCTTGGCAGAGATACCGAAGTGGTTTGCCATTTCCTTCTCCAGCTCAATTTACAGATGAAAACAAAACAAATAGGATCACTAGGTGACTGAGGCTAAATTTGAACTCACAAAAATGAGTCTTCCTGATTCCCAAGTTGGTACTGTTTTCTGGTTTCTCCACCAACAATACAAGTAGACAATTTATATAGTCTTGAATAGTTATCTGGGGGCACAGATAATTCAAACAGAGCACTTATGAATTTTGCAGACAAGGTTCTTTTCGTTGCATCGTGATAATTCTCTTTTCCCCTGAAGATGTGTATGCACTCATGTATGTACGTGTGTGTACACGTGTGTGTGTGTGTACACGTACATATGTGTGCCTTTGTGTGTCTGTGTACATTTTGACCTTTGGTTTCATCAGGGTAGGAACCTTTCTAGACTGGAAATGTCTTCCACTGATTTATTTCAGCAATTGAACTGCAGCTAGCACACATAGACTTTGAGTAACTAACCTATAGTCACATAAGTAGCAGGAAGTGTAGGTTTTATATATATATATATATTCAATTCCTTCTCTCTCTCTCTCTCTCTCTCTCTATATATATATATATATATATAGAGAGAGAGAGAGAGAGAGAGAGAGAGAGAGAGAGGGAGAGAGAGAGAGAGAGAAAAAGAGAGAGAGAGAGAGGGAGAGAGAGAGAGAGAGAGAAAGAGAGAAAGAGAGAGAGAGAGAGAGAGAGAGAGAGAGAGAGAGAGAGAGAGAGAGAGAGGAGAGAGAGAGAGAGAGAGAGAGAGAGAGAGAGAGAAAGAGAGAGAGAGAGAGAGGAGGAATTGAATCCAAGTCCTCTTGTCTTCAGATTTGGCCCTTTATCTACCTCATCTCTATCAAAACATTCTATTATCTAATAAACTCTTATTAAGTACCTATTAGATTCCAGGAGGCTCTGGGAAGAAAAATAGCAATGAAATGTCCCCCTGCTCTCAAAGTACTTGTTCTATTGGACTGGACAAGATAATCGCTGAGATAGTTTCTAGTTCTGAGATTCTGGGAATCCTATGGTGAATCTGTTTATGAAGTGATGTGTGTACATGACTTAATCTCTAATTTAACTTATTGTTGTGATATGTCTTTTTGTGTACAGTACATGAGTAGTTAGTGCCCAATAAATGCAAGAGAATCATGTATCTTTAGCTCTGCTTCCTAAAACATTATATAATATATATTCCTAATATAGTTTGGACAGTCACAATCAGGGTTATCATCTTGTTTGAAAAGGTAGATGAGAGCATGAGACACGGTTTCCAGATGATTGAGATGTTACTCACCAAATTAAGAAGCCGACTTCTGCTTTTCATATTGTTTCCTGAAAAACGTGTCAAGGGAGACAGGCTAACAGAGTATGTGGATGGGATTTCTGGATAGATTCCATGATAGACTTGATGTCATGGACTTATAGGTTCATTGAATTTTATAACTCAAAAAGTCTTTTACCCTAATCCTCTTATGTTATAAACAAGGGAACATTTACAATCCCCCAGTTACGCTAATTAACACTCCCCTCAACATTCATCTTTTGTATGGGCCATCCCTCATGTCTGGAATGTGGTCCTTTCTTACCTTTGCCTAGAAGAATTGATGACTTCCTTTAAAGGTCAGCACAAATATCCCTTATTACAGGAATCCTATGATGCACCCCCTCCCCCAATTGCTTTATCTCAGCTTTATGTTCAATTTTCTGTACATGTGTTGTCTACTTTCTACCCATATAATGGAAGGTCCTTCAGATCAGGGGTATAGGAGGCTTTTAATAAGTGCTTGTTCAATGAATGTCAAATGCATTGTTTAAATTGGATTTTTTTTTTTTACCTTTTGTATAGCTAGAAGGTCAGGCAGGGCCAGATCCAAGCAGCTGTTGGTGATGAGAGTCAAGAAACATGAGGAAAAAATAGTTATAAAAGAGTATGGGTGATTTTGATGGGGATTAAAAAAAAAATCACTTGTACGGTTTTGGATGGCCACTTAGCTTCCTTTTAGCCCTGAGATTCTATGATCTTTATAATGAATCTCTTAAGAAGTCACTGTCTTTTTCTTACCAGATAAAAGAAACAAATAATAGGGAAGAAAAGTCAGATAATTCTACTTAAATCTCAGCGTGAGTTACCTATATTATAGGACGGAATTGAAAGTGCCCTGAAAAATCAGTTCCTCACTTTACTGATAAAGAAAGAGGCCCCCAAAAGCTGACATGACTTTCCCATAGTTCAATAGGTGGTAAATTAGTAGAGGTGACATTTAAACTTAAGTCTTCTGATTCTAAAATCAATATTCTATGACTGTATTATTCTGCCTCTCTTCAGTACTTCATCTCTGTCTCATTTCCTTTTCACCTCCAAACCATTCTCTCCTTCAGGAGGTAAGTTCAATAACCTCAAACAATATCCCTGGTACAAACTCCTGAAGGATTGGAACCAGGTGAGGGCTGGCAAAATGTTTAACAACTGACTGAAGAAAACGACTCAGGACTTACTTTTAAATTTACTTGGAATTATTAATATTTTCTCTATCTGCTATTAAATTAGAAAATAAATAGAACAATAAGTTGAACCCAGCTTTGTAGTATTTATTAATTTCCAAGGTATAAATGTTTACAATGAAAAAATAATATTTGGCACTTGAGAGCTCTTTCAAGCTGATTCCAACCTACCCTTAGCAGAATTGTCTTGCTTACTTGCATTTCTCAGCAATTCAGCATACAATGATTAATGGAAGTTGAATTTTCCCTTTATCTCTCTCCTTCCCTCCTCTCTCTGTCTGTCTCTCTTTCTCTCTCTCTCTCTCTCTCTCTCTCTCTCTCTCTCTCTCTCTCTCTCTCTCTCTCTCTCTTTCTCTCTCTCTGTCTCTGTCTCTCTGTCTCTCTCTCTCTCTCTCTGTCTCTCTCTGTCTCTCTCTCTGTCTCTCTCTGTCTCTGTCTCTCTCTGTCTCTCTCTCTCTCTCTGTCTCTGTCTGTCTCTGTCTCTCTCTCTCTGTCTCTCTCTGTCTGTCTCTGTCTCTCTGTCTCTCTGTCTCTCTCTGTCTCTCTCTGTCTCTCTCTGTCTCTCTCTCTCTCTCTCTCTCTCTCTCTCTCTCTCTCTCTCTCTCTCCTCTCAATTTCTCTATCTCAATTGTGCTTACTTTAAATATTGCTTCCCCTCAGTTTTTTACTCACCCAGACTTCCTGCCATTAGGAAAATTAGACCCACCAACGAGTCCATCAAACTCTAACAATGCTCATCTTGCTGTGAACTAGAATCTCAGGACAAAGGGGCCTCCATGGCCTTCCACAAGCATCTGCACTGAATGGAAGTCCACTGGGAGAGATTGTTAGCAGATCTTTTTTTTTTTCAGAGAGAAACATCCTTCAGATCCATGGGAAATTTGATAGTCCTCGGTCTATGCCCCTAAAATAAGCTCTTTTCAGAGGTTTCCCAAGCTGTTCCTGCCTCTTGACAAGACGGGCCTCTAGGTTTGTTCTCAGAAGCTGTTCCATTGATTGCCATGAGCCTATATCTTCATGCAGATAGTTTGAATTAATTTAATTTTGGTAAGAGATGGCTTTCAGTCAGGGTGCCATCTTTTTCTGAGTAGACTGGTAGAAGCATATAGGAACTGTTGGTCTGTTTGAGCAGATGGATCATCCAGGGATATATTTCACCCAAGGAAAGCCTGAAAAATATACCTAGATGGGGAAAGATCTCCAGTACTTTTGGTAGATTCTTTGTGGAAGATTTATGGGAGGTCATGGGCCATAGTGGAGATCATGGATCCAGGAAAGTCTATTGAAATAAATATCCCCAAAATTTGTATAAACTCTAGTGCTTTTATTATTGATCTGGAGAGTCAGAGAGAGAGGGAAATGTGTACAAACGATTGGTCTGGATCAATTCTTTAGCCTGGATTAACTCTTGAAGTGATAGGGGACCATGGTGTAAGATACTTAGAAACTGAGAGTCCGAGTTCTAGATTTAAAGTCTAGAAGATCCCTGGTCAAATATTACTTCTTGGGCTTGCTAACTTGGTGATCGTGAGCAGGTTCACTCTAGTCCTCAGTTTTCTCAACTGTAAAAGGGGTATAATGATACTTTTAAAATCAGTTTTTTAGGATCATTGAGAAATTCACAAGTGATAATATATTTAGAGCTGAAATGGCCATCTAGTCCACTCTTCTTATTTTATGAATGGGGAAATGGGCTCAGAGAGGTTAATTGGCTTGCCCAAGTTAATCGACCATGCTGTGTCCTACAGCTCATAAAGTATCTGAGCTCAAATTTAAACGGAGTTCTTCCTGACTGTCCCCTGTGCTACCTAGCTGCTTTAGCACTAGACAACAGCAACAACAGAATTGAACTCCAGCATTTGTGTGGGCAGGGAGGAGGCTCAGTGCATAGATAGAGCACTGGTGGGTCACATCCAGCCTCAGACACTTCCCAGCTGTGTGACTCCCAACAAATCACTCGGTTAACTCATCTATAAGATGAGCTGGAGAAGGAAATGCTAGGAAAACCCCAAAAGAGGTCACAAAAGATCAGACATACCGGAAAGAACTGAACAACAATAGCAGCATTTGCATAGAGCTTTAAGGTTGACAAAAATTTATTTATATTTATCTCAGATGAGACTGCTAGGTGGAAGTGATTAGTGTATTGGTCCTGGAATCAGGAAAATCTAAGTTCAAATTTAACCTCCAGTGCTTATTAGTTGTGTGATCCTAATTAAGTCACTTAACCTCTGCCTGCCTCAGTTTCCTGAAGTGTTAAATGGGAATAACAGTACTTGCATCCCAGGGTTGTTGTGAGGATCTAATGAATTAATCTTAGCACAATGCCTGACACCTAGAAAGTACTACAAAAATTGCTTATTCCTTTCTTTTCTCTTCCCCTACTTGAACCTTCAATAGATCTCAGACACTGTCTACACTGCTCTCTCTGACCCCCTTCTATAGAATTCTGCTCCTGTTTCCATTTTCTGGAAGCTATGTGCTAGAGCATCATTTTATTTTTATTGTCTGTCTCCGTTTTTCAGACCCTCCAAAGTGAGCATGGAAATGCACTTAAATTTCCATCATCCTCTTCAGAGCATCGCCTTGGTTACTTGGTTAAGAATCAGACATGCTTTGATTTTTCTGGGTCCTGAATGGAAATGGAATTTGAAAAAAAGAAAAGGCAACGAGGGAAGGGACTTCAATGTTGGCTGCAGCGTCCAGGGGTTGTGTTGCCAACAAATAGTGCTATGAACGAATGAATTACAGTAAATAGTAACAGAGAAAGGAAAAATCCCAACCCCCTCCAGTGCCAGCTTCCTCAGAAGGACTAGCAAAGAAGGTGGCTCCACCACTGGGATGGATGAATATGCTGTGATCTGATGTCCTTTTCTAACAGGACTGGGTTGACTTGAACAGTGTCTCCTTTGTACAGTGGATTAAAAATTCCTCTACTTTTTTCTGTTTGGGGGGGATGGGAGGGAGTGGTAACCTCTTGCCACTCCATTCCTTTCTGCTTATCTGCCCTGTCTGTTGCTTCCTTATATGGCCATTCTCGGAAGTGAAGGAATTTGGATGTGATGGGAAAGGGTAATTCTAACTGGGCTCGATGACATTCATGTCAGGCAGGAGATGTATGGGGGTCACCCTGCAGCAGATAAACACGAAGCAGACATCTGCTGAATCCCATCGGCTTGTTCACTTCAGTCACCTAAAATGCCAGTGGACCAAAATCCCCGGCATCTCTCCCTCTCCTAGTTCTTTAAGACCTACACACATGTGGAATACATGTTTGTATTTATGTAAATACACCACACACATGTATACAATAAATGCACACACATATATTATATTTATGTGAACATATATACATAATAACATGTATATTTGTATTTATGCAAACAGATCACACACATGTACACAACAATGTACACACATATTTGTATTTATCACACACATATATTCATGCAAACATATTGCACGTATGTATACAACACACGCATATATTTGCATTTATGCGAGCACATGTGTGAATACATGCATATGTTTAAATATCCGGATCTATGATTTCATTTGTATGAAGAACTCCTTTGTGTGGAATCTCTCTCCAGGGATTCCTAGCAGCAACTGGTCTGAAACTTAAAAGTGTCTGAGAGATGTGTGGTGTCCTGAGTGATCCCACAGGGAAAGTGCATCAGAGAGATGTAGGTCTGAAACCCAAGTTTTTCCAGCCTTGGGGCTGACCCTCATTCACTGTGACACGGCTTCTCAATCTGTTTTTGCATGCTTTGCATGTAGCTTGGTGAAGCCTATGTATCTTTTCTAAGAAAAAAATTCTTTTAAATAATTGAAAAAAAAAAAGAAAGTTACATTTTATTTAGTTAAAAGATAATTAAGTGCAATGGAGAGTGCCAATCCTGGAGACAAAATACCTGGAAATCTGCTTGAAGCAATGTCTTCTCATTTAAATTTGTTTTTACTTTCAACATTTTCTTTTTTTTTCTGATGAAAGCTTAAGTGAATACGCTGCAGTCTGATGTCCTTTTCTAACAGGACTGGTTTGACCTGTTTTTATTTGCAAATTTATATATACATATATATATATATTCTCAATTACATATAAAAACAAATTTAACATTAAAATTTTTTTGAGTTCCAAATTATCTCCCTCTCCTCTATTTTTTTTTTAAATAAAGGTAAGTGTCTTCTTCTCCTTCTCCTTTTTCCTATAAAGAAGCCTTTTATTATTAATTGCAGAACCATGGACACATACATGCCCCAAGGCATCCTTTTCCTGTTCCCTCCACCACCATGTTTGTATACTATCACAAATCAAAATCTCAGAATCTTGGAATTAAGGCAAGCACTTTGATGCAGATTATACGTGTGCAATCATGTAAAACAAGTGATATATTATCGTGATCATACAGCCAAGAATTTATCAGAGGTGAAATGACTTGATTCCAAGGCTTTTGGAGCTTCTATGGTACAGTGCCTTTCCTTGGTTTCTTTACTTGGAGATAAATACTAATGAACAGATAGAGTGTCTGGAGTCAGGAAGTCTCCTTTTCTTGAGTTCAAATTTGACTTCAGACTCTTCCTACTGTGTGACTCTGGACAAGTCATTTAATCCTGTTTGCCTCAGTTTCCTTATCTGTAAAATGAGCTGGAGAAGGAAATGGCAAAGCATTCTGCCAAGAAAACACCATAGGGGGTCACAAAGAGTTGGACATAACTGAAATGACTCCAATTTTATATTCTTCTTCACATTGTAAAAAAAGAGCCTTTCCTCTCCCTTATCACATCTTCCTATCAACCCTTTGAGGTAAGTAGGGCAGATATTACTATATCTGTTTCATTCCTGAGGAATCTGAGACACTAAATTGTTTCAGTATTTGCCAAAGTCAGAGTATTTTGTATTATGTGAATAAAAATGCAAAGATTTGAATTCTCACCTTGTCACTGTCCAGACAACCTGAGTTCTCACCTAGTAATCCTAACAATTCTGTATAAGTCAAAGTAATTTGACTGAAACCATTCAACTAAGGGGTAACCAAGCCTTAAGATCCAATACTGTTGGCTCCTATTTTTGGGTTATTTTCCCCAAAAAACTCATTCAAGTTTGGACTCTAAAGCTGGAGATGAGGAAATTTGCCATCTCTATTGCAGCCTCAAATCAACTTTTGCACCTCAATAGCAAGTAAAATTCGCATTTAATAAAGGTATATTGATTTGAATGAAGTGAAAATAACCTAGAATGACCATTTTTCCAAAATGAAATTCTTCTACTCAAAACTACAAAAATGGGGAGAAGAGTGCCAACAGTTTACTTTTTTTTTTTTTTAAACCATTCTCATGTTCTTTTTATGGAACATGGTAGAATCTACCAAATTATCTAAAGGTAGCTCTCTGACACTAAAAAAGAAAAATATCCGTTTTGTAAGGAAGAAAAGAAATCTGTGGGAAGTAGGAGTCCCAATCAGACTTTACTAGGGCTGCTTAAGAAACATAAGATCTGGAGCCATACTACCATTTTCTTTCTTCTTTTAAAGTTTTATAGATGTGTTTTTGTTTTTTCATTGGAAACATTTACAGATGGCTCCAGCTTCCCAGAAGTCTCTTAAAACAAAGTAAAGTAGATATAGGAAAACTAATAGTGAAGTGACCTCATCTGAAGGTTGCACAACATTTCACTATCTACAGCATCCCCTTTGTTGTGGTTCAGTTATTCCTGACTCTTTGGGACACTCTTTGGAGTTTTCTTGGTCACTATCTACTGTACCATCTAGTTGCTCCAATCAAGTGAGATAGAATAGAGGAAAAAAAGAGCTTTTTTCCACACAAAGCCTTGGGAAATATCAATGATTAGTGGAGGTGACATGGACTCCAACCTTTGACTTGATGTTCCTTAAAGCTGTTCCAAAAATCTCAACATAGTTTTAAGCTTTAATATCTTTAAAAGTTTAATTGCTACAGATTTACAAAGAAAATCTTAGAAAATTTCCTTATTTAATTTTTTTTTAATCTGATTTAGCTTTGTGAACTTTAAATAGTATATTTTTGGGGCAGCTAGGTGGCGCAGTGGAGAGCACCAGCCTTGAATTCAGGAGGACCTGAGTTCAAATCTGATCTCAGACACTTAACACTTCCTAGCTGTGTGACCCTGGGCAAGTCACTTAACCCCAGCCTCAAAAAAAAAAAAAAAAAAAAAAATAAATAAATAAATAAATAAATAGTATATTTTTAATTTGACCAAACTCAGTCATGGGTTGCATAGTGATAATATCACTTTTCTCCCCTACAACTAGAAAATAATACCCAATTAGGATAAAACCAGATAATCCTTTCTTTTAGGCCCAGAGGTAATTATGGATTCAGAATCAAATAGGGGAACCCCAGATTTACCAATATCAAAGGCAAAGGGAGCCCTCTTATTTAGCCACCTTAAGCACTTGATCTAGCTTCATGAAATTGTTTTTCCCTTGTGGGGTCACATCAAAGCTGTCATGTACACCTCAAAACTTCATCCTTTGGGTAATTTTAAGGCTAAAATTACAAAAGCAACTCTTTCTAATCATGGGCAGCTTCTGATGAAAATTTTTACAAAGTTCAAAAATTGATTACGTCTCACATATAACACAAAACAGTGGTTACACTGAATTTTACTTCTAAACTATCAATATTTAAAAAAAATTAAATATCTACCTCTCAAATATTGTTTTTTATGCAGTCTGTAGCCTTTACACTTCTGAAGTTATTGAATCTTAAAATTGGAGCAAGCCTCTTGGGACATTCTTTATAATCAGATACCAAGGTTCATTAATTTTTTATTGATGCTTTTTGCTTTTTATAAGTCATTTCCTAGTAAATATCCCAACTCTCTTACAACAAAGGAAAACAGGCAAAACCAACTAACAGTAGCAGATTGTATCTCTCAACATGGGCAACATTTAGCACCCATCTCCCCCTACCTTTCTATTAAGAGGAAAGAACCAAATTTTATCATCTGTCCTTCAGATCAGAGATTCTGAATCTATTTTTGTATTATGGAGCCCTATTAACAATCTGATGAAGTATATGTACACATTCTTTGAATAAAGCTTTTAAATACATAAAATAAAAAGCATAGGAAAACAAAGCAAAACAGTGATACTGCAATGCAATTAATAAAAAAAATTTTTTAAACATTTTAATTTAGTTTTGAATTCCAAATTTTATCCCTCTATCCATCCATCCCTTCCTTCTCACTTTCCTGAGATGGTAATCAATCAGATATAAGCCACACATACACAATTATGTGAAATATTTCCATATTCTTCATTTTATCAAAATATAAAAAAAATTCTGTTTGGCTAAGAATTTTTCTGAAACTTTTAAACCACCAACTATCTGCTGAATATATTTGTAATCCCTGCTCAAAACCAAGACTAATGATTCCTTTAATTCAAGTTTAGATACTCCTCCCCCTCCCCATGAAGGCAATCAAGGTTAAGTGACCTGCCCAGGATCACACAACTACTAAGTATCTGAGGTTACATTTGAATTTGGCTCCTTTGTTCTCAAGGGAAATGCTCTATCCCTTGCACCATCTAGCAGTCCACATTTAGTTACTTGTTTAGTTTTTTTTTTTTTTTTTTTTTTTTTTAAGGTTTGATCTGAGCTAAATGGTTAAATATCTTTTTTTTAAACATTTAAAAATTTTTTTTCAAATATATGCAAAGATACTTTTCAATATTCACCTTTGCAAATCCTTGCCTTTTCCAATTTTTTCCCCCTCCATTTCCTCCTCCCCTTCTCCTTGACAGGAAGCAATTCTTCTAAACATATTTCCATATTCGTCATGCTGTGCATGAAAAAATCAGATCAAAGGTGGAAAAAAACCAACATGAGAAAGAAAAGAACAAGCAAACAAACAAGAACAACAAAAAAAGATGAAAATACTATGCTTTGATCCACATTGTCTCCATAGTTCTCCTTCTGGATGAAGATGGGACTTTCCAGCTCAAGTCTACTGGGATTGCCTTGAATCACCTCACTGTTGCAAAGAACCATGTTCATCAGAGTTGATCATCACATAATCTTGCTGTTGTGTATAATGTTCTCTTGGTTCTTCTTACTTCACTTAGTATCAATTGATGTAAGTTTTTCCAGGATTTTCTGAAATCAGAACCTTATAGAACAATAATATTCCATAACATTTATATACTATAATTTATTCGGTCATTCTCCAACTAATGGGCATCCACTCAGTTTCCAGTTCCTTGTCCCTGCAAAAAGAGTTGCTATAAACATTTTTGCACATGGGGATCCTTTTCCCTTTTTTATGATCTCTTTGGGATATAAACCCAGTAGAGACATTGCTGGATCAAAGGGAATGCAGAGTTTTATAGCTCTTTGGGCATAGTTTCAAATTGCTCTGGATCAATTCACAACTCCACCCATTCTTATTAGAAACACTAGAGAGCATAGGAATAAATGGAGTATTCCTTAAAATGATAAGTAGCATCTATCTAAAACCATTAGTAAGCATTAAACGAAATGGGGATAAGCTAGAAGCATTCCCAGTAAGATCAGGGGTGAAACAAGGTTGCCCATTATCACCACTATTCTTCAATATTGTACTAGAAATGTTAGCTTTTCAATAATAAAAGAAAGGGAAATTGAAGAAATTAAAGTAAATAATAAGGAAACAAAGGTATTACTTTTTACAGATGATATGATGGTATATTTAGAGACTCCTAGAGAATCAACTAAAAAACTATCAGAAACAATTAACAATTTTTTTTAATACCCACAAAATAACAATGTCTTCCAAATTAAGCCTGCTTATGGATTTCACTTTGTAATATTTGCTTTTAGGCTAAAGTCTTCCTCTTGGGAGGCCCCTAGCTGAATAGAGGAGAGCACCTAGAAATATGAGGTCTGCACAATTTGTTAAGGGAATTGACTTGAAAGCATCTCAAACTAGGAGAGCTCAATTAAAAAGAAAAATACAAGCACTTCTTCTTTGTTAAAAGGAAGGAGAAAAAAAGTTAGAAAGGAAGAAAGAAAAAAATAAAACCTTTGTGACCTCTGGTGCCATTTGATGCTCAGGGGTGAGGAGGTGAGTGACAACTTTACAGTTTTGAAAAGAACTCTGGCTCCTAGACCCTTAACAACCTTTTAATGATGGGTTTAATCCTCTTGCTCACCAATTACAAGCCTTCCAACTATTACCTTGAGAGCAGAAGGAGGAAACAAGGTGTATTATTACAGCCCATCATCCCCTTAGTATTTCCAATTTACCTCTTTCAGACTCAGCCTGTGCAAAAAGGTCTCATCCATTCATAATTTCCAGGAATCCAGAAGCTTATGAAAAGCACTGTGGCAGATCAGACTGCCAGCAATCTGGCATTCAACCGAGCAGGGGAAATCAAATGGGGCCATCCATTAACAGGTCAGTCAGGAATCATTAAGACCCCCTCCTTCTCCTCCCTTTCCCTTGCTTTTTCTAATGATGATAGGCCTTCTGTCATTGCGAGAGATTGGGCAGCTCAGTGTGTAATAGCTTGTTGGCATTCAATCAATTCTTCCCTTTTATAAGCCTGTGGAGCCAAAGATAAGACATTTGAACCTCAGAATGCCTTCTGTCTGGCTACACCGTTGGTTTCTGTGGTCCATAGCTTTTTTTTTTTTTAAACAACTAGACAAAAACACCCAATTAGAGTAAAGCCAGCTAATCCTCTCTTTTAGACCTGGAGGTAATTATGTATTCAGAATCAACCAGGGGGGGACTTCAGAGTTGCCATAATCAAAGCCTGAAGTTTCAAACTAAAGGGTTGGCAGATGGATCAAGGATATGATGGAGACATGCTCTGTTCCCTTAAAAATTATCCTGCTGTTTATTTCAGAATGCACCAAGTTGAATGACAGTTTAATTTCCAAAGAAGGAAAATTGATTTATTTAAAAAAATAATAAAGCTAGTCATGAGATTTAAAAAATAATGCACAGATAGGTGATTCATGAAGACAGGAGTCATGAAATGAATTCTTTCTATAGCCATGAAATTTCAATTTCTTGGAATCTCTTTATTATCCTTCAAGGCTTAGTTCAAAGAAAACTTCCTACAAAAGACCTTTTCTGGTACCTGCCATTTTTAATGCCCTTTAGTGTATATAATTTTTATTTAATTATCTATATACACAAAATGTGTGTATATATGTGTATACATACATATACTTTATTTATCTGTGTACATATTATTTCCTTCTAGTAGAAAGTAAGTTCCTTGAGAGTAAGAATTATTTTGTCTTTATATTTTCAACGTCCAGCATTTTTTCCTGGCACATAGTGGGCACTTAAGAAATGGTTATGAAATGAATGAATGAATTCAAAATAATTTGCCTGTGTTTAATTCCCATTGACAGTGCATTTCTGTGTACAACTCTTGAGATTTGTTCTAGGCTCCTTATATTTTTTCTCACACCAACTGTTGTCTAGCCACACCTCCCCCTTCCTGTACTTGTGAAGTTGCTTTTTTGAAGCCAAGGGAAGAACTTGACATTTCCCTTGACGTTTTAGTAGAGTTGGAGTCCAAAATGAATCATCAGTGTGACTCTGCAGCCAAGATACCCCTATCAAATTTGCCAATGACACAAAGCTGGGAGGGAGGGCTAATAGATAGGCTGATGGTAGAGTTAAAATCCCCAAATGACCAAACTAGAAGGCCAAAGTTAATGAGGTTAAATTTAATTGAGATCGATAAAGGGCCTTCAAATAAAGGGTATTCAAAAAATCTACTCTGCAAGGATTTGGGTGGGAATGATTAAATAACCCTTCTCTTTGGAACTTTTAGTGAACTGCAAGGTCAATGTGAGTCAACAGTATGGCATGCATGACAGCTTAAAAAAATGCTAATATGATTTTAGACTTTATTAAGAGACATGTATTGTCCAGAACACAGGAAGCAATAGTCTGAAGATATCTCTAGTATTTTATTCAGTCGAGGAATCATGTTTTAGAAAGAACATGGACAAAGTAGAAGAGGCAACCAAGATGATGAAGAGATTGAAAATAATGCCATGACCTGAGCAGAGGGAATTTGGGGTAGGGGTGAGGGAATGGTTTTTTCTAAGAATTTGAAGGAAAAGGAGAACTAGGGGAAAATGACAGAAAAACATTTAGGGGCAGTGGTGGTGTGGCAGTGGATAGAACCTGAGAGTGGATAGGACTTGAGTTCAAATCTGGTCTCAGACACTTACCACTTCCTAGCTGTGTTACCCTGGGCAAGTCCCTTAACCCCAATTGCCTCAAAAAAAATTAGGTTTGATGTAAAAATATCCCAACATCTGGAGCTCTACCTCAAGAAGTAGTGAGTGCCTTCTCACTTCTGAACAAAGGCAGGGGAATCACCACTTTGGGAAGGTCATGGATTTTATGATGGAGAAGGAATGTTTAGGTATAGATTGTTGAATAAAACAGTTTCTGATGTCAGACTGTGAATGCCTTCAGAGCGTTCACCTTTCTCTGTTATACTCAGTATTTAGAACAGTGTCTGGCATTTAGGTTAAGTTAATTAGACTGTAAGAGAAGTATAGAGTCCAACATGAGAATGTGACCATCTCTTACTGGGATTTGCTTTGCTCGGAGCATATATAATGTCTAGTTGTGTCACATTTTTGAAAAGATATCGTCAAGTTGGATCAATCCAAAAGGGCAAGAAGGTGAGAAGACTAGGGGCTGTGCCATATAAAGTTCTGACAAAGGAATTGTGGATGTTTGGCCCAGAAAAGAGAAGGCCTGTTAGGGCAACAAATATTTTATTTCTTTTTTTCTTTTTTTTTAATTTTAATTTTTTAAAATTTATTTTTATTTATTTTTCTTTTTTTTAATTAATTTTTATAATTGTAACATTTTCTTTGACAGTACATATGCATAGGTAAATTTTTTTTTTTTTTTTACAACATTATCCCTTGTACTCCCTTCTGTTCCGAGTTTTTCCCCTCCTTTCCTCCACCCCCTCCCCTAGATGGCAGGCATTTCCATACATATTAAATATCTTATAGTATATCCTAGGTACAATATATATGTGTAGAACTGAATTTTGTTGTTGCAACAAATATTTTAAAAGACTGTCAATGGACTGATTTTGTCTGGCCACTGAGGCAGAATAAGGAATTGTTGGTGTTTAGTTATTATCATTGGTTTCTGATTCTTTGTGACCCCATTTCTGGAGTAGTTTGCCATTTTCTTCTCCAGCTCATTTTACAGATGAGGAAACTGAGGCAAAGAGAGTTAAACGACTTGCTCAGAGTCATAGAGTGTCTGAAGCTAGATTTGAACTCAGAAAGATGAGTCTCTTTGTTCTATGCTCTGTGGCTCTCATTTAGCATCCCCGGAACTAGGCAAAGGGACAAATTAAGGAATTATATAAGGAAAATTTAACTCCTTAGTGATTAGACTAGTCCAAAAGTAGAATGGGTTTCAAAGGGGAGAGTGATCAACCACCTTTCTTGGAAGTCTCTCTGCAGAAGCTAGATGATTATCAGGGAAAATAAAGAGCATTCTTATTATTTGGAATAGATGGCTTTTGAAATTGCTTCCAACCCTGGCATTCTATTATTCTGTGACACTAAATTCAGAACCTTGCATTAATTGGTGTTTCTAAGGTTACTCAGAATTTTAGGTGGCACAGTAGATAGAGTGCTGGGCTGGGACTGAAGAAGATTCATTTTCCTAAATTCAAATCTGATATCAGACACTTACTAGCTGTGTGACCCTGCACACACCTGTTTGCTTTAGTTTCCTTATCTGGAAAATGAGCTAGGAAAAGGAATGGCAAACCATTCCAGTGTCTTTGCCAAGAAAACCCCAAATGAGGTCACAAAGAGTCGAATGGACTGAACAAAAATACATCCATGCATCCATATACGCATACATGTATTTAGCAAAGGAAAATGTAAAATGCCCATAGTGTTTAAATGGCCTTATATTTTTTCTCTGCAAGTCATATTCATAAATAATTTGCTATAATGTTATAAGGTTAATGATTTGTTCTTCATCAAAAGGATTAGAATTTATACTTGCAGTAACATAAAAATCACAGAAACATGTTTTAATGCTTCCAATACCTTGTCAGAGTCATTACTCTAGCCACAGCTACTGAAGATCCAGAAAATAAAGGCTGGTGACTTGTTCAGTATCACGTGGTGATAAATGTCAGAACTAGCACTGGAATCCATCTAAGTCTTGGCTCCCAAAGATATGGTACCTTTTTTTTTTTTTTTTTTTTTTGGTTTTTGTTTTTGTTTTTTGACAAAGGTCACTTGTGACAATCTGAAGACATAAACTGTGAAGGTTAAATTAGCTTAGCCGATTCTAAATGCTGGGAAAAAGCATCTAAAAAAGTGATGTTACTTGGTATGAGAGGGCGTCTTCATCAAGAATCTAGTCACAGCCAAGTAAATCTTGTTCTTACCTGGTATTAAAAAAATGAATGAATGAATACATGAATGAATGAATCTAGGTTCAGTCAAGTCAATAAGCATTTATTAAGTGCTTACTACCTACCAGGCATTGTGTTAAGTGCTGGGGATACAAAAAAAAAAAAAAAAAAAGAGATATTCTCTACTCTCAAGGCACTCACAGAATAATGAGGAAGAAGGATTGAAGAACTTCAGAACTAAAAGAAAATTTAAAGTTCATCTAACTCAAACTAAATTTTACAGGTAAATAAACTGAAGGAAATGAAGGATTAGAGTTGGATTCAAATCCAAGTTTTCCTGATTTTATATCCAATATTCTATTCCTTATTCTACTCATTTCCCCCAAATCATAAGAAAACCCAGACTAGTTCCATGAATTTTATCCCAAATATCATGAATTATGTAGAACAAGCTGCATGTCTCTAAAAAGAGAATCTTAAAAACTGCTCTTCTTGCAGTCACCTAGACTTTGGCTTAGCAGCTCTTCCCTAAACTTTGAAATTCCCTGAATAACCCCCCTTCCATTAGAGCACACGGGTTCCCATCCCATCCCACCTCCAGAAGCTCTATTTCCTGGATTCTCCCCATTTCCTTACACTACTTTAAAAGCTCCCAATTTCGACTTGGAGTCTTGGCGGCACCCTTGAGGCTTCCAAATCTATATATTTCTTCTTAGGAAAACATTAATATGCCAATAACTTTTCTCTACTTTAATTACAGCTCAATTCTGGCCCCATTCAGACTGGACATTCCCACCTTTCCACCCCCAAACCAGAGATTTTCCTGGAAAGAATGGCCATTATAAGAGCCCTTCTTCCCTTTAACTATTCATACCTTGATAGAGGTAATTGTGTGTGTGTGTGTGTGTGTGTGTGTGTGTGTGTGTTTGAGAGAGAGAGAGAGAGAGAGAGAGAGAGAGAGAGAGAGAGAGAGAGAGAGAGAGAGAGAGACAGAGACAGAGACAGAGACAGAGACAGAGACAGAGAGAGAGAGAGAGAGAGAGAGAGAGAGAGAGAGAACATTTATTTGAAAGCTGCAAAAATGCAACAAAGGGAGAGGTCCTGATGAGTTTATTGTTTGTATTTGAATGATAGAATAAATAGTCATGTAAATACCAAATATGAAGACAACTAGATGTTTCTTGTGTATATGTGAAAATCATGCAAATTCTCTGGTAAATGCAACCACAGAGAGAGTTTGGTTCAATGATTGTAAATCATCTCTGATTGCAGATATGAAGGAAGGCATGAAATTGGGAGATAGAGGAGTCTCCTGTGTAAAGGACAAAATAAGAGCCATAGACTGTTCTTGGTGGGAGGGGGGAGAAAAAGAGAGAGAGAAAAGGGACAGAAACAGAAAGAGAGAGAGAGAAAGAAAGGAAGAGGGAGGAAGAGAGATGGAGAGAGAGAGGGAAGGAGGAAGAGAGAGAGAGACAGGGAGACAGAGAGAAATAGAGAGAGACAGAGAGAGAACGAGAGAGAGAGAGAGAGAGAGAGAGAGAGAGAGAGAGAGAGAGAGAGAGAGAGAGAGAGAGAGGGGGGGGGACAGAGAGAGAAAGAAAGGAAGAGAGGAAGAGAAAAAGAGAGATTGAGAGAGAGAGACAGGGAGACAGAGAGAGAGAGACAGAGAAAGAGAGACAGAGAGAGGCAAACACAGAAAGAGAAAGAAAGGAAGAGAGAGAGAAAAAGAGAGAGATTGAGAAAGAAAGGGAGGGAAGGCGAGAGAGAGAGGGAGACAGAGAGAAAGAGAGAGATATAGAGACAGAGAAAGAAAGACAAACATAGAAAGAAAGAAAGAAAGAAAGGGAGGAAGAAAGAGAGAGATTGAGAAAGAAAGGGAGAGAAAGGAGAGAGAAAGAGAGATAGGGAGAAAGGGAGACAGAGAGAAAGACAAAGACAGAGAGAAGGAGAGGGAGGGAGGGAGGGAGGAATGCCTGGTTTAGCACCCATAGGCTACCACTTCTCCATTCACATTCTCTGAGCACCCCATCAGTTTTCTGAAGTCATGAATATTCACTGATCAGTCTTGTCTCCTTTACTTTCCGCAAATAAACTCTTGCTTCACTCATCTCTGTACCTCATAATTCCCCAACCCAACCTTTCATCTTCTAATTGCTAACTTCCCAGACTGTATTATGTACTCTCTTCTCCCCAAGGGTGACCCCGACTGAACCCTTCTATTCAGGTCTCTATCCTCTCTATAATGTGGTCATTTGTTCCTCACTTTGGCTAATTCCTGAGAACCCTCCCAGCAAAGTGCTGTTACAAAGTGCTCCAATCAGTTGCTCTTAATTAGGAGTCACTTCTCACCTTTTCAGTGTTGCCCTTGCTTTTGTTCTCTTATTTCCATCTTTTCACTGTGGTAACCCCTTTGTTCTCTTTTTTCAAATTCTGTTCCTTTTGATAGGAGCAGGGCAGAGTCCCCTGGATGTGATGGGAGTGAGGAAGCTCAGCACTAAGCAAAATGCCTGGTCCAGAGCAGGTGCTTAATAAATATATATTAATGATCAATTTACTGAACTTAAAGACAGATGTGAAAAGCCATTCACTAGTGGTTTTAGTGGTTTTAAGGAATGGGACCCTTAAAGAGAGAAGGCCTCTAGAAAATGGACTCTAGAAAAGCATGGGCATTCAAAGCTCAACATAAAGTTTCATCTAAGGGAAATTTGGGGAGTAGTCTATACATGAAAAGGGGGAAAAAAAGGACTTCTTGGGTCAAGAGTCGGGAGATAATTTCCCTAAGCCACTTGTATTCTCTTATGCATGTCTGATTATTTTTGTACTGTATCTTTGAGCTTATTCTCCTATAGTTATTGAAATGGAAAATAGCTGAACAAATTGCAATCTTAGGAGATAAGGACCTGACTTTCTGCTCAAGATGGTGCTGATAAGAAATTTTATTTAAGCAAGGTGTTTTCAGTAAAACCTGGGAAGACTTATACAGACTGATGCAAAGTTAAATGAACAGGACCAGGAGAAGATTGTACCCAATACTAGCAATATTGCACAATGATGTGATTGATTTAGCTCTTCTTAGCAATATAATAATCCGAGACAATCCCAAAAGACTCATTTTGCACAATAATCTTCACCTCCAGAGAAAGAATTTATGGGAATCTGAATGTAGATTGAAGGATTTTTTTTTAAATTAATTTATTATTTTTTTGGGGGGTCATTTTTTTGGGAACATGACTATTGTGAAAATATTTTACATGATTTTACTTCTTTTTTTTTTTTTTTTTTTTTTTTTTAAAGGCTGGGGTTAAGTGACTTGCCCAGGGTCACACAGCTAGGAAGTGTTAAGTGAGAGCAAATTTGAACTCGGGCCCTCCTGAATTCAAGGCTGGTGCTCTATCCACTTCACCACCTAGCTGCCCATGATTTTACATCTACATTAAAATTATTGCCTTTCCTTTCAACCTAGAAAATTCTGTACTGACACTATCTGTATAAGCTGTGCTTACTTTTATAGGTCTCAGCTTCCTTATCTTCAAAATGAAAGGTTGTACTAGGTAATCTTTGGGCTCCTTCCATCTCTAGATCTAATGATGCTCAGATAAATGTTAACATGTCTTTCTTGGGGCGGGAAAAAAAAAAAGGATGCTCAACATATTTTTATTGATATTCTCTTTTCCTTAAATATAGACAAATCACAAGTAAATCAAGCTCTGATTTGTATCATTTGCTGATTTCTGAGTTGTAAATTTAACAACTGACTTTTCTAAGTCAGTTCAAATTGGCTCTGATAGATTCCCTTTAGAGCTATGATCTTATATTAAAGGATATTTGTTCAGAAAGTTATAGTGAGTAGGAGACTGGCTTTGAAGTAAGAAAAATCTGGGTTGAAGTCTGCCTCTGAACATGTATTGGCTGGGATTTGGGGTATGTCTCTCAGCATCCCAGACAACTCTCTAAAACTATAATTAACCAAGCAATCAATAAATATTTATTAAGCTCTTATCATTGGTGGGGGGAATTCCTCACACTCATCTAAATGGAAATCATAGTTCCAGGCCAAAAGAAAAAAAATTTGTCCTGTAGTTTTTTTTATTTCTCAAAAATTTTAAAAGATTCCAGATAATTCACCAAGATTCTTAGGTTTCAGAAGAACTTCAGACATGCATCGAGGGAGAGAGTTTCCATACCAGATAGTCCCTACACTAGAGGTAACTAGATAGGACATGGATGGAATTGTAGACCTGGAGTCAAGAAGACTAAGCCTTCAAATCTAATCTCAAATACTTACTAGTTGTGTGACCTTGGACAAATCAATTAATTTCTGCGATCCTTAGTTTCTTTATCTGTAAAATGGGTGTATAATAAGAACACCAACTTTTCAGGGTGTTGTTAAGGTCAAATGAGATAACATTTGTTAGCACGATGCCTGACATATAGGAGGGTCTATGTAAATGTGAACTATTGTTGCTTATATTATACAGGTGAAATCACTGGTCTGAATGAACTCATTAATGCACTGCTGGAAGGGCAAGTGAATCTAAAGAGTTATTTCCCATCAAATTCAAAATATGTTAAAGAAAATACTTAATAGGAGTGCTTTTGATTATCATTTTAAAAATATTCATGCGATCTCCATTTTCAGCACATCCTGCTCTTTAGAATCAGAAATATTCATTTTTTTTCTTTGATCTCTGGAAAAGATCTTCCAATACTTTACTTAAACAACATAAAGATTTTTTTCTGGCTTATCTAGTTTAAAAGGAGCTACTTTAATTCCAAAAAGAGTGATTGAAATAAACTTTAAAAAATTACTTCAGGAAAATGTCCTTATTAGTCCAGCATAATTCAATTTCTTAGCTCATCTGTCTATTTAATTTTCTTCTTTGCTTATGGTTTCCTTTGTATTCCTTAAATAGCAAGGAGGAAAATATTTTTATAAATCTCAAATTGAAAGGATTGTCTGAAACTTAAATCATTTTGGGTAGAATTCACAGAGAGGATTCTGGGAAGATGGCGGGAAAAGACAGAATTACCTGGCTCTCTCAAATTCACTCCATAAGTAATTTAAAATAACACTTTATAGAGAAATTTGGAGTAGTAGAAATAATTAAAAATTGGCAAGAAACAGTGATCCAGCTTAAGCCAGTTTGGGAAAATATTGAGAAAAGAACTTACCTCCAGGAGTGGAGATTGGATCTGATTGAAGTGCAAATAGCTCTGGGCTGATCCTATGAATCAATAAGCAACAGAGCAATTTTTCTTAATAATTTCTTCAAATATAACTCTGGCCTATGACTGTGTACCTGGAAGAGTAAGTTGCACAGGTGAGTGAAGTTGCAGAGGACAGGGATCCTAATGATTGTGGGCACTCACAGGAGAGCTTTTGGTTCTGGTGCAGGGGGTGACCTGAAGTTTGCAGCCCCTGGAGGGTTCAAAAGAAACAGCAATTGCAATACAGAATTGCTGGGGCCCCTCGTGGTGGTTCTGGGCCTGAGGAGAATACCTGAGGTCAGGTAACTAGATAAAGCTGGGAAAAAAACAGCATAAATAACCTGAAGCTTGAGACATTATTCCCCACACCTGAGGTCTAGAAGCTGACTCTAATATAAAGTTAACAGATGAGAAATAAGCCACTTAAAAAAAGTAAGCAAAGAGAAAAAACTGACCATAAATAAGATCTGTATTCAAACTCAATAGTTATTTCTATTTTTAAAAAATGTAAAATGATCTCAGATAGGATAAAAAATAAAAGTAATGCAAGAAACTTATGAAAAGAAGATCAACTAGAAAAAGATCTAAAAATTTACAGAAGAAAATAGCTTCTTAAAAATTAGAATTCGGCAAGGGGAAACTAATGACATCAAGAAATAGTAAAATAAAATCAAAAGAATGAGAAAATAGAAGAGATATGAAATCACTAATTGAAAAACCTCTCATGAAAAACAGAGGAGAGAAAATATATAATTTGTTGGACTACTTGAAAGTTATGCTGAAAGAAGTCTAGATGCTGTACTTTGAGAAATTATTAAGGAAAATTGCTCTGAAGTTTTAGAACTAGAGGGTAAAATGAAAACTGGAAAAAATACAGTGATTACCATATGAAAAAGATTCTAAGGTGGAAACTCACAGGAACATGCCTGCAGTTTTGAAACTTCTAGATCAAGAAAAAAATATTACAAGCAGGTAGAAAGAACTATTTTAGATACTCTGGAGCTATACTCAAGATAACACAAGATTTAGCAGCTTCTACATTAAAGGACTGAAGGATAAAAAATATGATAATCTGAAGAGCAATGGAAGCTGAGTTTTCAACCAAGCATAACCTACCCAGCAAAGCTGAGTGTAATCATGCATGGGAAAAATGAATATTCAATGAATTAAAGGACTTTGAGATATTTGTGAGGAAAAGACCAGAATTGAATGGAAAATTTGACCAACATGAGTTAGAAGAAACATAAGGTAAATATGAAAGACCTATTTTAAGATATTTAATAAGGTCAAACTGTTTTCTTCTAAAATGGTAAAATGTTATCTGTGACTCTTAAGAAGTTATCATTTCTAGGATAGTTTGAAAGAGTATATATATGTTTTGAGGTTGAATTGATAGAATTATCAATAATAATAAAATATTTCATTTATTTAATTTTTAATAATAAAATTGTTTTTAAAATAAATAATTTTATTTATATATTTATATTTTATATTTATTTATAACTGTAAAAATAGAATTAGGTAGGCATAAAAATCTTAATTTACAGAGAAATAGAAAGGCAAGGGATAGGAAAAGGAAGGAACTTAGGGTGTGCAGATCAAGAAACAGGAAGATAAGAGAAAAAATAAGGGAGGAATTTTTAGAAGGGATATGTAATGTCTTTTCAATATTTTTGTACTGTTTTTGAAATCCTGAACATGCCTTGAATAGGTGTTTTTCACCTTATGTCTCTGTTTGTCTAAATTATTTCCTGGGACAAGTATTGTGACTCTCTGGTGTATTGCTAAGATATCTGTGGCATATCATGAGTAAGTTAAGCTTCCTCATTCTTCTTGACTAATTTCTTATCAGGAAGATAGTCATGAAAAGAAGGTAAAGTCCGATTGTTTGCGTGCATAATAAATAAATATGTGTAGATGTGTAAAAAAAAAAGAAAGGGTGTGAATTAGGGAGGCAGTGGTTAAAAGTAAATTAGGCATCTGAGGAGAAATAGGTTTAAAAATAGAGGGAGAGAAAGATAAACAGTGAGGAAAAATATAATAGAGAGCAATTTACAACTTCTAATTATAACTTTGAATGCGACAAGGATGAATTCACTCATAAAACAGAAGTGGATAGCAGAATGGATTAAAACCCAGAATCAGACTATATATTGTTTTACAAGAAACACATTTAAAAACAAGAGATATAAAAGAGTAAAAATAAAGGGCTAGAGCAGAATTTATTATACTTCAGCTGATGCCAAAAAAAAAAAAAAAAAAAAAAAAAGCAGGGGTAGCAATCATATTCTCAGACAAATATAAAGTTAAGATAAATTTAATTAAAAAAAAGGTAAAATGAGATACTACATGACAAAAGACATCATAGATAAGTAATATCAAAACTAAACCTATATATACCAAATGCTATACCATCCAAATTTTTAAAGGAAAAGTTAAGTGAATCTGAGGTGGAAAGATAGCAAAACTATAATAGTGGAAGACTGAAAACTTCCCCTCTCAGAACTAAATAAATCTAACCAAAAAATAAATAAGAAAGAAAACAAGGAGATGATCAGAATATTAGATAAGCTAGGATCTGGAGAGAAATGAATGAAGATAGAAAAGAATGTACCTTTTTCTCATCAGTATATGATACTTTTACAAAAATCAACTATATATTAGGACATAAAAACTTTTTAGTTAAATATAGAAAGGCAGAAATACTAAATGCATCCTTTTCAGATCATAATGCAATAAAATTATATTTGATAAGAGAGCACAGAAACAGAGAATAAAAATTAACTGGAGACTAAATAATCTAATCTTAAAAAATAAACAGGGTTAAAGAACATATCATAGAAATACTAATTTTATTAAGGAGAATGATAATGAGACAACATGCCAAAACCTATAAGATTCAGCAAAAGCTATAATCATTGGAAAATTTATATCTCTAAAAGCTTATATCAATACAATAAAAAGGAGACCAATTTTAAAACTTAAAAAAAAAGTAGAAAAAGAACATAATGAAAAATTCCCATTTAAGTATCAAATTAGAAATCTTAAAAAATAAAGTTGAGATTAATACAATTGGATGCAAGAAGACAATTGATTCATTAAATAAAATCAGTAGTTGGTTTTGTTAAAAAAAATCCAACACAGTAAAATAGATACTTTTAGTGAATATGGTTTTTTTAAAAAGAGGGAAGAAAACCAAATCACTGTATCAGAAGTAAAAAGGTGAATATGCCACTAATGAAGATGAACTCAAAGCAATGATTAGAGGTTATTTTGCTCAATTTATATGCCAATAAACTTAATAATTTAGGTGAAATGGAAGAATACTTATAAGAATATAAACTGCCTAGATTAATGGAAAAGGAAATAGAATATCTAAATAAATCTATTTTAGAAATACAAATTTAACCAGTCATATATGAGCTTTTTAAGAAAAAGCACCAGGATGAAATGTATATACAAATGAATTCTACCAAAAATTTAAAGACCAACTCAATTTACTATGAGTCCTATGAAGCTCCTATTATAAAATAAATATGGTACTTATACCTAAACCAGGAAAAGCAAAAATAAAGAAAATTATAGATTAATTTCACCATATTATTTAAAATAATTTAGTTGTTCACAGTTATTCTTTGAACAATATTGTTGCTATATACAATATTCTCTTCTATTAATTTCATTTTTGATTATTTCATGCAAATCTTTCAATATCTTTTAAAAATCAATCTTCTCATCATTTTAAGTATATTATATTTTATTCCCCCAATTACATGTTAAAACAATTTTTAACATTTTTAAAAAGTTTTGAGTTCTAAATAATATTTTTCCTTCTTTCCCTCTCCTTTCCATTCCCTTAAATGGTAAGCAATCCAATTTAGGATACACATGTACAATCATGTAAAACATCTCCATATTAGTCATTTTGTATAAGAAAAGAAATTTTTAAAAAAAAGACTCAAAGAAAGTGAAAAATGGCATGCTTCAGTCTGTATTCAGACATTATCAATTCTTTTCCTGGAGACAAATAGCATGTTTCATCCACAGTTCTTTGGGATTATCTTGAATCATTGTATTGCTGAGAATTATTTAAGTCATTTACAATTCTTCATTACACAATATTGCTGTTACTCTGTACAACATTCTTCTGGTTCTGCTCATTTCACTTTGCATCAGTTTATATAAGCTTTTGCAAGTTTTTCTGAAATCATTCTGCTTGTTATTTCTTATACCACAATAATAATTCTCACAATTATGTACTACAGCTTGTTTAGCAATTCCCCAATTGATGGTCATGTCCTTGATTTCCATTTTGTAGCTACAACAAAAAGAGCAATTGTAAATATTTTTGTTCAAATAAATCCTTTCTTTAGGTTTTTTTTTTTTTATTAATGTCTTTGGAATATAGACCTAGTAGTGGTATTTCTGAACGGTTTAATATGCATAGTTTTATAGCCCTTTAGGCATAGTTTAAAATTGCTCTCCAGAATGATTGGATCAGTTCACAATTCCACCAATATCGTATTGGTGTCCCAGTTATCTCTTCCAACATTTATCATTTTTATTTTTTAAATTTTTACTAATCAATCCAATTGTATGAGATAGTACCTTAGTTGTTCACCATTTCTTATAGCACAGTAGTATTCTAAATTAATCTGATGAAAAGAAAAACAGGAAAATCAAATAACCTATAACAAAAAAACGGGGGGGGGGGAAGAAAAACTATCAAATGATAAAGAAATAAAGAAAAAAATTTACTCAGTTACATAAAATATAATTGATATCTTAAATTAATGGTTGAATATTTACAAAGTATAATACCCAGATTAACAGAACTAGATATAGGGAATTTAAATAACTTAATCTCAGAAAAAAATTGAACAAACCACAAATCAACTTGTAAAGAAAAATCCAAGGAACAAATGGACTTATAAATGAATTCTATCAAACAATTAAAAAGCAATTAATTTCAATAAAGATAACCGTGGGAAAAACAAGATTTTATTAAATTCCTCCTATGAATATAGTTTTGATACCTACAGGGTATCAAGGGAAAGACAAAGAAGAGAAAGAAAACTATAGGCCAGTATTCTAATGTACTGTCAACCTAAAACCCAATTCTAGCTGAATTTTATGTAGAAATGCTAGAAATTCATTATCATCACCACTTTTTTTTAGTTCTAGAAATAAATAGAGGGATAGCAAGAAGAAATTGAGGGAATAAGCACAGGACAGAAGAAACAAAATTAGATGACATGATGGCTTATGTAGAGAAAAGTAGAGATTCAACTAAGAATTTAATTTAAATAATTAATAAGTTAAGCAAAATTGTAGAAGATAAACTAACCCTTCATAAATCATTAGCCTTTTTTTGTATATTAACAAGAAGAATCAATAGGAAGAATTAGCTAAATTCTATTCAAAATAAAGTATAGAATACATAAAATATTTTGGGAATCTACACATAAATACATTCAAAAGAACTTATAGGAATACAACAGATCTAAATGATTGGAGAGATATTAATTGATCTTAGTTGTATTGTGCCAATATAAAAATGATATATATTATATAAAATAATTTATTTTTCTGTGCTATACAAACCATTCTACCAAAGGGCTATCTTCTAGAGTCAGAAAAAAATTCATCAGGAAAACAAAAAATCAAGAATCTTAAGGGAAATAATGAAAAAAAGGTGAGGAGGGAGCCTACTAAAACTACTTATCAAATTGTATTACAAGATGGTGTGAGGAACTATTTGGTACTGGTTTAAAAAAAAGGAAATGTTAATCAGTGGAGAACATTAGGTATACAAGATGCAGAAGAAAATTAACATGGTATCATGTATTATATACTCAGACACCAAAATGCATACATGGATAAGAACTCACATATAAAAAATGCTGGAAAAAATGGAAAACAGTTTTGGAAGAAAAATTTTTTTTTTTGGATCATAGACTCATCCCATATGGTAGAATTAACTCTAAATGGATATATAACCTAGATATATACCAATAAATGAGAGGATCAGTGAGATACTTTTTGTAAATATAGAGTTCTTGACCAAACAAGATCACAGATGACAAAATGGAAAATTTCAGTTATATAAAATTGGAAAACTTTTGCAAAAATGAAATGAAATAAATCAGTACACATAAAACTAAAAGCAAAATAGTTGATTGGGATTTTTTTTTTTTGCATCAAGTTTTCTTGGCCCAGGAGTAATATATCTGGTATATATGGGAGAATATTCAAATATATAAGCACAAGAGCCATTTTCCAATGGATAAATTGTCAAAGGCAACTATTATTAGCCTCTGAAAAAATGCTTCAAATTACCATGCAACACTTACAGATTTTGGATTTATTCTTTCAAATTTCACTCACACTGGCAAGTCAGGTCACTACAGTTGGGATTGCTGTTTTTCCACCCCAGGATCCTTAGGGATACATCTGATAGGTCGTGGCGGTGTTCCCTAAAGTTTTTGAGTCCACACCAGTTTATTTCCCCCATTGATTTTTCATTGACATCAATTAATCATCCAAACTTACTTGACTTTTGGAATATGACACCTTGTTTGTAGCATAATTGATCCAAACTACCTCTTTTCCTCCAAGTATATTCAGAGTACATTGGCAAGTGAGCTTAAGTAGAGAGCATGTATGGTTAAGACATAGCTCATAAGTCCTGGTAATTTATTTTGCTGAAGTCCCCCCCAAATTCCCCTTCAGTATTATGTGACTGTTCTGGTGGACTCCTCTTGAAGCCTTCTACTACAAACTAATTCAGAGACATTGCTTGGACATTGAAGGAAAAAGTCTAAATCCTTTTGTTTTCTTATACTTTATAGCCAAGGAGAATGAAATTGAGGTTCTCCCTCCCCTTTTCCCTGTCTCTTCCTCAACTCCTTGCCATTCACCATTTGCATCCAAGCAATTACTTCTCAGAGGTTTGGATAATGATTTCTAATACCAAACTGCTAAATAACCCAATCTCTGATTTCAAAGTATCCTCTGCCTTCCTTATCCAAACTCCACAAGTTTGACTAAGTCCCTCAAGTAAACAACAGGCTTCCTATTATTACATATAGCTGAAATACTTTGGATAAAGATGTTCCAGTCTTGTTCATACCTAATACACATCTCTGATGGATTTCATGGAGATGTGCTCTTACCTGACAAAGGTAGTAGGGCTTAGTATATTGTTACTTTAAGTGGAGTGGAGTAATGATTAATTTTGATAGTCAAGTGTTATTTATTTATAAAATAGTATTTTATTTTACCAAATACATTTAAAGATAGTTTTAAACATTCACCTTTGCAAAATCTTGTGTTCCAAACCTTTCTTCCTCTCTCCTCCCCTCTTCTCTTCTTAAGAAAGCAAGCAATTTGATATAAGTTAAATATGTGCAATTCTTCTAAACATATTTCCATATTTGTCATGCTATACACACAAAAAAAATCTGATCAAAAGGGGAAAAAACATGAGAAAGGAAAAAAACCCAAGTAAACAAACAACGAAACCAAAGAAAAATGGTGAAAATACTATGCTTTGGTCTACATTCCGTCCCCATAGTTCCCTCTCTGGCAGAAGATGACATTTTTCATCACAAGTCTATTGGAATTGCCTTGAATCACCTCATTGTTGAAAAGAGCCAAGTCTACCACAGTAGATCATCACATAATCTTGCTGTTGCTGTGTATAATGTTGTCTTGGTTCTGCTCACTTCATTTAGCATCAGTTCATGTAAATCTCTCCAGATCTTTCTGAAATCATTCTGCTGATCGTTTCTTATAGAACAATAATATTCCATTGCTTTCATATGCCATAACTTGTTCAGCCATTCTCCAATTGATGAGCATCTATTCAGTTTCCACTTTCTGGCCATTACAAAAAGGGCTGCCACAAATATTTTTACACATACCGGTTCTTTCCCCTTCTTTAAGACCTCTTTGGGATATAAGCCTAGTAGTAACTGCTGTATCAAAGGATATGCACAGTTTGATAACTTTTTTTCAGCATAGTTCCAGATTGCTCTCCAGAATGGTGGGATCACTTCACAATTCCGCCAACAATGTGTTAGTATCCCGGTTTTCCCACATCTCCTCCAACATTTATCATTATTTATTCCTGTCATGTCTGGCGATAGCAATGGTAGACAGCAACATATGCATCTGGAACCATGGTAAGACTGAACAAAATGAGAAAAGGCAGATTTGGGCTTTCAGAAAAGCCAAAATATACCTGGAAGGAACCTCTTGAGGACTCTGGGAAAAGGACTTCTACAAGCAACGAGTAATCCCTTTGCCAAATCTGTTCTCTTTGCCTGAGTTCACTTTCCCCTGAATTTATGTGTCTGTGAGAAAGAATGTTACTGACTTTCTGACTTTGGGATGATTTGTACCAATTCTAGTGATGTCTTAAGTCAAATACAGATGTATTACTCCAGGTCACACCAAAAATGTATTTGATTTGTGTTTATACAATTTGTATTTATACAAAAGTATTTAAAAACTTTTGTTTTATTAAAATTTTGTTATTTACTCATTACATTTTAATTTGGTTCAGGAGCACTTAGGAGTGTAGTGTTTGGACTGTGAGTTAGACATTTTATACTGTATTAAATACTTTTTCTAAAAGCTAAATAAGTCTGGCCAACTAATACCAAGAAATGATCAAGGAAACTGCTGAAGGCTTATGAACCGTAAAATAGCCCAACTCTCCTGCATCTTTCAGAGATTCCTAGTACCTGGGGGATACCTCATAGCGATCATCCACAGAGTCAGTGTAACTGAGGCTGGGAGAGCAGCTGCAGAGTATGTGATAAACTACCATGTACTAGGAACCCTGATCAATACTAGGAAGACAAAGACAAAAATGAGATTGTTCTTGTCTTCAAGGAGCTTACATTCTATCCTGAGTTTCAATATATACCTAAAGGATATATAGGAAAAAAACCCTCAAACCAATACATAGTCATATATTCAATGTTTATTATTCTTGAATACTTCCAAATATAAGAAAAGCTTAGTCTAATTCACCATGGCCACCATTTTGTTTATTTCTTTGCTGCCTTTTCCCCAATCCTTGATTGAGTGTTCTGTGGTTACTGCCAAGTTGCCTGACAAGTATGAATAAAGCGGAGCCTTCTAAGTCTCTAAGTGGCTTCAGCTAGATCCCTGGGACATTTGTTCCCTGAAGATCTGCTTACTTGTCACTGGTCACTGATAAAGCTAAGATTTGAGTGCATAAGCTTTGCCTGAGGGCAGCTGGCATAAATCCAAATATACTGGGAGTCCCTTTGGCTTTTTAATGAAATGGCTTATATTGAGCATGCCTGTTTTACCAGTCACACCTGTTTTTTTTTTTTTTTAATACACTTGGGCTATTTTAGTTCCATACATGTAGGCAAGAGAGTCAAGAGATTCCATGAACATCTGTTGTGGTATAGTTTGGGCACTGGGTTAAGAAGCAGTGCAACTGGGGCTTAGTTCTGGATCTGCTATTAATTTGCTACTTATTTTACCTCTTTTTTCCTCAATTATTATAATAATAATCATTAGTATTCATATAATATTTTAAGATTCACAGGTACTTGATCCTCACAGCAACTCTGGAAGATAAGTGTTAAAGAACTTGTCATATACCTCCTAAGCATTTGAAGCAAGAGAGGGCTCAACAAATATTCTCTAAGGTACATTACTAACTAGTGAATAAAATATTATTTAGCAGCTCTGGGAGAAGGGCTGATTGTGAATCACTTCCAATTGTGAATCACTTCCACTTACTCAGATCATTTAATTTATGTAGGCTAAGGATACAGTGTGATATAACACATAATCCTTCAGATTTCAATTTAGAAGATCTGAATTTGAATCCTTAGCCAGAAATTCATCTGAAGAACCTCTAGGCAAATGAATTACCTGAATGAGTCTCAGTTTCCCCATCTGTAAAATTTAGATCCTAAAACCTGTTCTGTCTACCTCACAGGGTTGTTGTGAGGAAATCTTAGGAAAGTATTATTTATAAGCATGGAGAAAGTCAGTGTGGTTTTGAGGACCTTTAAGGGTCTTTATAATCTGAGAACCAGGTTGGAATTCCAGCCCCTATTACTTGCCAGAGGGATATGACACTGAGTAGTTCTCCTCCCTTTATATGATCTTAGATCTAGAACGGAAAAGGAATTCCGTGGTCAATCTGATCTAGCCTTCTTATTTTACAGAAAAGGAAACTGAATCCCAGAAAGAATATATGTCATGCCTAAGGTCACACAGGAAAGACAGAAATTGAACCCAAATCTTCTGAATTCAGTCATACTCCTTTTTTGGTCCCTCATTTCCTTAAGTGCTAAATTAAGGGGGGGGGGTTTGGACTAAGTGAACTCTAAGTTCAATTTAACTCTACATGATTTGTCAATGAGCTCTTGTTCTCATTCCTTCTTCAAAGATATTCTTAATATTTTCTTTTAAAATTTTTTTTAGAAGTAGTTAGGTGGCACAGAGCATTGGCCCTGAAGTCAACAGAACCTGAATTCAAATCTGGCTGCAGACACTTACTGTGTGATCCTGCACAAGTCATTTAACCCCGATTGCCTCCAAAAATATTATTGATATATTTTATATCACGTGTTTCCCAGCGTATCCTTTTTCCCCTGTACCTTCAGAGTGCTTTGAATTATAACAAAGAATAAAAAATAAGGGGAAACATGTAGCAGAAATAACCAATCTATACCCATAGCACCCCACTTCTGCAAAGAAGCAAGGAAAAGTATGTGTGTGTGTGTGTGTGTGTGTGTGTGTGTGTGTGTGTGTGTGTGTGTGTGTAGGGCATCCAAGTTATTTTTCATAATGTTCAGAAAGTAGTTCAGCATAAATAAATGGCAAGCTCTCTTCAAGGCTCAGTTTATGTGTTCCTCCTTCAAGAGACCTTTGCCAGTTGTTCCCTTGGCATTCTCCCTACCTCCATCACCCCAGTCACTGTGTATTTTGTCTATTCCTTGTAGTCACCTATCTATGAATTTGATTAATTTCTTGGGAGCAAGGACTGCTTTCTCCATTAGAGTATAATCTTGGGAGTAGGGATTGTTTCATTCTTTATATTTGTGTTTCCTGTACCTAACACACTGCTTGTCATATTACATGATTGTTCAATCGATCGACAGTTGATTATCAAACTCCGACTAATGACTGATTGATTCATAATTTTTATGGGGAAGGAAAGCCAGTCACATGCATAGTACAAGTCACTGTTTTTTCCTGTAGAACCAAATCTTAACTTTATTGTTTAGTCATTTCTGTTGTGTTTCATTTTTCATGACCCCATTTGTGGTTGTTTTGGCAGAGATATTGGAATGATTTGCTCTTTCCTTCTCCAGCTCATTTTACAGACGAGGAAAATGAGGTAAACAGAGGTAAGTGACTTGGTCAGGATCACAAATTAGTAAATGTCTGAGGTCATATTTGAACTCAGGCCTTTCTGAGTTCTTTATAATTATACCTACACATGAAGCTCTTTAATGATATTGGGTAGGAAATCATTTCTTTAATGAATTAAAAAAAATTAAATTATCAAACACTTCTTTTTCTTTCTTTCTTACCTTCTCCTCCCAAATTAAAAAAAAGACAAAGAAACCTTTATAATAAATAGGAATAGTCAAGCAAAAAAAATCCCACTATCCTTGCTCAGTAATACATTTCTTTATGAATCTTGCATCATCTTTGAGTGCATACATCACCGTTATCAGCCCCTTCCCCTCCCCCATAGTGCTGTTTTCTTTATCTTCCCCTTCTCTCTGTTAATAACTGCACAAGATGGCTCTGTTTTTTACTTAGAAAATTTGAAAAAACCCAACCAGCTCTCAGATTCAGATTCAGGGGGATAAGGACTTAATTTAGCCAAAAGGAATTTCTAAATCTCTCTTACCTTAGCAGGTTGGCACATCCTCTGTAACAGACTCTTAGATTGCTATTTGGAGGATTGAGGGGCTAAAGTCCCTTGTCCCAGGGTCTGTGTCAGGGGTAGAATTTAAAGATTTTACTAGCTTCAAGTTTAGCTCTGCAGCCATTTGACAAATCTTATAATAAATTAAAGGCTTTTCTCATAATGTAAGAAAAAATTCTGAATAATGAAAAATGGCAGTAATCAAAATTTGAAGCTTTCTAGCTTGCCTGTTAGAATTCAAGTCTATTTTATTGAGATTTTTCAAATATTGATGACACATCAGAAAAAAAGGACAAGACTTTCTCCCCCTTCCTCCAAATTTGGATGAATTTTTTCCTTTGCTTAAACTTGCGAGATTGCTCGATTTGCCTTTTGGTAAAGATTTTAATAAGGATAATATTTTGAACTGTAGAGCCTTGGTGTTATGGTTTCTATTTTTTTTTTTTTTTTTGGAAAATCCCTTTTTCTACCTTCCCACCCCGTTCAGGCAACAGAACCAAGGCAGTGCCTTATAAGTCTCTTCATCCTCCTCCAGTATGTTTCATTAAGTCAGTTCCCCTCTTTTTCGGCTTACATCAGCTTAGCTTCCAAATTTGATTCACTTGTTAGGTCTATTTTTACTTTTAGACATGAAATCTGAATGTGTTTCTAAGCCATCAGAAAGAGTGATTTTTCTTTTTTGCTTTCCATCTAAGGCAATGTGGTGCCTTCCTAATCATGTTATTTATAGCTATGGGCTGTTAAAACAGAGCACAGACAGGCTGCCTACATAGAATGTCACAGGTTTATTGCGGGGGTAATTAGTCACTTGTATTGAATTGTTTAGTCACGAGTGGAGAAAGATTGGAATTTAAAAATTCAATTGGTTTTGTTCTCTCTGCTGACATGCTGGGGAGCTTCATTTAGGCAGGTAGGAAACCCTGAGCTCTCACCACCCCCTCAGGATTGTAGGTATGTGGGAAGTTTTGGATTTTTCCTGAGTGATTAAAGGGCTTGAAATAAAGAATTGGCTAAAGGAACTGGGGATGTATATCCTAGAAGAAGAGAAGATCAAGTTAAAGCATCATAGATTTAGAGATGGAAACAACCAATCCCCTGTTGTAGCTTTTAAAAGCCATTTATAATCTGACTTCTTACCTTTCCTGTCTTCCACTTAATAGGATTTTATTTTTTCCAATTGAATGTAAAAGTAGCTTCAACATTAATTTTTATAAGACTTTGAGTTCCAAAATTTTCTCCTCTGTCTTCCTCCCTCCAAGACAGCAAAACATATGATCTAGTGATATAAGGTATATATGTACAATCGTGTTAGACATATTTTCACATTAGTTATGTTGTAAAAGAAGAATCAGAACAAAAGGAGGAAACTACAAGAAAGAAAAAACAAAAAAAAATTAAAAATTTAAAGTGATATGTTTCTTTTAGCATTCAGACTCCCTAATTTTTTTTAAAATTTATTTTTTAAATTTTATAATTATAAAAATATTTTGGACAGTATATATGCATGAGTAATTTTTTAAATAACATTATCCCTTGTATTCATTTTTTCAAATTTTTCCCTCCCTCCCTCTACTCTCTCCCCTAGATGACAGGCAATCCCATACATATTACATGTATTACAGTTATACTGTATAACCTAGATACAATATATGTGTGTGAATCCAATTTTCTTGTTGCACATTAAGTATTAGATTCCGAAGGTATAAGTAACCTGGGTAGATAGACATGAGTACTAACAATTTACCTTCACTTCCCAGTGTTCCTTCTCTGGGTGTAGTTGTTTCTGTCCATCATTGATCAATTGGAAGTGAGTTGGATCTTCTTTATGTTGAAGATTTCCACTTTCATCAGAATACATCTTCATACAGCATTGAAGTGTACAGCGATCTTCTGGTTCTGCTCATTTCACTCAGCATCAGTTGATGTAAGTCTCTCCAAGCCTCTTTGTATTCCTCCTGCTGGTCATTTCTTACAGAGCAATAATATTCCATAGCCTTCATATACCACAATTTACCCAACCATTCTCCAACTGATGGACATCCATTCATCTTCCAGTTTCTAGCCACTACAAAAAAAGCTGCCACAAACATTTTGGCACATACAGGTCCCTTTCCCCTCTTTAGTATTTCTTTGGGATATAAGCCCAATAGCAGCAATGCTGGATCAAAGGCTATGCACAGTTTGACAACTTTTTGGGCATAGTTCCAAATTGCTCTCCAGAATGGCTGGATTCTTTCACAACTCCACCAACAATGTATCAGTGTCCCAGTTTTCCCACATCCCCTCCAACATTCATCATTATTTGTTCCTGTCATCTTAGCCAATCTGACAGGTTTGTAGTGGTATCTCAGAGTTATCTTAATTTGCATTTCTCTTATCAATAGTGATTTGGAAACTCTTTCATATGAGTGAAAATAGTTTCAATTTCATCATCTGAGAATTGTCTGTTCATATCCTTTGACTATTTATCAATTGGAGAATGGTTTGATTTCTTATAAATTAGGGTCAGTTCTCTATATATTTTGGAAATGAGACCTTTATCAGAACCTTTAACTGTAAAAATATTTTCCCAATTTGTTACTTCCCTTCTAATCTTGTTTGCATTAGTATTGTTTGTACAGAAACTTTTTAGTTTGATGTAATCAAAATCTTCTATTTTGTGATCGATAATGATCTCTAGTTCTCCTCTGGTCATAAATTCCTTCCTCCTCCTCCACAGCAGACTCCCTAATTTTTTTCTCTGCATGCAGATGGCATTTTCCATCACAAGTCTTTTAGAATTGTCTTAGATCATTGTATTGCTGAGAAGAGGCAAGCCTATCATAGTTGATCAAAGCACAATGTTGTTGTTGTTACTGTTAGCAATATTCTCCTGGTTCTGCTCCCTTCACTCATCATCAATTCATATATCTTTCCAGGTTTTTCTGAAATATGCCTGTTGATCATTTCTTAAAGAGCAATAATATTCCATTACATTTATATACCACAACTTGTTCAGCCATTCTCCAACTGATGGACATCTACTCAGTTTCCACTTTTTTGCTACCACATGAAGATCTGGTATACATATTTTTGAACATGTGAGTTTTCCTTTTTAATGATCTCTCTCTCTCTCTCTCTCTCTTTTTTTAAAAAATATATCTTACTTCCTTCTGTACTCTAATGATCCAATACCAGCCTCCTGGCTCTTTCTGGAGCAAGATATTCCATATCCTGACCCAAAGCATTTCAATGTCTGTCCCTCTTGCCTGCATTTCCCTCCCTCCTCATTTCTATCTTTCTACTTTTCTGGCTTTTTCAAGCTTCTGCTAAAATCCTACCTTTTATAAGAAGACTTTCCCAGTTTCCCTTAAAAGCCAGTGCTTTTCCTTTGAGATTACTTCTAATTTATACTGTATATATCTTGTTCATACATAGTTATTTTCCTGTTGCCTCCCCATTGCTGTGATTTTCTTGAGAACAGACACTTTTTCTTTTTTTTTTTTCTTTGTATCATTAGCACAGTGGTTGAAGCACAGTAGATGCTTAATAAATCCTTATTGATTTGACTTTACTTAGAAGTCTTTGGGTGTTTCTCATCTTACAAATAGGAAACTGAAGCTCACAAAAAGTATTTGACTTGCCCAGGGTCACATAACTAGTAAATGTATGAGATAAGATTTGAATTCAGGTTTCCCTGACTCCAAATTCAGCACTCAACGCTGTGCATTGAAAACTATTTTTATGATTTTGAGGGGTAGGCTTAAGTTCTGCTTATCCTCACAAGGCAGAATCAGAAATAGTAGGTGAAAGTATTATTAAATGTGAGATGAAAATGATTAAGTTCAAGTTATCACATGGAATGTCATGACTCAGTCACCATATACTTTAGAAAAAAAAATACCAGATTTGTTGTCAGAAGTCCTGAATTGAAACTCCCACTTTGTCACTTGCTACTTGCAGGATCTGGGACAAAGAGCCAAATAAAATTTGGGCCCACTTTTTCTAACTTTGAATCCAGAGATCTTTTCATTGCATCATGTGGTCTCTCAAGAGTTTACTATGCTCAGGATATTGGGAATACCAAGATAGAAATGTTCCAACTCAATTGACTTGTGAGCTTCAGAGGACATGATGGATATGAAGCACTCTGTAAACCTTGAAAGGCAACATCAATGTCAATTATTCTCATAGATTAGAGATGAATGAAACTTTACTGGTCCTTCCAGGCCCAGTTCAGGGACCATTTTCTTCACAGAAGCTTCATGGACTCTTCCAACTCTTGCTCATCTTTTCCCTTTCTTAAATCCAGTGGCACTTAACTGACATTTGGACATTAATCATAGACCTGTCCAACAGTGTCATAATGTTAGCTATCTTTTCTGGTTTTGTTAGTCATGACTCTCCAGATATTTTGTAAACTTGCTAACAATGGGAGTTATGTTATATTTCTTTTATATCCTTCTTAGAAAGAAAAGCTACATAGTGCACTGAATAGAGCATAGAGTCTATATTAGGAAGATTTAAATTTAAATTCAATTTTAGACACTTATCTGTGTGATGTTGGGAAAGTCACTTAGCCTCAGTTTTCTTAATTGTAAAATGGGGATAATAATAGTATCCCTCACTCAGGGTTGTTGAAAGGATAAATATTTATAAAGGACTTAGCACAATGCTTACTAAATGTTTGTTTTCTTCTTTTCTTCCACTGAATCCATAGTGAATGAACAACAAATAATTTGCTGAAATTAAAATTGCTTCAGGGAGCAGTGTTTCTACCCCAACTGAGATTTTGAACTAGAAATATAAAAAACTTGGATCAATTAGCTATGATTTGATAGATTGCCCAGAATTTAAATGAATTGATCAAGATTTGGAATTCTTAAGAAATGGGGGCAACACTTAGACTTTTAATCACTCACTCTAAATATTTCAGATCTTCCATGATTAAAAGCCACAGAGTTTATTGACATGATAATTGCTTTAGTTAGAAAGCTGAGTTTGAAAAAAAAAAAATTAAATTAAAAAATAAAACAAATAATAAAAAAACAAAATAAAAAGTAAAAAACAAACAAACAAACAAACAAACAAAAAACAACCCAAAAACATAGCTTGCTGACTTGGAAATGACTTATTTGAGCAAAATGCATTCTTTTGTGAATTGAATAATCATCAGTTTAGGGTTTTTATTTAATGGACCTTATGGCAGCTAGGTGGAACACAGGAAAGAGCATCAGGTCTGGAATCAGGAAGAACATCTTCAAGAGTTCAAATCTAGCCTCAGACACTTATTAGCTGTATGACCCTGTCCAAGTAACTTAACCCTGTTTGTCTCAGTTTCCTCATCTGTAAATGAGCTAGAGAAGGAAATGCAAACCACTCTAGTATCTTAGCCAAGAAAACCCCAAACAGGATCATTAAAAGTCTAATACAACTGAAAAATGACTGAGCAAGAAAGGAGTTTGAGTTCAACCTTTACATGAAACATGAGTTTCCTCCCTGTGAAATGTCCAGAAAAGAGAGTTATGTCCCAAAGTAACCAATTTCATTAAATATTAATGGCAATAATTACAATTGTTAGGAACTTCTTTATAGTGAACTAAATCTACTCCTCCTGAAACTTTTCCTAGTCATTTGAATCAGTGCTATAAAGAAATAAATATAATGTTTTGTATAAAGACAAGACTTCAGAATTTTGAAAATTGCTATTGTGGCCTGCCACCTCATCAATTCACCCTCCTCCTGCTCCTTCCTCAGTCTTCTCTCTAGAGATTAAACATCTTCAGTTTCCTTAGCCTTTCCTCTCATGACCTTATCATCTTGGCTCCCCTTCTAAATGAGCTCTGACATCACTTTTCCCTTCTAAAGTGAGATGCCTGGAGGAGAAGAGAAATGAATGATAGGCTTAGGTCATAGGACCTGGGTTCAAATCTCAGATTTTTTTATGTGCTAATTGTATGAGTTTAGAAAATGACTTCAGGGCTTTGTTTTTCTGATAAGTAGAAATGGAGTTGACTGGATAAGCTTTTAAACCTAGAAACTTAAGTTTTAAGTCCCATTTCAAGTATGATTTGCCTAAAGTATGATGAGATAATGGAATTTATCTTATTCTGAACAAAATCTCTTTTTATTCTGAGCATTATACTTGTGTGATTAATGTAGGCTGACTGTATTAGTTGTTTTTTTTTGACAGCTGTGTCACACAATTGACTCATATTTTCTCATTGATTAGCTAAACATTTCAAGTTTATTTTACAAAAATCATTATTAGTCATCTCTCCCTATAATATATAATATATAATAATATATATATTCTTTAAGCCGTATCATGGAACTTTATATTTATCCCTATTATTTTTCATGTTGTTGAGTTCATCTCTTTGTTCTAGACTCAAGATCTCTTTGGAGCTTATTATTTAGATTATTATCAGAAATATAAGCTACCCTTCCAATATTAATAACATACATCGAGTTGATAAACATATCATCTATTATCTAATATTTGAGAAATAGAAACTATAAAACTCACTGGTCTGAATATTCTGTAGCTTTCTTCACCCTCCAATAGAATGTAATTTTATTTATTTATTTTTTTTGAGTTTGGGAATGATTTGTCCTTATTCTCACTACCTAATACAGTGAATCAAAGAATAAAGGAGAAATATTATTAAGTACTTATTATGTGCCAAATCCTCTACAAATATAGAAATTAATACAGTCCTTGCCCCCAAGAAGCTTATATTCTAATTGGGAGAGATGATACAGATAGGCGAGTGGTAGCCGGGAGGGACATTTTGGTTTTGAACGTTACAGGAATTTGAAGGTTACATAAAATAAAGGAGCAGGAGGGAAGTAGATCATAGACTGGAAATAGATTTCCAATTGCAATGAAAGTATTGATTTGATTATGATTTCAGAAATGGAAAGGAATGTGTGTAGTATAGTTAGTGAGAAAATTTCTGGGGAGTAGAATGAAGTATGACTAGAGATATATCAGCTTTTAGTTGGCTATGGGAAGCTTTTAAGGGCAGTCAAGAGTGGAAATTACAGAACTGAAAGGGTTAAGTCCCCGTTTTGGGAGGCAAGACAGTTGTAGAAAAGCAACAATTGTAGAAAAACCGTCATTGAGTGGGAGAGTCCAGAGATGTTAAGGTCAGCAATGAGTTAGGAATGGGATTTAAAGTGTCCAAGGTCACCCATATGGCAAGATTAGGATTCAAATTCAGGTCCTTTGACATCAAATTCAACATTCTTTCTACTGGACTCTTCTCTCTTTGTCAGGCCTGCCAAATAATATCCATTTAATAGATGTGTTTTGAATAGAATTGAATCTATAGGATTTTAAGAAGAAAAAATTTCTCAGGAACCTAGAGCTGATGTTTTTCTGAAAAGTGAAGGAAATAAAAAATTTTTATGATGGTGATATGAAGAGGAAATTATTTTCTACCTTCTTTATTCCCTCCTTCTCCTCTCCATTTAATCACTGGCTACTTGGCTTTTAGGGCTGCTTATTAAGCAAAAGCCTCTTGACTGAGATTAATTTTTTTTTTTTTTTTACCTTCAATGGTTGACTGTGACTGTGACAAAATGTGAGACAGTGCCTATGCTCCTGCTTGTAAAAATAAATAGACTCAAAATACCTCAACCCAAATAACTCAAGAAATGGCATGAAAAGACTAAACCTCTCTATAGGATGGAGGCTATTTGGAGGAGGAGGGAGGGTAGATGGCAGCTGATTGGTGGAAACTTATTTGACCGATGCAGAGTCTAATGCTATTTATACTCTGAGTTAATTATAATTTTAAGCTTCTTTTGGATACACAAGCAGAACCAATTCAGTTTTCTGTAGGAGGCCAGAAGAAAATGGCTGACTGGTACATTAGTCTCACATTGTACAGCACCCAAAGTGGAAACCTGCTTCCATTGTGTTTGATGTGAATTGAAGAGCCCAAGGCACCGAGATTACTATCATGCTTGCAACCTGTTAACCCTGAAAATCCAATGAAACATGATTTCTTCTTTGAACAATGCATTAGCTGCTATTTTTTGCCGGAAGACAGAGGGAGAGTGAATAGGTTGCAAATAAAAGCCAACTTTGAAGAGAGACTTCCCTTCCTTTTACTGAGGATCTGGAAGTGGAGACAACAGGAAGAAAATTAATTTTGGACTCAGAAGATTTGGTTTCAAATGGTCTCTCTGAAGCTTTGCTACTTGTGTGACCTTTAACTGGCCACTTAATTTTCCTGAGCTTCAGTTTTTTTATCTGTAAAATGAAGAGATTAGATTCAATAGCTTCCAAGATTTTTCCAACCTTAAATCTATGATCCTATGAATTGTTTTTTTAGTAATGAAATAAATCTATAGAATAATAACAGCTATCATTTATACAGTACTTTAAGGTCTTCAAAGCTCTTTGCAAGTATTATTCCATTTCATCCTCCAAACAGTACAGAGAGATAGGAGGTATTATTATTCCCATTTTCTAAATGAGGAAAAAGGCTTTTTCAGAGATGAGGCAAAGGCTAAATGACATACCTAGGACCACACAGTTAAGAAGTCAGGATTTGAGCTCAATCTTCATGATGTAGATAAGTGGTACATTGGATAGAATGCTGGACCAGAAATTAGGAAAACCTAGGTTAAAAACCCAGCCTGGGACACTTACTAGCTATGTGGCCCTGGACAAGCCACTTCATTCTGTTTTCCTCAATCCTTATGTGTAAATGAGCTGGAGAAGGAAATGACAAATCACTCCAGTATCTTTGCCAAAAAAACCCCAAATGGGGTCATGAGGATTCAAAATTGACTGAAAAATGACTGAATTTCCTGATTCCAAGTTCAACACCTAGCTATGTATTATACACCTGTATGTACTATCAGTATACTATAGACTCAGAGATGATCTAGGAGGTTCCTTCCAAATCTAGATCAATTATCCTATAGTCCTAGTGTCTCAAAAGTTTGGATTCAAATTTTACTTCTGACACATTAATTAAATTACATTAAGTTGGTCATATCTCTGGAGCTAGGAAAATACAGAGGGATCATCTGTCCCAACTCCTTCATTTTTACAGATAAGGAAACTGAGATTTAGACATTTCAAATGGTTTTCCCAACGTCTTGGTGAGACAGAAAGTGGCAGAGAGGATTCAACATTCATTTTTAAAAATCATATTTTATTTTTCCAAATACATTCAAAGATAGTATTCAACATTCACCTTTGCAAAACCTTGTTCCAATTTTTTCCCTCTCTTTCTCATCCCCAAGACAGCAAGCAATTTGACATAGGTTAAACAAGCACATTTCTTCTAAACATATTTCCATATTTATCATTTTGTATATAAAAAAATCAGGACCAAAAGGAAAAAAAAACACAAGAAAAAAATCAAACAAACAAAAAAGTGAAAATACTATGCTTAAATCCATATATAGTCTCCATAGTTCTCTCTCTGGATGTGGATGGCATTTTCCATCCCAAGTCCGTTGGAATTGCCTTGAATCATCACATTGCTGAAGAGCCAAATCCATCACAGTTGATCATCACACAATCTTGTTGTTACTATGTACAATATTCTTTTAGCATCAGTTCATGCAAGCCTTTCCAGGTTTTCCGAAATCAGCCTGCTCATCGTTTTTTTAATAAAACAATAATATTCCTTTACATTTATATACCATAACTTATTCAGTCATTCCCCAATTGATGAACCTCCACTCAATTTCCAGTTCTCCACTACAAAAAGGCTGTTAACAGATATTTTTTTGTACATATGCGGCCTTTTTTCTCTTTTAGGATCCCTTTTCGTTATAGACTCAGTAGTAAAACTACATATCCAAGGATGTTCATGGTTTGATATTTCTTTGGGCATAGTTTCAAATTGCTCTCCAGAATGGTTGGACCAGTTCACAACTCCACCCCATTGGTGTCCCATTTTCCCCACATCTCCTTCAGCAGTTATCATTATCTTTTCCTGTTATTTTAGTCAATCTGAGAGGTATGAAGTAGTACCTCACAGCTGTCTTAATTTAAATCTCTCTAATCAATAATGATTTAGAGCATTTTTTTCATGTGACTAGAAATGGCTTCAATTTCTTCAACTGAAAATAATCTGTTCATATCCTTTGACCTTTTATCAATTGGAGAATAGCTTATATTTTGAGTCAGACTGGGTATTCAAAACCAGGTCCTACTGTGACTCAAAATGCCATGTCCTTTTCATGGTACTATGTCACCTTTTTCCCTTCTTCCCTGTTCATAATTTCCCCAGCTGTAATATGAAGAAATCAAAGCCTTTTCAACTTTAGAATTCTGAGTCCATAGTACTAAGTTTGCTTTTCCTGACATAGAATTTCAACCAAAGAAGAGAAATGAAAGTATTGATGTTTTGTGTCCTACTTTTCTATTTGACTGTAAATTCAATGAGAATGGCAAGTTTTGTATTACCTCTCAAATCAGCTCTTTCTAGGGAAAGAAAGAAGAGAGTGGTAGGTATTATAGCTTGGTGGTGGTGGTGGGTACGACATATCTTTTAAGTTATCTATAATTTTCCCTCCTTAGTTCGACTTTCTATGTTGTATAACTGATATAGAGTTACATATATTCTCCTAGGCAGCTGGTCTCTATTACAAGCCTACTCATAAAAATCATAAAATTTACTTGGAGACAATTTATCATGAATTCAGCTACAGTGGTGTAGTGGATATGGTAAGAAGAGTCAAATGAGATATTATTATATGTATATAATAGCACAATGTCTGGCACATAGTAGGCATTTAATAAATGATTTCCCCTCCCTTCCCTAAGGTATGCCAGTGGATCACAAGCTTTGACACTAAAATCGAGAGATCAAAGTTAGATATGGACTTTTGTGTTTGTCTAAAGACCAGCCTATCTCCTATTTGGAGATAGTCATCATCATAATGGTCACAGAGTAATGAATTTTATTGCCTATAATTTTCCATAGCAGTATATATTAAATTACAAAAGGGCTGCAATCTGAATCAGTGGAGGGCAGAGCCAGAAATAACAATTTTGATGTCGCAATCAAATATCACGAAACATGCTCTCCAATTCACTTTTAAAGACAAATTCAGTTGTGCTACAGACAAGAGGAATCAGAAAGGCTGAAGGAATCAAAAAGGGCAAGGGATAAAAGGAAGGGAACAAGATTTTATTAATCACCAATTATATATCAGGCACTATCCCAAATGCTTTGCAAACATTATGCCATTTAATGTTCACAACATCTCTGGGAGATAGGTGCTATTATTTCCCTTATTTTGGAGGTGAAAAAACGGAAAGAAATAGAAGTTAAGTGACTTGTCCAGATCTCCCAGCTCTGAGGTCAGATTTGACTTTGGGGCTTCCTGACTCCTAATACTCCATCCATTGTATTACATGTACACATAAATATATATATATACATATATATATATACATATATATACATATATATACATAGATATTCATATGTTATAAGTGTTTTGTAATCATAAAACATATAAATTTGAGAACATTAATCTGTCTACTCAACTATATTCTTGAAAGCGGGGTGGAATTAATTGTTTTGCTTCTTTATCCTTACAGTGCCTAATATTTTGCTGAGCCATTCAGTAAACATCTGCAATTGTTCAGGTCAGCAGTCCAGACTGGGAGGGAAAGATAGTTTTGGGGTATTATAGTCTCACTGATGTTCTCCTTTAGACCCTTTTGGACTCAGAGTAGAAAAAGCCAAGATGGATTTCATCACCCTGTAAGGAAAATTAGTCATCCCAAAATGGGTTGGGGCTTTCTTAGTAGGTAGCAAATTTCTCATCTCTGGAGGTCTTCCCTATGAAGCAATAAAATTTGCTTTTTGGGGAATATTTGGTCAGCTACAAGTGGCTTAGAAAGTCCCTTGTGGACCCTTCCAACTCTTGGATTTTAGGATTTTCTGTATCACTTTTTATCTCGTTATCCCCAGCACTTGTTTTATTCCCCCCAGTCTTGGATAAGTCTAATGCAAAGTAATTTAATGGGAATAAATGTAAATATCCTATTACTCATAGGTTCAAAAAATCAACTTCAGATGTACAAGATGGAGAATATTTGGCTGGACAGTTGTTTATTTGAAAAATATCTGGGTGTTTTAGTGGCCTGCAACCTAAATATGAGTCAATGAACTGGAAGCCAAAAAAAAAGGGTGTGTATATGTTTAGTAGGGTCCATTTCAGATAGGCATACATAGTGTTCAGGACTAGAAAGGTTATTTTCTTGCTCTGTTTTGGTCTGATGATACATCTGGAGTATTATACTTACTTAGAAACAACAGTGTCAGAGAGAGAGAGAGAGAGAGAGAGAGAGAGAGAGAGAGAGAGAGAGAGAGAGAGAGAGAGAGAGATAGGAAGAAGAAAGGGAGGGAAGGAAGAAGAGGGGATGGAGGAGAATGGGGGGGATGAAGATAAGTCAAGAGGGTCTCTTGAAACATCACTAGGGGCAGACAAGGACCATTTGTCCTAAAGTTCTGGGGAAATAGTAGCATCATTTGCAGCCATTAATCTGGGAAACAAACTTTTGCAGAAACTGAACCAGACAACTTCCTCAATTAGCCACAGCTACCTAAAAACCTAGAAAAGAAAGATTTTGTCATCAAAATCTTGACAACTGTCAAGTGATTCAGAAACAGATACAATTTTTAATCAATGAAAAATGAAGAGGATGGATTATCATTGTCCTTGCTATTATACTCTAAAAACTGTTGGATTTTTCCTTCTACCTGGCATCTGGCCCTAGAGTAAGCTAGAGGCTGTCCCAACTGACCCTTGAGAGCCAATTATTAAATTTTCAGAGTCAGTATTAAACTTTAAAAAATTGGAAAAAGCCAGAAATCAGGGCTTGATTTATTATTTGTTGATTGTCTAGAAAGTCATGAGAGAAAATGTTAATAATTCAGATTAAATTTAAAAGTTATATCCTGCATGTACCCTCTTCCCTCATTACTGGTTACTAAATGTTTAACAGCATACCCCTAAGCTTGAACCTTCCTGTATATTTTGTGTCCCCACTATTAGAATGTCAGTGTTCCAGGTGGTATGGTAGATAGAACAGCAGTCCTGGAGTCAGGAGGACCTGAGTTCAAATTTGATCTCAGATATTAGCTATGTGACCTTGGGCAAGACAGTTAACCTCAATTGCCTCTAAAAAAGAAAAAAAAAAAAAAAAAAAGAATGTGAGCTCCCAGAAACCAGATCGTTTCACTTAACAGTACTTAACACACACACACACACACAAAACACAGAGTACATGGTATACAGTAAGTGCTTAATAAATGCTTTGAATTTAATTAATTCTATTCCCCACATTACATTTTAAGAAGGGCATTGAAGAACTGGAGAGTGGCCAGGGAAAGAAGACAAATAGTCATGATGGTGAGGAACCTTGAGTTTATCCCCTATGAGGATTATGGCGAAGGGAAGGCTTAGGGAAGGGGAACGTGATATTTGCCCTCATGTATTTTAAGGGTCATAAGGAAATAGAGTTAGACTTGTTCTGCCTGACCTTAATGGGCAGCATCAGTGGCTTTTATGCTTATGAGCATTTTCCTGTTTATCCAAAAGAACAAATAACTTTTGTTTCATTCCTCATTTTATTTTCTTGGGTGTGGGGTATTACTTTGTACAAATCACAATTCTTATCTGTTAAAGGAATGTGACCTTATGATCTCAGGGTGCCCCAGCCCTACCTAGGAACCCAGTAACTTTCCTACTTCCGTGATTCTGAAACATTTGACATTATAAGGAGGGTAAGGTAAACAGATGTGCTGACTGAACTTCATGGGTAGGGTGATCTAATCCCCTGTGACTTTCTATATCTTTATATGCTTGATTTCATTCATTCACCCAACAAATATTTATTAACCACAGGGCTGGGCACTGTGCTAGGCAGTAGAGATAGAAAGGCAAAAATCAAGGAATTTATACATTGATTGTCAAATATTCTATTAGATGGTACACAGATTTTTCTTTTTGGGAAAGGGAAGACAGAGGGAAAAGTGCTAGATTTGCAGGCAGAGATCTTGGGTTCAAATCCCAGGTTTGCTACTACTAAACTACATGACCTTGGACAAGTCAATTAACTGTTTTAGAACTAATTTTTTTCATTGGTTGGATTAGATTAATTGATTACACAAGCATTTATTAGGCACCTACTATTCTGTGGCAAGTACTATTCTTCGGGGATACTAAGATAAAGATAGGTCCTGCCCTCACAAAGCATACATTCTATTGGGGAAAAACTAGACGGTTACAGATAAGTAAATTTATATTTACAAAGTACATCTGGTGATGGTGAGGGATGGGTGAATGGTGGAAAGTCCTAACCACTGAAGGAATCTGGAAAAGGTTATTAGATTGGTCTATTTGAAAATGCAGGTTCCTTAGTTTCCCTAGGGAAAACCTTGGGCACTTGACCAAAAAACCTAAAAACTGGACATTCTATAGTTCTTGTTCAGTAACCTACTGAGTTATTCTGAGCAAATCACTTAGGCTTTCTTGGATTCTGTTTCCTCATCCACAAAATGAGAAGTTTGGATTAGATGGTCTCTCTTGGTCTCTTTGAGCTTGAAGCTCCAAGGTGGGAGACTAAAATTTCTCTACTTTCCTTTGTCCTTGGAGAGGAAGTCCCTCATGCCTTGTAGAACTCTGGCTACTCAGGAAAAAAAATAAGTCAACAATTAGGGCACAGAGATGGACTTGACATAGTCATGCATACCAAAACACAGCTGGCAAAACAGGTTTTAAGCTTTGAGTGTTGACAATACCCCATTAAAGAGAAAAAAAAAGATCCTGTCAGATTTGACTCTTCTCTGTTTTAAGAAAGCATTTGAGTCTTTTTTTTTTTTTTGTCAAATGAATGTACCAATGGCTTTTTTTCCACAAAAAAAAAAAAATAGAGAGAGAGGCTGTCATCACTTTGGTGCTTCTTAGTAACTCTATAATAACAAATCAGAAAGCAAAGACCAAATAAAAGGGAAAATAAAGCAAATTTGATGAGGAAGCAGATCTGGGTTTCAGGTTTCCATTGGATTGTTGTAAACAACAGCAGGTGGGGAAAAAAAGATTTTTTGAAAAGTACTTGGATGGTTTCCTTTTAAGATTTCATCACAAACAACTGTGGACAGGGGTAATAAAAGACAGCCATGTTAAAGGAGAGAGGGGAAATTAATGTCCTATGGGGAAAAGGAAAGATTAAAATGAAAACATCAAACTGAGAAAAGAACCCAGTGATTTTTCTCCTATTTCTAATGTTTCTAACGTCTGTTATTCTGATATTCAGATATTATGGTTGAATGCTTATTGAATTTCCCTATAGGAGACGAAGACCGAATTTGAGGTCAGAAGGGCAAGAGTTCAAGTCTGAGCGCTGACCTGTGGGGAAGCAAATTCACTTTTTTGAATCATGGGTTTTGGAGTTGAAAGGGATCTCAGAAATCTTATTGGTTAGAGGTTCTTAATCTGGGGATTCATGCATTTGTATTATTATTATTATTTTTGATAATTGTATAAAACTGACTTCTTTTACAATCTTGTATATTTTATTTTGAGCAGTAAAAAACACAATTCTGAGAAGGAATCCAAACCCTTCATCAGACTACCAACTGGGATCCATGATTAAAAAAAAAAAAAAAAAAAAAAGTTGCTAGACTTGGTCAGGAAGACCTGAGTTCAAATGTGACCTCAAATACTAATTAGTTGTGTGACTCTGAGCAAGTCACTTAACTCTGTTCACCTCAGTTTCCTCATCTGTTACATGAGTTAGAGAAGCAAATGGTAAACCACCCCAGTATCTTTGCCAAGAGGACTCCAAATGGGGTTAGAAAGAGTCAAACTCACCTGAAATGACCAAACAAGTTCAACCCTCTCATTTTATAGTCAGTCAACAAGCATCGATTAAACCCTTACTATGGGACAGGTACAATATTATACCTTAGGGATGCAAAGAACTGAGATCCAAAGATTAAAAAACAACAACAACTAAGGATCTGGGTTTGAATCTTACCTTTGCCATGTATTAGCTGTGTATTTCTTTTGTTTTAATTATTATTATTAATATAATTTATATATTTATGAATAACTATATAATGTATAATTAAATAAATATAAATACTATAAAAGTAAGCAATTAATTAATTAATTATATATTATTAACAAACAGTCTCTTACATTTATATAGAGCTTTAGGCTTTAATTTTTAGATCAATTTTAATTCTGAACTAAATGAACAAATCAAATAGATATTTGATAGGGGCAATTGAATGGACAATAGAAATGTTAGGTATTATTATTGTAAGTTAAAGATTTATGTATATGAGAGAATGGCAAAAAAAGGTGATTGTACATGAAATTGTGCTTGCTTTTCTTTTCAAGTAGATAATTCAACCTGTAGTTTTCAGACTTGTCCTGCTTGTCTATGAATGAATAAATGGGTGAGGAAAAAAAAGCATTTTAAAGTGCTTCCAATGACTCAGGTTCTGGGATTTAAAAAAAAAAAAAAAAAGGGAAAAAAAGACTTTCTGCCCTCAAAGAACTTATGTTTTAATTTTTGTTGTTCATTCATGTCTGACTCCTTGTTTCTCCAGTTGGGGTTTTATTGACAAAGGTACTGACATGGCTAGGGTTAAGATCTTCCCAGAATCATATAGTAAGTAAGTGTTGGAGGCTGGATTTTCCTGATTTCAGGCTCTGCTCTCTAGCTCCCATGTTTATTAAGAGAAGACAATTTAGGCTATTCCCTAAGTTCTCTAGGCCTTCTTCTATAAGTGGGGATTCCCCCCAGGCTCAGATGAGCTAGTCTGAGGAAAGATCTTTGCCCACCTCACAGCATCCAAGGTTTGAGGGAGGCTGCTGCAGAATGAGTTAGTTACTTGGATGAAAAATTCAGCTGTACCAGTAAGCCAGTGAAAAGTACTATGAACTTATGTCAGAGAAAACTTGTCAGCTCCAGATTCCCTGCAGATACATGATTCTGGCCTAAAGGGTGTTAAATGCCTAAACTTCAGAGGAAGCCAATATTGGGAGCCGTGTTCGAACATGCCCATCAGGAGCTCAGAAGAGGTTATCTTTTGCATGTAGAGAGGGAATGAGATCATTCTTATTGTCTGCAGCCGCCAGGATGCAGAACTGAACTTAGTAATACTCTGGCCAGAGTCTCCCTCCCCTAAGGACTTGCATTCCAGACCCTGGGGCAGATAGAATTATGTTGCTATTAAAGCACATATTTTATGACCTCAGAGGCCATTTCTCTCAGGCTCTTTCTGTGTAGATAAGGAAACTGAGGTCCAGAGAAATCACCTGCTAGGGTTTTTGTGAGGATTAAATTTAGATATGCTTATATAATATATATGCTTATATAAACATACAATATAACATACATTATATATACATAATATAATACATGTAAGAATACATAATATAAGTATACATTATATATACATATAACGTAAGTATGCATTACATGTAATATGCAAGCATAGATAATACAAGAATATATAAGTATACATTATATACACATATATGCAAGTATGCATTATATGTAATATGCAAGAATAGATAATATATATAATAATTTGATATAATATATGTGATATGATATAACATACACAAATATAAGTAAGTATACATAATGTACAATATATAAATATACATAACACACATATAATACAATGTGTAACCATACAAAATATATTAACATAATATATAAGCATATAATATATGTCATACTAAATGTAAGTATACATAATATATAATATGTATAATATAATATATAAGCAAATATGATATACACACAATATGATATATACAAGGAGATATATTCAATAATAAAATATATAAATATATATAACATAGAATATATGTAAGCATATATAATATAGAAAGATATAAAACATATAGATATATAATATATTATATATATTATATATTATATATATTATATATCATATATATAATATATAACACACATAATATAAGTATATATACTATAGGAGCTTATAGAATATATAAGTAATATAACATATGTAAGTATAAATAATATATTACATACAATATATAACATGTAAACATATAATTTAAATAAGCACATACATATAACACACATAAGTATACACAATATATAATATATGCAATATAATATATAATCTTCTACTTTATGTATCACAATACATAAGCACATATAATATATATTTATATATACATTTCACATATAACATTTATATAGTGGTTTGAGGTCAACCAAACATTTTTGCATATATATGCATACATACAAATATATATATGTATATATATACATATATATTACATAGTGTTTTATAGACTTCAAAACACTGTATAGAAATGTTATATATTATTATTACTATCATGGAACTGAAAATAGAAGTCATTCAATCTAGTGATATCCAACTCATCTTGAGCCAGGAATCACTCAGCTGTAGAGAAGGGTCTCTATGAGCCCCATATTGACTTAGAGAATTGCACATTAATGTTATTTTTTGTATTTTTATCTCTTTCGTTAAATATTTCCCAGTTTTGCTAAATGTTGTCCCAGTTCATCTAATCTGGTTCCTACAGACTTGGTCACAATGTGGCAGGTATTTGACATTTCTAACCTAGTCGACTACTTTGACTTTATAGAGAGGCAAGTTAAATGCCTTGCCCCAAATCATTGACCCTACTGAAAGAGTCGGCATTCACACTCAGGAAGCCTCAGGACTCTAAGTTCAGTATTTTTTTCTACTGCATTATGCTACATTTTCTGAAAATGCCTAATGATGGGAGAAGGTGAAACAAGTCTGCAGAACACTGGGAAGTTCATTTTGACGGAACCTTGTCATAGGTCCAAATCGTGGAGAACCTTAAATGTCGGATCAGAGGGTTGGACTTTGAGCCTATGGACAAGAGGACCTTTGAGTAGGAGGGTGATAAAGCCAGACCTGTGGTTTAGGAAGATTATATTTGACAACTATGTGAAGTATGGATTAGAGAGAGAAGCAGGACAAAATTAGCAGATCAGAACATCACAGGAGTCTGCACCAGAGAAAATGAACATGTGAACTTGGGTTGTGGACATGCAAGAATAGAGGAGGCAGGCAGTGAATAATGTGGAGGAAAACTCAGCAACAGGACTTGGTGAAAAGGGACAAAGAAGAAATTGAGGAGAAACTAAGGCTGTAATTAAGTTTCCTTGTTACCATAGCTACTTCAAGTTTAAGTGTGTGTTCTTGGATATGACCACTGTTAGTAAATGTTCTTTTATGATGCTTACCTGGTGGTGGAACATTTGGTCCAATTAATTAAATCTTGGAATGATTATAATATTAAAGTAAAAATAGCCAGCAGCCTATTAAATGATGAATACCTACACCAAGGAAACATAAGATCCTTGAAATATGTGCATATAATTTATATATGCATATGTAACCCCTACATATCTATCTCTGTATATAATATAAGCGGTGTATGTGCATTTATGTGCTTAAAACTGCATGAAGACTTTTGGGACACTGTATGTATTTCTATTTTTCTTCTGTCTTCAGATCTATTTTCATCTCTTTCTTTCTCCACCTGCCCCCCCCTCTCAATAGAATATCTATAGTTATACATTTTCTCTTTCTAGATAGAGACATCTATAGTTAGAGATCTCTAGATTTATCTGCGATTATAGCTTTCTCTCTCTCTCTCTCTCCCTCCCTCTCTTCTTGCCTCCCTCTATCTCTTCCCCCTCCCTTCCTTTTTTCTTCTCCCCCTCCATCCCTCCCTGCTTCTCTCCTCCCTCCTTCCCCCCTCTCTCACCCCTTCCCTCCCTTCCTCCTTTCTTCCCTCTTTCCCTCCCATCCTCCCTCCCTCTCTCTCTCTCCATCTTCCCCCCTTGACATATCTGGATAAATATATCTAGAGAGATAAATAGCTATAGATATATTTATGACTATAGATATTTATAGGTATAGATAGACATAGAGAGCTAAATGTAGATCTATCTATGCATATATGTGTTCATGTAAACATATATATATATTTATGCATATATGTCAATAGTATAAAAGCCAAGAAAGTTAATGCAATCTTAGGTTGTAATATGAAAAATATAGCTTTTAGCAAGATGAAGTATTGGAACAAGACAAATGGCTTCACTCAATCATTCTTCCTGTCTCCCCTCAAGTTCACTGCAGGCTGAGAGTCAAGGGTAGTGCCTGGGGTATAGAAACTGCCTAAAAGGTGGAGACAAGGTGTGGTTGGTCCTGACTTTGCTCACGTTTCAAAGGTAGGGGCCAGAGGAGGGAGTATGTTTACCCTTTGGGTTTAATTTTCAATCTTTCATCTAGGAAGGTATTTAAAGTCTTTTCTCCCTTTCTTTTTATCTCTCAAAGTTTAGCACAATAGTTGACATATAGTCAGCACTTAATAAATGTCTGTTGATAAGAGATGTGGAATTTGCCTTGACTTAAATATTTTATAGTGTTTATTGGAGAGACAGTATGGACTAGAGTGAAAAAGAATTGAGTTCAAATTTTCCCTTTTACCCATATTGGATATATTACCCTGTGTAATCCATTTACCCTTTCATTACTATGGGCAATTTTCTAAGACTATAATGTTTCAGAACAGTTTCTGATGTATATTTGCATTAATATTCATTAGGAAAATTGGTTTATAATTTTCTTTCTCTGTTTTGGCTCTTCCTGGTTTAGGTATTAGCACCATATTTGTATCATGGAAAAATCTGCCGATTTCCACAAATGGTTTATATAGTATTGAGATTAATTGTTTTATAAATGTTTGGTAGAATTCACTTGAAAATCCATCTGGCCCCGGGGAGTTTTTCTTAGACAATATCTGATGTGCATTTGAAGAGGAAATTCCTTAAACCAGTATAATCACTTGCCCCTTTCTCAAATAGAGCTTAAAAAAGAATTTCTATTTTAAAAGACCCCAGAACTTAATTATATTTTGAGGCAGCATAGTAGAAGAAAGTGATTAATGATGGGCTTGACTTTTGGAAGCTCTGGGTTCAAATCCTTCTCCTGGCATTTGTTAGCTGTTTGACCTTGAATATATTATTTAACCTCTATTTTCTCCGGGAGCTTCCTTTATGCTTGCCAAGGAGCTGATTAAATCACATTTCCTTCTATTATGGGAGTTGCTATTAGTATAATGAATCTTTTGTAAATGCAAGGCTCTTTTTGATTAACTTCTTACTAATTTATTAGATTTGTAAGCTTGCAGTTTTTAAACTAACTTTTCTTAAGGCAGAAGAAAAATAATACTGAAAATAATAGCTGGCATCTCTATAGCGTTTTTTAAGGATTTCAAAGTACCCTACATACTTCATCTCACTTGATGTGTAGCTATTATCTGGGTATTGCTAGCCCTTATTGCTTTATGCACACAGTCTGAAACATAAAAACAAGAACACGTTTTTAATAAACACTAAGAGATGAAAATAATAATCTATTAGTTATGCAAATTGGCGTGGTTCCCAGACCCAGAGCCTGTGGGAAATTAGGTCAAACATATCTTTTAGGTTGAATTCAAGTAAGAATTTGGATAAATGGGAGGCAGAACCAAGATGGCAAAGTAAAGACAGGAACTTCTCCAAACTGCTCTAAATTCCTTTAAATAATGACCTTAAACAAATGTTAGAGCAGCAAGATACCTCAAAAGATGGAGTGGAACATTTTCCAGCCAAAGAATTTGGATAAATAGAGTATGGACACCTTAATAAAGATGTGTTGACTGATGGATCAGATGGATAGATTGTTGAAATTAATAAGCAGATAAATATAGGAGGTAGAGAGAGCTGAGCTTGGAGACTTGGGGGTCGAAGCTTGTTTCAGTTACTGTAGAATCTTTGGCAAATTTCTTTAACTCTTGCAAAAATGAGAAGTTGAATGAATACTTTCTGAGGTCCTATGTGCTAAATGTGGGATCCTATGATACTTAATTATATTCCTATTAAGATTTAGAGGGTCAGAATTTTAGAGCTAGAAGAAATCTTAAGGAGTTCCCAGACAAACCATCTCATTTTATAGATGAAGAAACAGGTTTGGCAAAGGTAAATGAATTGCAATAAACAATGTCATAGATTTAGGATTAGAAGGGACTTTAAAGGACATCTAATCTAAGCTCCTCATTTTTTTTTTAACTTTTGCATTTTTATTCATTTTTTTCTACAATCACCCCTATTATCCCCAGGGGGAGGCGTTGGAAGACCTGAAATTTTTACCCGAACCCAGATTCTCCGGTGCTTGGCAACCAAATGGGGCTACAGAGAAGCATCTAAGCCAGTTCACAGTAAGCTCCTCATTTTACAGATTGGGAAACTGAGTCCAGGGAAGTAAAATGATTTTCACTTAGAAGTAAATGTCAGAGGTGAGATTTGAAACCAGGTCCTCAGACTCCAAACTTTTATTGGGCAACTATCAAGTGTGAGACACTATGTGAGGTAGCTGGATAAGAAAATAATGAGTTTAAAAATATAGAATAGGCTATGTTTAAGAGGAACATTCATTCCATTGCTTTAGGTTTAAATGCATCTGAATTTAAATTCTATCTTGTATTCAAGTATACGAGCAGCTAGGTAATATGATGCATAGAATTTGAAGGACTTGTAGTCAAGAAAACCTAAATTCAAATTTTTTAGCTGTGTGATCCTAGGCAAGTCACTTAACGTATCTATTGCTTTCACTTTTTCCATCTGTGAAATAAGGGTAATAATTGTATCTAGCTCACAGAGTTACTGTGCAAATAAAACAAGATCAGATGTTCAAAGGGTTTGGAAACCTGCTATTATTTCATTTCTGGACTTCCATCTAATAAGCTTCAAATTCTGCATTCATTAAATACTCATTGTCATCTATTTATCCCCTTCAGTCTCACGGCTTCCCCAGCAACCTCCAAGTTGTTCATATCTTAAAGAAGAATTTTTCTACCCTTTTCTTTGTTTGTTTTCCTTGTTGGTTCCAAATTATTTTCCTGCATTAGTTCAAGCTGTTAGCATAGCAGCTCTAAGAACGGGGACTAATGAGGGTGGTGGATTCTGGCTTTCATATAGAATTAGAAACCTGTGTCCATGGAAACAGAGGGAGAAATAAAACCTGAGATTCCCTTTCTTTTGGTTCTTTTTTTTTCCCCCTCCAGCCCAACTTCCTCTTGCACCCCCTCCTTCCCAAATCTAGGGAAGGAATATCTGAGAATGATTACATGTTGTAACAAATCCAATTTTCAAGGTGCCAGGAAACCAGGATGACATAAGTTGATAATTTCTGACACCTCCAAAGGGGGCAACGCCCAATGATATACCAGGTGCCAGATGTGATACTAGGCTACCATCATCTGAAACCATTATTTTTTGATGCTAATAGCAGAAACTCATGTTCACGGACTATGGTGACATGATACCAAGAAGCTGAAATTCATCTTTAACTCTGTTTGTGTGGAAAATCCATATTTCTGATTTCAGTTGTGGAAACTCCCTCCACCTGGACAGGTTTGCAATTACAGTCTTAGACAATTACCTAGAGGAAAGCTGAGAATTTCAGATTTTCCTATAAACACACAGCTAGTATGGGACAAACAGAGCTTGGGAAAAGCAGGTCAGTTATTAATTCCCTGTGTCCCAAAGCCTCTCTGAATGGCCAGTAATGATTTTAAATAAGTGAAAGAGCCTCAGGCACTTACTCACTCTGTGATCCTAGACAAGCCATTTGACCCCATTGGCCTGCAAAAAAAATGGTAAAAGATTGTTTGTTTAAATCTTTTGGGAAGAAGCATTCTTCTTCCCAAATAGATTCAGTGGAATTCAGATGAACTGAAATGGCTGATCTTGGAGAACAGATAATAAACTACTTTTACTTTCTTTTGGTTCTGAGGAGGTAAACTATGAGTGTGGAATTTTGCACATGTAATCAGATCAGAGCCTTTGGTTAACTTGTTTTTTCTTAACTTTTCCTTTCTTACAAGAATGGATTGAGTGGAGTGGGAAAATAGCATGATATAAAAAAAAAATCAAAACAATTTTAAAAGAACATTAAAAAGAAAACAATGATATAAAAGGAATCAAAACAATAATTTAAAAAGAAAAAGTAGGAAGAATTTTATCATTAAAAAGTGTTTGTTGTTTTTTTTTTTTTTTAAACAATCATTTATGCTACTAGAGTCAATTGGTCAACAAACATTTATGAAAGTCTGCTCTACAAAGCATTGCGCTAAAGTGATAGGAATCAAAGGAAAGCAAAAAAAATATCTCAAAACTCAATAGCTTTTACTGTCAAGGAGCATGCAATCTAATGAAAGAGACAGTAATGGGGACAACTGAGTACAAATAAGCTCTATGTAGGATAAATTGAAAATCAATAAAGGGAACTCACCAGCATTAAGGGGGATCAGAAAGATCTCTTTCTAGAAGGTGAGACTTTAGCTGGGATTTGAAGGAAGCCGGAGAGACAGAGATGAGGAGAGAGATACACAGCAAAAATGCTTGGAGTTGGGAGAGAAACAGCAAGGAGGCCATTGTCATGGGATCACAGAGTTTGGGGATGGAAGGGACAGCAAGGAGGCCATTGTCATGGGATCACAGAGTTTGGGGATGGAAGGGACAGCAAGGAGGCCATTGTCATGGGATCACAGAGTTTGGGAATGGAAGGGACAGCAAGGAGGCCATTGTCATGGGATCACAGAATTTCTCTTTTCCTTTGCTTTCCTCTGTCATGGTTTTTCTAGGAGGCAGCCAAGCAAGGGTTAAGGGAGATGGAACAAGGCCTGGGAGGCAGCAACAGCTGTTCTGCACATGGGAAGAAAGGACTGGGCATCAAAATAAGGAAGAGAAATGAGAAATGATGGTCCTGAGTAATAAAAATAATAGCTGGTATTTATGGATTGCTTTAAATTTTGGGAAGCATTTTGTCCACTTCATTTCCTTTGATCCATAAAAATCTGTGAACAGAATCCATAGGCATTTCCATTTTACAAAGAAATTGAGGCTCCAAGAGTTTAATTGAGTTGACTGTGTTACCACTGACATTTTATATTCCCATTTTATGAATGAAGAAATTGAGACTCCAAGGGAATAAATGAAATTAACTGTGTTACTACAGATATCAATACCCCCATTTTATATTGAATAAATTGAGTTTTCAAGAATTTAAATGAGTTGACTCCATTTACACAGCTAACAAATATCACAGATAAAATTTAAAATCAGGTCTCATTAGGGTGTTTTTCAACATAGAAAGTTAGTACAGAATGGTACAATGGAAAGAATTAAATTTAGAGCCAGAGGACTTTGAATTCTGGCCTTGCCACTTGCTATCTGTGTGGACTGTTATAAAAAAGCTTCCATTTCTGGAGCTATCTCATCTGTAAAATGGACTAGATGCCTTGTAAGGTCCTTTCTAGTTGTAAAACTATGATGTAGAGAGAACATTGTGTCTTATAGGGCCAATAGAAAAAGAAGCTAAGGAGTTAAAACTTTATGCATCTCATCTCATTTGGTCTTCACAATAACCCTGTGAGTCAGATGCTAATCTTACCCCCCATTTTACAGATGTGAAAACTGAGGCAGAGAAGTTGTGACTTATCTTGACTAGCTAAGGTCTTCCTGACTCTAAATCTTATCTAATACATTACCTAGCTGACCCACTTGTGATAAGGATGATCAGATGCTTCCCCCTAAGAAAGAGCCCATTTAGGAGAATTATGATAGAATTATTCTCTGCCAATTATAGTTAGTATAATGGCACTGAGGTGCCATATGTCATTCAACATTAACAATAGGGCAGGCGGCTGCTTTACTTGGGTATATAGTTGGGATATGATAATCAGCTTGTCAGACTTGACATCTCACACAGCAAAGCTCAGGAGAAAGATCCTGGGATTCCATGTTAAAAGCACTGGGTTCAAAGCTTCACCTGTGTGATGTTGGGCCACTATATTTCTGTGAGCTTTGCTTTTGTTAACCACAGCCTGAAGGGATTGGATTCATGGCTACTAATATTGCTTCTAGCTCTAATTCTTATTGCTTATATTAATGTTTTTTAAAATCAGATTTGAATGATGGTTTTCATTATGATGTCACCATTTTTGAAAATATTCCCCTCTTTTCCTTTAGAAAGTCATCTTTTATAACAATGGGAAAAATAGAAAAATGGAAATAGAAAAATGATACTGTCTGACAGAATATGCTGCATTCCTCCTTTTCCCTCTCCCCTGTGATGCTCATCTCTAAAGAAAGGGTAGAGAGGTTCATTTTCTCAAGTTTAAGTCTTATCATTTTAATAAGGGACTTCAATGACCACAAGCGTCAGATATATAGCAATCTCATTTCAGAGATGTGTCTCGTTATCGGAAATAACATGGAAAACAGAAGGATGCTGTTATTTCTCTTTTCCCTTCCTCTAGGACAGAGAGAGTATGGTTTCCTGCTCTATGGGACTTCTTGGTGGGAACGGTGTAGAGGTGCTCTTCAGCCTGTTGAGAAATGTCTTGCGCCATGAAATCCATGACTCTGGATGGTTCCTTTCTCACTCCCAGATGAGAATTCCAAGTCTAGATTTTCATTAACCTCTGAGAACAACTATGAAGATATTATTTTCCCCTTATCAGCCACCACCAACCAATCCAATAAGGAGACAAAACTTCTGCAGACTCTTTGTGGTCTAAGATTTGGACAATCTAGACTCATGATTTCACTAATATAGCTAACTCCCTGATAGGGAAACTTCCACCACTGAAGCAGGTCAGCAAGCCTCTTGTGATTTTACTTATCACATCCCAAATTTCTCTTTGTTTAGTTTTAATTCTAAAATTTATTTTGGACATTTTAGAAAGAACAGAAAATAATAAATTTCATTGCAGAATATGACTAATCTTTAAGGAAACTGGAAGAAAATAAAGCTACACAGATATGAGATAGGAAATAACCTATGAGTGATAAGCATGTCAGAAAAGAATCTGGAGGTCACAGTGGACAAAAAGTTTAGCATAAATCTGAATTTATGTTCTTGTAAAAAAGTCAAGAGTTATACTGGGATACATAAATCTAAATATATCTCTACATAGAGTGGTCTTCTTCCTGCTCACCAAATAACATTCCTCCCATTTTTTTTAGGGGAGCATAGTCTAAGACATTCTTCTATCAGTATGATTTACTCAGTGAATGTAAATCAGGAAGCAGTTGGATTTATTCTTCATGTTTCTTTTTGTGTTTTCACATATTTAATCCTTCCTTTGTTTAGAGGAAGTTGGGAACATCCTATTTTCTAAGGCTAATCCTTCCATCTGGGCCCATGATCATCCCCCATCTCCTCTGAGACTAAAGTTCATTAATCATCAATTTTCCTCATCAATTTTCCCTTAATCTCCAATATCTTCTTCTCCTTTGGTTCCTTCCTTTTTTTTTTGCCTATAAACATTCAAGTTTCCTCTATTCTGGAAAGAAAAGAAAAGAAGAAAAAAAGGAAAGGGGGGGAAAAGATAACAAACAAAAAAGACCCTTCATTGACCCAACTACTCCTTTGAGTGACCTCATTTTTCACCTACCTTTCACTGCCAGATTTCCAGAAAGTCATTCTCAGTCCCTAACAGTGACTTTCACTGTACAGTAGTTCCTTATAAATGGATGTTGATTGGTTGATTGTGGTACATATAATATTGCCGAGGATTTGCACCCAGAGAATTTTTTAAAGTGACAATTTATTGACTAGTCATAAATGAAATAATTTAACAACTAAGCTTAAGCCTATGTTCCATAATAAAAATTCATCATAAAACCAAATTGGGTATTTATATATCGAAGTTGGAAACTTTTGAAAATAATTCAAATTACCTTTCTCATAATGTTAACTTTATAAAATTGAGGAATAAGTATATAAAAAAGCTTAGGCTTTCCTGACAAAGATTACAAAATGAATATGAAACTGATTGAAAGTGTGTCGATGTTCTAAAACAAATAGTAGAAGTTTTATTTGAAAATATTTGGTTACCCCACGTTCAATAACATACAAGAAAAATGACTACAAACAAGTCATTCTTGGAATCTCTTTTGTGGTATGCTTCATTCAAGAATGCTTTAATGAGTTTTCACTAAATCTTTAGAAATTTTGCAGTTCTTAAGAGCATTGTTTTATAGTATAATGAAAATTATTTTATAGCATTTAATAAGAACAACAAAAAAGGTCTGAAAAGGAAAAAAAAAAGATAAGCTAATTCTAAAACCAAGCCATATGCAAAATCTATCAATCCATACTTTAAAACTAAGATAACATATCAAGTGATTACATTAAAATATGAAGCAATTTTTTGGAAGAGACATGAAGTTGTGTTTGAGCACCGTCCATTTATACATCTGTGATTTTGGTAATGCTATATGTCTTTTATTTTATTTTTTTTGTTCCTATAAACATGCAGATTTCAAATTTAATATGGGTCCTTTCCTTGAGATGGGGATTGGTTGGATATTCCAATGAGGTCTGGGAAAGTTGGCTGATCTCTGTGGGGAAAGTATTTCAGTTATTATTGGTATCCATTGTGTCTTTTGGTCTAAGTCAATAATAAGGAGGTAGTGGTTCAGTTTGGGAGCATAATTTCAGACTAATCAGATTAGTATGATTGGAAAAGTCAAGGCATAAAGACTTGGTAGGAAGGAGAAAACTGAGAATAGCCCCTTGACCTGAGCTGAGACCCCTATATGATGAACAGGTGACATGGCTATTTCATCAGGTTTTATGGATCTGGCTTATAGAATCTGCCTCAAGGACCACTCAACTTCAAGAGCGAGTCAAGAAGGCAAGCAGATGCCCAAGATGGAAGAAATTGGTGGAAAAAGTCAAGGAAAAAATGGCAGGTTAATTTAAAATATCATGGGACAGAAGGTGCAGACTAATGAGAAGAATATAGGATTTAGATGCAGAGGTCTTGGGTTAAAATCCTACCTTGATGTTTTCTGCCTGTTGTGACTTTAGGGAAGTCCCAACTTTCCTTAAGCCCCCAGTGTCTTTGATTAGGACTAAAGTCCAATGCAAAGTCTTTTTTGCTTCTAGAGTTATGATTTTTCTCCCCAATAAATTGGTAAATCCTGTTGAGTCTTCAACTTCTACTTTCTCCATTTTTTGCCTTTCTATGGCTCACTCTCTTCTTGCCTCTTAATTTTTAAACTTAATCTATTTGGATAGACTCCTAAGCAATCTGCCTGCTTTAATTTCTCATCTTTCCAATTCAACTTTCTGAGTATGGTTATGATCCCATACTTTCTCTGTTCAAAAACGTTCCATAGTTCCCTATTACCTACACAATAAATCCTAATAAAGGTGAAGCATTCAAAGACTAAAATGCTCTGGTTTTTTAAAGCCTGGTATCTTTTCAACTGTTCCAGTCTTCTTACTTACACTTTACTCCCGTCTATGAACTCTGTGATCCAGCCACAATGGTACTCTGAAAACACAGTTTCTGTAAAACTTTGTAACACAAGAGTGAATATTGAAAATTATCTACGCATATATTTTGAAAATAAAAAGCTTTAATAAAACAAATCAAAGCCTCTGTGCCTTCATCTATTTTCTATGAACCATAACTCTCTCCCTTCCTTCTTTAGCTCTTTTTTCTAATCCCAGTGCTTAGCACAATGCCTGGTATATAATTGGCACTTAATAAATGCTGATTGATTATTGATTGATTGAATGCTCTCCCTGCTCATCTCTTAGTTTCCCTGGCTTTTAAATCAAGATTTAACATGCAAACCACCTTCTGCAACCCTGACCCTTTCTCAATCTCCTTGGACTTTTGCTCTCAGATTATCATCTTTCCACTCTGAATCTCTTGTTTACCTATCCCATGTTGTCTACCCCATGAGGAGGTAAGCTCTTTGAAAGCAGGGACTTTATTTGCTTTTTATTTGTTTCCCTAGCACTTAGCCCAGAGCCTGGCACATAAGAACTCTTGTTGGTTGGCTGATTGACTTTTCAGCCTTATTTCATACTACTGAAAACATGTTCTCTGTTCCAGTCAAATTCAATTACTTAGCATTTCCTAAACATGTACTGTGCAGCTTCTTCCTCTGAGCCTCTGCTCACTCCATTTCCTTTTTTATTTTTTGGTAATGTCCTCTTTCCTCTCCCCATTGCAGCATCTGCTGGTTGAATTTTTGGCCCTGGGCAGAACACCTGTGGAGGAGATTTCCCACCGGTGCAGTCCAGAACACCCGCATTCCTCATTTCATTGAAAACTTTTGGGCTGGCTAGCCTTTCAGGTTCCTCTGTTATTGTTTTTCAAGTTCTGTCAACTGGACAGTGCTTGTCCCCGGGACTTCTCTGATCCATCTTCTTTGAACTATGTTAATCTAGTCTCACTGCCTCAGGTAGAAGTTGTGTTCCCATATTACTCTTTTTTCAAAATCCATATCCCTATATCTATCAGTCTTATTCCTTTTCAAGTTCCCTCCAATCCAATTTACCATCTCTTAATGAATATTTTTTCTTTCTTTTCTTTTCTTTTCCCTCCCTCTCTCTCTTCTTCTTTCCCTCCCTTCCTCACCTCCTTCCTCCCTCCTTCCCTTCTCTATCCTTCTTTCTCTCCTCTCTCTCTTCCTCATGCCCTCCATCACCAAAGAACCAATCACTCACCACCTCCCACCAAAAGGTGGTAAAAGTAAGAACCTTAGGCATGGCAGTAACCTCCAAATCCGCCATCCTGCTTCCGACTCAGTTCCCACAGCCATCATCTCTAAAAGCATCAGCTATGGAGAAACCACCTGGTAATTGCTTTTGCAAGAACTATGCTCTTTGGCTCTGCTCTTTAGCAACCACAGAGAGGAAAGTTCTTGACATTAAAGACCAGGGCACTGTCAAATGATTCAACATCAAAAACTTATATGATTCTAACAATAGAAACATTAAAGGGACTATACCATCTGCTTTGTGTCTTTAAATAAAAGTCATGGGATCTTTCCATCTGATTTGCAGTTGAAACCTTCAAAATGTATTGTCTTTCCTATTATAATTGAGATCAGACTCTACTTTTTTTATTTGTATTCATGTTTGCATCAGTTTCCTCATCTGTAAAATGGACTGGAGGAGGACATGGGAAACCACACCACTTACTATGGCACTTACTATGTGCCTCATATTTTTTCATTCATTCATTCATTCATTTATGGCAGAGGTGGTACTTGAACCCGGGACTTTTTGACAGAAGCTGGCTCTCTATCCACTTTGCTGCACTATCCCTTTTCATGTAGTTACTATATATTATTTAGTATTATCATTATCTATGTATGTTTCATATTTACTTATTAGACTGAAAGAAATTGGAAATTATATCAATCTCTCAGCAAACATTTATTAAGCCCTCACTATGTGTCAAGTATTGTGACATACTGGGGATATAATAACTAAAATTAAATTCAAGGAACTCACTAAAATGTTTTATTTCCTCCAGCATCCTATGCAGGGCTCTGTTCATAGATGGCAATGAATAATGCATGCTGAACTGAGTGAAATCCTTCCAGTCCATTCAGAGCAGAAACTAGGGAATTTTACACCTAGGGTAAGTGATTCAAACAGTCCATTTTGTGGAGCAGGGGTGGAAGATGGGAAAAGGAGATTGCTAATTGGTAACTTCCAATGTCAGCTAATTGTTTTTAGTAATTAGGGACAAAGTTCTCTTTTATTTATGCAGCTGAAGAACTGCAAGTACTCTCAATACTCTTTAAATTCAGTACCCTGAATCAAAGCCCATGTTGTTTATCCTTAGTTATGGCTCTGGTACCAGCTCAATTGTTCCGCCAATCCCCTGAGTTGGATATAATCTCTTCCTTCTGTATATCTAAGCAGTTACCATTTCCCTCATGTAATGAACTTTATATTTTATTTATTTGTGCATATCCACCTGACTGGAGAATGACTTTATAGAATCTAATAAAATTGTGAGCATGGCATGGACAGTTAGCAAGTGCTTTATGATGATGAGAATCTCTGATTTAGTGCTGATCAGTCATGGTTTGTATGATAAGGTCCCCAATTAAAGACGTGCTGACAAGGATTCAGAGAAAACCGACAAAGGGATGATTAACAGGTTAAGCATCTGCAGATCTATGGGTCAAAGGAACAGGGTCATTTACCTGCAGAAGGGAAGTCTGGGAGATAACTTAATGATGATGATGATGTTGTTGTTGTTGTTGTTGTTTTTAATAGTCCAAGGGTAACTAGGTTTGAGATAGTGACTGATTCTTCTTTTTCCACTGAAGGACAGTATGGGGTGAAATGGACTTCAACCATAGTGTCAGAGATTCAAATGAGATGCAGAGATACTCAAATGAGAGAGATTCAAAGAAAGAATTTTGACATTTAGGGCTATTAAGCTGTATAATGGGGACAGAGGTTGAAAAGTTTTCTTCCTGGAACACTTCTACATGAAACAGCCTAGAACATAAGTGATTGCTTAACCTTTTTTCTTCTTAGCTCCATTTTTTGAATGCCTTCATGATGGGAAGGGTTAATGAAGAGAATGTTGAATTTGAAGTCAAGAAATATGTAGGTTTGAATTCTACCACTGACATTTATTAAGTATATGATTCAAGGATTTCTCTTAACCTCTTTTAGCTCTAGTTTTTGCTTCTATAAACAGTGGATAGTAATAGCACCTAAATCAAGATTGTTGTGAAGATAGGATAATATATACAAAGTGCTTTGCACACCTCAAAACCTGAAAACTTTATTTTTTGTTGCTATTTGTGTGACTCTGACTTACTCTCTCTCTCTTCTTGATCCAACTCCTTAGCACTTATTTATTAAGTCATACCATCCAAGGATCATAGATTTAGAATTGGAAGTGATTTCAGAGACCATCTAGTCTACCCCACCTTACATTTTACAAATGAGAAAAATGAGACTTGAGGGAGGAAGTGTTAAGTGACTTTAAACTGATTTTATTTTTATTTTATAGAATTAAGCACCTCTATAATGTAGTTAAAAAGATTATTATATGTAAGACTTCAAATCTATTATGCTATTCCTTTTAAATATATAATAAAGTAAACATATAAATTTGTTATCTTTGCCCTGTTTTAGAGTTGGCTACCATCAGACACAAATAAGTATGTATATGTCCTTCTATATATCACTTCTTTCTCTGGATGTAGAAAGTATCTTCATTTGTTCTCTATTTTTAATTTCTGTATTTATAATAGTCAAAGGATTTAGTTGCTCAAAGCCATTCTTGAAATAAGATTGCTGTTACTGTATACACTGTTCACTTGTTTCTGTTCACTTCACTCATCACTAGTTTATGTGAGTTTTTCCATGCTTTTCTAAGATGGTTGAACTCATGTTTTCTTATACCACAGTAGTTTTTGATCATAGCGATATATAATAATTTATTCGGTCTTTCCCCAATTGACTTTTCCAAGTTTACACAGGAAGGTAGAAAGTATCAGAGACAAGATTTGAATTCAGGAGGCCAGTGCTCTTTTTCATTGTGCCATGTGGATAGAGGAAGTTTCCCAAACTGCAGAAGTCACAAACCTTTTCACAGTGATGTTTTAATATACATCCTCAAAAAATTTTCTTCTCTGATTCTTACATCTAGATATGAATTATTGGTAAAGTTGTCATGTGTGATGTATTCATTTTAGGCTCTTTAGAGTTTCAATGCAGTTCTTTGAAGTTCCCTTTCCCCTATAACCATTATATATCTTCACCTCAGAATTTCAGAGGTTTTGAAAAGCTCTTGTATTAGTTTTCATGGTTTAGAATCCTTACGCCCTGATATGCAGGACCAAGCCTGAATCTGCCCTTCAGTTGTATATGGGTCTTTATGACCCCATTTTTGTTCTTGTTTTGCAAAGATCCTGAATTGCCATTTCCTTTTCTAGCTCAGTTTACAGATGAGGAAATTGAGGTAAATGAGGTGAAATGTAAACTACCGCCTACCTGCTCTACCTCTCCTAAATGGGAACCCAGAAAAGTTGGGCTTTTCAAAGCATTATGTAGAGCCATTATATATTTATTTTTTCCAGTCAGTCAAAAGATATAATTAGTTCAAAACAGACATTTAATTAAATAAAATATCATTCAGTAGTAATATAGGTCAAAACAGAATATTCACTCTCAATACCTAAGGCACACTCTCCTACAAGTAAATACATCATCAATTGGGAGAATAGATACAATAGGGATTATGCATAAAGAATTTTTATTTTACACAGAATTCCCAATCCCTCTAATTTTGTCCGCCTGCATTTTGTATTTCCTTCACAGGCTAATTGTACACTATTTCAAAGTCCACTTCTTTTTGTACAGCAAAACAACTGTTTGGACATGTATACATATATTGTATTTAATTTATACTCTAACATATTTAACATGTATCGGTCAACCTGCCATCTGGCGGGGGGGGGGGGGAAGGAGGGGAAAAATTAGAACAAAAGGTTTGGCAATTGTCAATGCTGTAAAATTACCCATGCATATATCTGGTAAATAAAAACTATTAAAATAATAAAAAAAGAAGAAGAATTTTTATTTGTCCTTCATCTTTGAAGATGATCATGATATGTCATATAACTGAATTGGAATTTAGTGTGGGAGGGCTGTGCTAGGTCACCTGACTCCCTTTCTCTTTCAGAGCCCTCTGGGTCCAGTGGCCAGACATAGATCAGAATGACTAGAGATGGCAGAAAGAGTACATCCACAGGGAATGCAAAACGACCAGGGTAACTTGCACTCCCAGTGGAAGGCAGCTCACACTTCCAATCCTGCAGGAGCAGTATCTTCAGGTGATGTTATAAAATTGCTCTGATTGGACCCGTTTATCACTTGTCAAATGCGTTGAGTACTGGGCACATTAATGGTTCCCAATTTTCTCCTGGGACCTGCTGGACTTGGTGGTGTCTTTTGGGTGTTTCTTCCTACAATCATTTTCTATTTTCATCTCTTGACAGGTGTTTCAGGTGGCCGATCATCTCAGCTTTTGTCTGTTGGGATGGAATGGCTAGACCGTTCCTTCATGTAAGGACAGATTGTCAACAATTTAGTCAAAGTCGTAGTCATCACGCAGTTAACAAAAGTCAGATAGAATTCTCCTATTGGTCTCCTATTAATTCTCATATTTGTTATCCATAAATCTAGAAAAATATCATTCAGAGAGTAAGGTATTCCCAAGATCCTCTCTGTCTTAACATGCAAATTAATTTTTGATCCAGAAGAAATGATAAGCTTAGGAGGCAGGACTCTTGTTTTCCACTCACATAGCCTCATTCCTGCCATATTTATGCAGATCTGTCAGCAGTATTTCGAACTGTATTGACCAGCTGAAAAACCTTGTCTTCTAACATATAAGATAAAAGCATTAGATTAGATGACCCTTTGAAATCCATGATCTAATGATAGTACTATTTCATCAATGTGGGGAACTTTGAGTATGGAAACTCCCTTGGATTCAAATCACAACTCAATTGTGCCTTAAAATCTTAGAGAATTGTCTGGGGCACAGAATTTAAATAACTTTGTAGAGGCAGGGATTGAATTCAAGTCTTCTTGAAAATAAGAATGATTTTTCCCTTATTTTATGTGGCTAGCCACCCACACAATGCAGATATATATATATATATATATATATATATATATATATATATATATATATATATATATACACACATACACAGGAATATGTAATAGATGTAATATAATTACTATATTATATTATATATACTATACACACATAATATATACAATATACATACTATATTACATAGTATATGTGCTATACTTATTCTCCCTGTATATTATTATATTATATATTCTATTCTATAAAATATTCTATAATATTATGTAATGTTCTGTTCTCTAAATTGTAATCGTTCTCTGTGTGCAGGTTTTTGGGGGAGCTTCTGGAGGCAGCCTTAGTTTCAGTTCAGTTCAATAGTCCCAAATGCAGCCAGGAGTTAGAGTCCAAATCCTTTATTGTCTCTTCTAAAATCTTATCTCCTTCATTTGGGGCTTGGAGAGTTTTCTGGAGGCCTTCCTCTTTCCTTGGTTCCCGAGAGCTCTTGTCCGAATGTCTCCAGCCTGCACAAAGGTGGAAGTGGGAATGAATCTTCACTCTGAATCTCCCGAAGTTCTCCTTGGCCCTCTCCCAAAATTCTCTGAAGTTCTGAAAGCTTCTTGCTTATATGTTCCACACTGAGTATACACTAATCATTATATCTCAAGGAAACCATTATTTGTTGTAGGATTAAATCAATGCTAAATTAGATTTAACCATTGTCTCCTCAATTCCACTCAGTACTTTGTTTCAAGTTCTGGCCCATAACATCTCCTTGTAGGGTCAGATCAATCATACTGAACCATGCTAAATTAGATAATTATTGCCTCTATCAATTCCAGTGACTTAGCAACTTGTGAGAAATCCTAAACAATACTATATTTCTATACAAATTATTTTATTATATATACATTATATTATACTATAATATAAAATGTATTATACTTAAATACCATGTGTGGTATATTACATAATATGTTCTATGTATACATATAAAATATGACATCTTTCTATAAATGCTTTTATAAATATAGATGTACATATTCCCTCTGACTCTCTGCCTTTCTCTTGCTTGTACTATTAATATATTAAAAGAGTTATTTTTCCTGGAAGAAGGGCTTTGTCAAATGTCAGATTCATATTTCTTCAAGTCTTTCTCCTATTTCTTAGATTTATACTTGTTTGTTACATATGAACAATTATCGCAAAATTAATTTATCATCTTAGCCATGCCTTTCTTCTACTTCAGTGATGTTTTTTAAGATGTTCTTTATTTTCTCTTCTTGTGGCATTTGATATTCAATATTGCAATTAACTTAGCTTCTTTTCTTCTTCAAGAATTCAATTTCCTTTGTATTTCCCTCTACTTCTAATTCAATTCTCCCTCTCTTCCTTCCTTCCTTCCTTCCTTCCTTCCTTCCTTCCTTCCTTCCTTCCTTCCTTCCTTCCTTCCTTCCTTCCTTCCTTCCTTCCTTCCTTCCTTCCTTCCTTCCTTCCTTCCTTCCTTCCTTCCTTCCCTCCCTCTCTTCTTCCCTTCCTTCCTTCCCTCCTTCTTCCCTTCCTTTTTTTTTTTTTTTTTTGAGACAATTAGGGTTGCCTAGGGTCATACAGCTACTAAATGTTTGAAGCTGGATTTGAACTCAGGTCCTCCTGACTCCAGCTCAGAGCTCTCTCTACTGCATTACCTAGCTGTCCTTATTATAATCACTTTAGATCATTCTAACTCTTTCAATTCAAAACTTTGAACATTTTTATTGTTTTTTTTTTCTTTCATGGTAGGCTTAAACTTTACAAATGTGCAATTCTTCTAAAAATATTTATTGCTACTTTAAAAAATTGGTTAGTTTTTTTCCTCTTGTCTGCCTTTTTTCTGTTGTTGATTTTGCTCCCTTAACTCAAAGACTATTGCTTGTGCTCTGGGAGACTTTATTTTGGGGCTTGAGATAGGAAAAAAAAGGAAATTAAAGATTCTCTTTCTCCCTTCTGTATTTATTCTCTTTCCATTTGTTCTTTCTGTACTCGTGTATGTCTTTGGGATTTTCCCCCATTAGGGTATAAGCTCCTTGTGAGTGGGGAATGTTTTATTCTCAGAGCCTAGTTGGGATTGCTTTGTTCCTTGTATTCATATTCTCGGTGTCTGGCACATAAATGCTGGTGGGTTGATTGATAGATTCTTATTGTTCTTCCTCTCCTTAGACATTCCGAACTCTTCTTTCCCTGTTCTCTAAGAAATAATGCTCTGGGGTCAAGCTGGATAGAAAGGAAGAAGGATAGATTGACAAAGGGGTGGAATGGAAGAAAGGATGTAAAGAAGGTGAGGGATAGATGAATTATAGTCTGCTTTCTTCAATACAGCTCACCTGTGGAGAAGTCCTGATGGTATCTAACATATTTGCAAAGCACACCTGCACACTCTGCATATGTGATTTTATCTGGGCTATTCAACAACCTAGTCAGGTTGAAAGTATTATCCCCATTTTTTAGATTAGGAAACAGGGTCACAGAGGTCATAGGATACTAATAGCTAGCATTTATATGATGTATTAGTATTTGCAAAATTCTTACATATAGTATCTCTTTAATCCTCATAATAGCCCCTGAAGCTTGGTGCTAAAATCATCACCCCCATTACACAGATGAGTACATTGTGGTAAAGAGTAAATGTCTTGTCCAGGATCACACAGAGAGTCAGAATCTGGAACAGGATTTGAACTCTTGTCTCTCTAACTTAGAGGTATGCTGATAAATGTTTAACAAAAGAGGCAGACTTTTAAGTTCAATGTGCATTATTAACATATTCTCCATCACTTTTTTAAGTTGAGACAATCAACAGAATAATGAATCTTGCCTTATTTTGTATCATTTGCCAATTTCTGAGGTGTAAAGGCTCACATAGAAAATTTACCAACCGAGCTGATGCTTGTACATCCCTCCTCCGACTCAATGTCTAGCATTCTTCCAACTATGTACGCCATCTTGTCGTCTTTAGATTGTGGATTACAAAGAACCTTAGAGGTATTTAGACCAAGGCTACTACAACTTTTTCCACTTGTGATTCCTTTTTGCTCAAGAAATTTTTATGTAGCCCCAGGTATATAGGTATATAAAATAAGTATACAAATCTAACATTTGCTGAAAAGAAATCATAATTTTGCAACCCCCACATTCAGTTACGAAACCTCTCATGGGACCTTAAGCCACAGTTTAAGAAGTTTAGATCTCCTCCAGCTTCCAACTTACAGTTGGAGAAACTGAGATCCAAGCAAGTTAAGTGCTTTGTCTAAGGTCACACAAATGACAAGACTGGAATTGAAAGGAAGTATTATGAATTAGTACCTAACTAATAAATGCTTGATGTAGGATTCAAACTCAGGCTTTCTTAACACTAGGTCTTAGCCCCTCTAGCATACTTGATAGATGCTTTACTCCAACAAATCACTTTCTTGTACTTAGTACTATTTAAAATTTAGTGGTAGGTTGGGCAGTATTATTATTTCCATTTTCAAGATGAGAAAAGTAAGATGTGGAAACCTTCCACAACTTGTTGCTCAGTCTCCCATTTCTTAAGGAGGAGAGCAGCGGGAGGGGTAGTTGAAGCTGGGTTCTTTGACAATTTAGGTTGCTTGCCTATGGCCTTTTCCACGGCTGTGTTTTCTCAAGGTCTCCATCAAACACTCCAGGACATCAGAACACTTCCACACTGGTGATAGGAAGCAAAAAGTGGGAATGTGGCCAACTTCCCTCTCCAAGTCCATTTTGGTACTGATTACGCCTCCCTTCTCTAATCTCTTCTTCCTTCCTGCCTATGAGTTGAAAGACTTTGAGAAAGAGGGAGAGGGAGACAGTTGGGAACCCATTACTCCAGGCCTACATTCTCACGGCTGGTTCCTAGCTATGGCACTGAGAAGAACATTAATAATGGCTCTGGGTAGATGACATTTAAAAATCTTCTACCTTAATGACTTCATATTGTTAATACAGCTCATTTAGCCTTTTCCTTCTGAGGGAAGCAACAGAGGAAAGAATAATTTGCACAGAGTGCTTTATTGGCCAAGCTGGAACCCCCCAGGGCTATAACCCTAGGTGCCCCACAAGGCTCATTGTTTATCTGGGTAATCTCAACACTTTAACCCTGACTCTGATAAAACCTGGTAAGGAGGCAGAGCCCTCCCCATTGGATAACTATTCTTTTAGGCTGCTTCATATAGTTATGCTTATTCTGACGAGCCATCTGGAAGAGAGGAAGGGGTCTGAGTCAACTTTGGAGATTTATGAAGAACGGAATGCTTGATGGCTCTGTCCATTTAGGTTGAAAATTAGATCTATTTCTGGAGGCTTCCTCTATAGGACGGGTCTGATGGCAGTGAACTATTTCTCTTGACTCCAGCCTGGCAAAGAACTGTGGCCTCAGTCAGCAGAGCAGTGATAGTGATACTAACATGGATATTTCTGTCCTGGGTGCCCTTCTTTTCAGCCAAGAATATCGGCCTATTTTATAAAAGGAAGCCAGGCTTAAATTAGAATAGGTTGAGCTGGGCCAGTAACCTGAAATCACTTTCCGGCATCTGCATTAGCCTGGTCTCAGTGTATCAGATATGCTTCAATCATGCTATCTTCCCAGGCCAAGTGAGAGCACAAATGTAGTCCCTGGGAAACTGGAGAATACCAAAGTGGAAACAGGAATATACCAGTATATATTTTACCCAAGTAAACACTGAAAATATTACTGTTTCTTTTCCTTTTCCTTTCCCTTCCTTTTCCTTTCCTTTCCTTTTCTTTCCTCCTTTTTCCTTTCCTTTCCTTTCCCCTTTCTTTTCCCCTTTCTTTTCCCCTTTCCTTTCCCTTTCCTTTCCTTTCCTTTCCTTTCCTTTCCTTTCCTTTCTTTCCTTTCCTTTCCTTTCCTTTCCTTTCCTTTCCTTTCCTTTCTTTCTTTCCTTTCCTTTCCCTTTCCTTTTCCTTTCCTTTCCTTTTCCTTTCCTTTTCTTTCCTTTCCTTTTCTTTCCTTTCCTTTCCTTTCCTTTCCTTTCTTTCCTTTCTTTCTTTCCTTTCCTTTCTTTCCTTTCCTTTCTTTCCTTTCCTTTCCTTTCCTTTCTTTCCTTTCCTTTCCTTTCCTTTCCTTTCCTTTCCTTTCCTTTCCTTTCCTTTCCTTTCCTTTCCTTTCCTTTCCTTTCCTTTCCTTTCCTTTCCTTTCCTTTCCTTTCCTTTCCTTTCCTTTCCTTTCCTTTCCTTTCCTTTCCTTTCCTTTCCTTTCCTTTCCTTTCCTTTCCTTTCCTTTCCTTTCCTTTCCTTTCCTTTCCTTTCTTTCCTTTCCTTTCCTTTCCTTTCCTTTCCTTTCCTTTCCTTTCCTTCCTTTCCTTTCCTTTCCTTTCCTTTCCTTTCTTTTCTCCTTTCCTTTCCTTTCCTTTCCTTTCTTTTTCTCCTTTCCTTTCCTTTCCTTTCCTTTCTTTTCTCCTTTCCTTTCCTTTCCTTTCCTTTCCTTTCCTTTCCTTTCCTTTCCTTTCCTTTCCTTTCCTTTCCTTTCCTTTCCTTTTCCTTTCCTTTCTTTCCTTTCCTTTCTCCTTTCCTTTCCTTTCCTTTCCTTTCCTTTCTTTCCTTTCCTTTCTCCTTTCCTTTCCTTTCTCCTTTCCTTTCCTTTCTTTCTTTCCTTTCTCTTTCCTTTCCTTTCTCCTTTCCTTTCCTTTCCTTTCCTTTCTCCTTTTCCTTTCCTTTCCTTTCTCCTTTCCTTTCCTTTCCTTTCTCCTTTCCTTTCCTTTCCTTTCTCCTTTCCTTTCTTTCCTTTCTCCTTTCCTTTCCTTTCCTTTCTCTTTCCTTTCCTTTTTCCTTTCTCTTTCCTTTCCTTTCCTCCTTTCCTTTCCTTTCTCTCTCCTTTCCTTTCCTTTCTCCTTTCTTCCTTTCTCCTTTCCTTCCTTTCTCCTTTCCTTTCCTTTCTCCTTTCCTTTCCTTTCTCCTTTCCTTTCCTTTCTCCTTTCCTTTCCTTTCTCCTTTCCTTTCCTTTCCTTTCCTTTCCTTTCCTTTCCTTTCCTTTCCTTTCCTTTCCTTTCCTTTCCTTTCCTTTCCTTTCCTTTCCTTTCCTTTCCTTTTTTCTCTCCTTTCCTTTCCTTTTTTCTCTCCTTTCTCTCTGTCCTCTCATTTCCTTTTTCCTCCTCTCCTCCCTTTCCTTCTTTTCTCCTCCCTCCCCTCTCCCCCTTCCATTTCTTCAGTATTGGGAGAACTCTAATTCCCTCCAATGAGACAATTCAGCACTTCATTATTAGCATAGAGCATCATTGTCTGAAGCACTGAGAAATGTCTTGTCAATGGTTCCATGACTAGTGTGTTACCAAAGACAGAATTTGAACCCAACTCTTCTTGATTGCAAAGACTCTCTTTCCTGCTCTGCTATCTTCATTTATGATAAATATAGTATGCTTCTATCTGCATTCAGTCTCCCTAGTTTTCTCTCTGGTTGTGGATAGCATTTTCCCCAAAGTTTATTGGAATTGTTTTGGATTACAGAATTGCTGAGAAGAGCTAAATCTATCATAGTTGATTATCATACAATCTTGTTATCTCACAATAGTATTCCACTACATTCATATACCATTCCTTACTCTGCCATTCCCCAATTAATGGATATCCACTCATTTTCCAATTTGTTGCCAGTACCAAAAGAGCTGCTACAAACATTTTTGCACAGTGTGTCCATTTCTTTCTTTTATGATCTCTTTGAGATACAGATCTAGTAATGGCATTCTGGATCAAAGGGTATGCAGAATTTTATAGCCCTTTGGGCATAGTTCCAAATTGTTCTCCAGAATGTTTGGGTCAGTTAATAACTCCACTAACAATGTATTAGTGTTTTCTCACATCTTCTTCAACATTTATCATTATCTTTTCATGTCATCTTGGCCAATTTGATAGGTACTAGGTAATACCTCAGAGTTATTTTAATTTACCTTTCTCTAATCAATAGTGATTTAGAATATTTTTTCATATGACTATTGATGACTTTAATTTTTTCAAGACAGACATTTTCTAGGTATGTGTCCTTGGGCAAATCATTAAACCTCTATTTGCCTCAGTTTTTAAATCTATAAAATAGGATTGTTATAAACCTTAAAGTTCTTTATAAATGCTAGCCATTGTGAGGATTATTTTGCATTACGCAATATACTATGTCCTCATTTCTGCCATGTAGAACCCACGTTTTCTTTCAAGCACAGCTCACCTGCCACCTCCTATATCATGATGATAGAATGTAAACTCCCTGAAGGCAAGTGCTATTTTCACTTTCAGAACTTCAGAGCCAGAATACATAATAGGTGGTTAAGAAATGCTGTTGATTGAAAGATTGATTCCTTTTCTCTTTTTTTGATTCCCCTAGTTATGAACTTTGTCTCTTGAAACTACTTTTATAATTTTTATTATGTTACTCATGTACCTATTGCTAAGTTGGGAGGACCCTATCCCCAAAGTTTAGACAACTGGTGATAAATCTTTTGACTATAAAAACTTGCAAAGACTTTAAGCATGGAAGTTTCATAACCTATATTAGTAGAATCGATCTAACTGATAAAATCCTAAATCTTTTGAAATTGAAATATGCTCCTTGTGAATATTTTCTTACTTCTTTTTTTCTAGGGGAATCCTTTAAAGAAAAATCAGAGGTATACTCCAGGGCAAACCTTCTTCAGTAATATTAAAAAATGTACCTAATTTAAGTATAGTCAAAGACAAGAATTGTGGAAAGGATTTGTTTTTGACATTGCCAAGTTTCCCCTGGGATTTCCTTTTTCTTGTTGTTGTTGTTTTTTTTTTTCCATTGATAACTCAAAGCAAATTCAGCACAAAAAAGCTTGTTTATCCTGCAGTATAATCAAAGCTTTAACTAGTAATTCTGTTGCCCAGAGAAAGCATAACAAATGACACTTGTGACAAAGGGTTGAGTGGGAGGATGTGGGTGGAGGTTGAAAAATGGAAGGAAAAAGGAGACTCCAGAGAAGAGATGACAGGATCACAAATTTAGAGAGATGGAAGAGTTCTCAGAGGCCATCTAGTCCAAACCCTTCATTTTATGAAGAGAATGAGATTTCTAGAGTTCAAGTGACAAGCCAAATGTCACACAGGTAAGATGTAAGAGAAGTCTTTCCCCTTGGGTGGAGACCAACCCTGGGAAACTTAAGGCTGCTATCTAAGAGAAATAGGGTAGGGCAGGCCTGGGGAGGAGATGAATGGATGTGTATGTGGGGGAGAATGTCATCTTGAACCTTTTAATTTACTTTATTTAAAAATATATATTTTTGGCTAGTTAGGTGCTAAGTCCTTCAGAAAGAGGGCAAGTGTTGTCAGGGTCCTCCAAATTTTGGCACCCTGGAAAAAAGCCATCATTGCCCTATTTTAATTACAACTGTGAGTGTATAACATTTTGGGTCTCCATTCAAAGAATGATAGAAGTCTTAAACTTTGCCTAATCCAAATCTCTTGTTTTATAAGGTGGCGCTTTGGTTATGATTACCAAAAGCAATGAAATGAACTGGACTAGAAAGTTCTTAGTAAAAATTACTGATACTTTCCCTTCCCCAAACTAATCCTTGGCTGTTAGAGTAATTTTCCTAAAGCAGAAGTATGACTTTATTATCCTCCTGTTTCCTATTATCTTTACGATCAAATACACAGACCACAGGTTGGGATTTAAAAACCTTCATGATCCAGCTTCAACCTATCTTTGTGGATTTATTACCTTTTATTCTTTTACACTCCTAAAAGCCAGCCAAACTGCTCTTTTTGTTCCTTAATTACAAACAAGACACATTTTGTACAGAAGTATCTCTCATACCTAGAATGTATTATTTTTTATTTCTAACTCTTAGAATCCCTAGTTTTCTTCAAAGACTGGTTTGGAGGCCATCTCCTCTTGTAAGGCGTTTTATGATCCTTCTGGCCAATAGTTCCTCCCTAGCTCTTGAAATAAATTTCTGTTTCTTTTGTATATACTTATGTAAAGTAGATATTCAATGCATAATGGGCTCTGGTCCTGTGGGGAATGGTCAAGTATAATCAGAGACTTTTGGCCAAGCTGTGATTATGAAAAATGGAGAGATGGACTTTTGGGAAACAGTTCCCTAGATGTTTGGAAATCCCTGCATTTCTTAGTTGGAGTGGATTGGCAGCAAGACTTTTCTGCAACTATATCCATCTCAGAGAAGGAAAGAAGGAGGATGAACTAAGTCATATCCGAGTCTTGCTAGAAGACAAATCTCAAGGGTATTGTTTGGACAATGCAGAGATGAGTCTAGAGGAAAATGGCTGTTCAAAAGACCTACATGATATTTCATGTTTTTATATTTTTCAGCATCAACCTCCCAGGAGATTATAACTGGAGCTATAGGTTGGTATTTCATATTTTATGACTTTGTCAATTTGACTTTGAGTTTTTTTATGTCTTATTTTTTTTAAATTTTGTTTTGGAGAAAATAGGTATCTTATACCTGATCTACTTTATGTACAGAGTATCTTTCTAATTAATTGTGGGGAAGACCCTAAATGTGAGCCCAACTTAAGCTTTAAGACAGGAAGGTGTTTTTTTCAATTAATAGTATTCTATCCCCCCACCCCAACTTCATATAAAGATAGTTTTCAACATTCACTTTTGTAAGATTTTTGAGTTCCAATTTTTTTCTCCCTCCCTCTTTACATTTTCCCTCCCCAAGACAGCAAGCAATCTAATATAGGTCATACATGAGATGGGAGTTCTTAGCCTAGAGTTTGTGAACTTGGTTTTTAAAATAGTTTAATAACTATATTTCAATATTATTAGTTTCCTTTGTAATTCTATGAATTTTATTTTATGCATAAAAAGCATAACAAAAACATCATTCTGAGAAGGGTTCAACTAGACTGTTAATACTATAATGACATAAAATGACTATTAGTGACATAAAAATTGAAACCCTTTAGTTTAGTCTGAGGTGAGGATGTAATGAGCCAGATACAGTGAGAAAGAACCTGACCTCACTTTTGAAGCCAGAATTCCCCAGTCCTGAACCTGATCTGTGTGAGTCCAGATCTGGGACCAGTTAATAGAAAAGGATATCCACAGGGCCCCTTAGCCAAGACCAAACTTTCATTACACTTAATATATGTACACATTTCCTTTTTCTATCTAATGTAAACTTCTGGTGATCAGGGACTATTCTTTCATTTATTTTGCTTTTATTATTGTCATAGAAGAATAGAAACTGACAAAGGACTTGAGTCAGAGACATATTCTCATGGATAGGGAATGTTTCCTTTCATCATTTGAATCATGGGACATATTTCGGACTGGCAAGGATCACTTACTCCAAATTCCTTACAAAAGAAGAATTGAGGGTGGGACAAGGGAAGTGACTTACCCAGGGTCACACACATTTACCTAAGGTTATCTAATATTCCTGAATCCCAGAGATCTGTTCCTCACATAGTGCTGCCTCTCTGTTCCCTTTAAATTTTCCAAATCATTTTGCCCCTATCACATTGTATTTTGTAATGTGTAAGATTACACTTATCTGTCAAAAAGATACCCTCCTTACCTAGTATCACATGTATTATTCTCCCTTTCCACTGGCAAGGAGGGCTGACGGGAAGTGTAGTTATTCCAGAAGGAAGAAGAGATGGAAAGATCATGGAAGGCAGAAACTATGCAAAATGGGAGGGGAAAGGATGAATGCCTAGGAATATTGCAGCCCATCACTGAAAGTAAGGAGGCTCAAGAGAACAAATATATTGTTGTTAACACCAGCAATTAACTACTTGCAAACGAAAGGTGCTATTGCCCTGAACCAAATATAATCACGAACAGTTGGAAGCTTGTTTGGCTCACTGATCTGATTAAAGAGTGACCTGCCTACACAGAATTTTGCAGTGTTCCTGATTATTGCAGTTACCAAGATCTGGTGAAAGTATTCCCCCTCCACTTCCAGAAATGGCTTCCTAGTAAACTGCATCACTTAACTTCAGGAGTTTTTTTGCTCTCTTTAAATCTGGTTTATATGCTGATTGTAATTGTATAATTAATTTGTCTCTAGTTAAAGTGATTTTCTCACTATTGATCAGAGAAATGCATATCAACACAACTATGAGGTACCATTACATACCTCTCAGATTGGCCAAAAGGACAGGAAAAGATAATGATGAATATTGGAGGGGATGTGAGAAAACTGGGACACTGATACATTGTTGGTGGATCTGATTGTGATCTGATCCAACCTCTTTTGGAGAGCAATTTGGAACTATGCTCAAAGGGCTATAAACTATGCTCATATCCTAAAGAGATTTTAAAGAAGGAAAAGGGACCCACATGTGCAAAAATGTTTGTGGCAGCCCTCTTTTTAGTGGCAAGAAACTGTAAACTGAGTGGTTGCCCATCAGTTGGAGAATGGCTGAACAAGTTATGGTACATGAAAGTTATGGAATATTATTGTTCTATAAGGAATGATCAGTCCTGGAGAGACTGATATGAACTGATGCTAAGTGAAATGGGCAGAACCAGGAGATTATTATACATGGCAATAACAAGACTATACGATGATCAATTCTGATGGACATGGCTATTTTCAACAAAGAAATGATTCAGGCCAGTTCTAATGAATGGTCTTGTGAAGAAGAGAACCATCTGCACCCAGAGAGAGGACTGTGGATCACAACATAGTATTTTCACACTTTTTCTTTGCTTGCATTTTGTTTTCTTTCTCATTTTTTCCTTTTTGATTAGATTTTTCTTGTGCAGCATGGTAATTGTGGAAACATATAGAAAAATTGCACATGTTTAACACATATTGGATTAGGGAGTTGGTGAAAGGAAAGGAAGTAAAAAATTTAGAACACAAGGTTTTGTAAGGGTGAATGTTGAAAATTATCCATGTATGTATTTTGAAAATAAAAAGCTTTAATTAAAAAAAAGTGATTTTCATTGTATTTCAAGTGTTTGAAATGTTTGAGTGGACCACCCAAGGAGGGCAGAGGAAAAGGACCAGTAATACCAGATCTAATTGCAAGTCTATATTGAGTTTCTCTCCCTCCCTCCTCCCCTTCTTCTCCCTTTTCTCTCCCTCTCTTTCTCCCCTTCCCTCTCTCTCTCCCCTCTGTTTTCCCCCTCTCCCCATTTCTCCCCCTCTATTCCTCCCTTCTTCTCTTCCCCCTTACCCTTTTTCTGTGTCTCAACAGAAAAAGATTCAAGATTCTTGAAGATGGGGATTATATATTTTTTCATCTTTGTATGTAGGCTCTTAGTATATTGTCTTACACACAATAAGCATCTAATAAGTGTTTGTTAGTTTATATATAAATAAAAGTTAGCCAGTCAATTATTTTGAAGGGAGGGATCAAAACATTTCACTGGAGTAGGAAATTCCTACTAATTTTACTAATGTAGATTTTAAATATTCTGCAATTTATATTCTTATAGAATTACATCATTCTCATGTGCTACCAAAATGAGATTAAAATGTAATTGGGAAATATTTAACAAAATAAATACAATGAAATAGAATGTAGAAAATATTAATATGTGGTTTTCTAAATTAATAAGTGACGATGGTACTATGAGGTTTTCTAAGTTGATGGTCCATAGGGATCCATAAACTATATGGTTTAATGACTATTTCTATTGAGTTTGACACAACTGGTTTAGGGCATTGAAAGAGAATGTGATTTATCCAGGGTTACAAAGTTCCTAAGTTTTAGGGGTGATATTCCAAAATTCATGTCTTTTTGGGTCCCACATCTACTTTGTATCCACTATCCTATATCAAACCATAAATATGAAAGTATTATACAAATAAATAAAGCACAAAAGTTATTAATTGATGTTGACTCCCCTAAGTTATTTAAACATATCTGATAGAACAATGATAGCTCATAGGAGAGAGAATTTAACTCTTTGTTGGTCAGTTTGAGGAAGGCTTTGTGGAAACATTTCTGAGGGATGGGGAGGATATATAGAGAGGAAGGTATTCCAGGGTTTAGGGAATGGTATGAGCACAGACTGAAAGATAGCAAAGTGAGAAGGAACATTTAGTTTGGTGAATGTAAGGGAAAGTAGCGTGAGCTAATGCAGGTTGGATTCAGATTGTGGAGGACTTTGAATGCCATAAGAGAGTTTGTAGCCTGTACTTTAGCAGTGTAGCTTTTTATGTCCCTGAAAAAAGTACTCAATCCTACAGCCCTAAGTGGTTCACTGGATATGGTTTTATCAATGAAAATAACTCTAAAGAAGATGCATTACCATCAGCATTGTTGTTGTTCCATCTGAACTATGGATGATGACACTTCTTAGATGAGGTAGTCTCCTCCAATAGAATGCAAGTTCCTTGAGATCAAGAGCTCTCACATTTTTTATCTGTATCCCCAGCACTTAGCAGAGTGCTTTGCGCACACACACACACAAAGTGTTTTTCATTCACTTACCCATTCATTCAGTTCCATAAATGATGGAGAGCCACTGCTGACTTCTGAACAAGTAATAACATTGTTCATGAGGAAGGTTACTTTGGCAATGGTATGAAGGATGATGAGGAGAAAAGAGACTCTAAGGCTTGATAGAGAAGGGTTTTGAGGCTATTGTTGTAGTCTAGGAAACCAGACCCTGAAAGTTTGTGGCTTTAATACTTGCAGAGAAGACATACAGTAAAACAATTTTGGAGTTAGATTGAACAAATCATGGCATATTTATGTAATGAAATACCATTATGTCATAAGAAATGATAAAAGAACAATTCTACTTCTATCACCTCCCTCAATCTTCCCTCCCTTTTTCCAGCCTCTTTCCCCTATCTTTCTCCTAATTTTTTCCTCCCTTCTATTAGCCTCTCCCTTTTCTTTCCCCTTTCTCTTTCTACTTCCCTATAAGGTGAGATAAGTTTCTATACCAAACTAAATATGTATGATATTCCCTCTTTGAGCTACATGTGATGTGAAGGTTCAAACAATGCTCATTGCCTTCCCTTCTTTCCCTCAACTATTAGTAATAGTCCTTTTTTGCCTGGAAGGGACAATTTTAGAGAAATCTAAGAAGACTGGTATGAATTGATGCAAAGTGAGCAGGAGCAGCAGAACAATGCATACAATAACAATTTTTAAAGACTAGTAACTTTGAAGATTTAAAACTAATGACCAATGCAATGAATAAGTGTTAACTTCAGGGAACTGATAATGAAGTGATTTGCCACCTACCCATCTCAATAGAGAAATGATAAACTCAAGATGAAGAATGAAATATACATTTTTAGACATGATTACTGTGAGAATATATTTTGTTGACTGTATATTTGTTACAAGGGTTTTGTCTTTCAGAGATTAAAGGAATAGGAGAGAAAATAGACTTTTGTTAACTAAAATTTTGATAAAAATTCCCCCTATTCACTACTTGGCAAATGGTAGAATATTTGGAGTGAGGGAGGAGGAAGTTAAAGATGATTATGAATTGCATGAATGGTAGTTCTATTCCAAACTTAAAATCAGGCTTTCTCTTTATAAGAAATCTTAGAAGATCTGTACAGATTTTTTTGTTATGAATATAAAAACATTAAATCATATTTTAAAAATATGATTATTGCTCACAAGGATAGTCCCTAAGGAATTGGACAGTGACTTTTTGTGCTGTATAGTGTCTATAGTCTTGTAACTTCATACATATTAAGAGATAATGGATTTAAAAATTGATGCAAGGCTCCCTGTTTCTTGGGGAATACAGCAGTTCAGCAAAGAAACTCAGTACTGCTGGGAGTTAATTGACCACACATGGTGAAGAACAAGGAAAAAACTCAGCTGAAAGATTCAGTTCACTAAGTCAAAAAGTCATCCAACTTAAACAGGAAAGAGAGATACTTTAGACTGGAGCACCCATCAAAATGGCCATATTTTCCAAGCTGGAAAAAAAATGCTGATTCTGTAAGTCAGATATTGTTTTCTTTTTCTTTAAGTCACTGCTGGGAAGTGGAAATTGTAAGATAATGTAGCAAACATATGGTGACTGGTTCTCAAATGTGAACTTGATTAGAGTTAAGTTAAAAAAAAGTTACCCCCAAATAGAAGTAGCCTGAAGATATAGTAGAGAAACAACTGGTTCCTGGAGCAGCCCTTTCCCAGAATTCATACTTAGGATCACAGACAGAGCCACTGAGTCTATCTCCTTGTTTTACAGATGAAAAAAAAACTTGGCAACGAGAGACGAAGTGACTTGTTCAGAGTTCTATAGCTATTTAAGTAGCGTGTATTGTCATCTTGTGTTCTTAGACTTAGGATGGAAAACTTTATATTTGGAAAAATAAAATACTATCGAGAAAGATATGATTGGAAAATAACAAATGAATAACAAATACAATAAAACAAAGATAATACTGCCTTTAAAATTTTTTTAATAGTTTTAGAGAGTGGCCTGGGGAGCACTGAAAAATTAAGTTCTAACTGAAGGTCACATAGCCAGTGTGTATTGGGAATGTATTCCTGACTCATAGGCAAAGTATCATTATCATCTATAGAAGTAAAATTGATCTAATGGAAAGAGGGCTGGAAAGTAAAAACCTGGAGTGAATCTCAGGTTTTTTTCCTCTCTATAACTATCCTACCCACCTCACTAGATTATTGATCTCTTCTTTATGGATGTCACTGTGTTCTGATGTGGGATGGGAGTGGGTATATGATATCCGAATTGGATGATGGGAAGATGGATCACATGCCATCCTCCCTAAAATAGTCAATCATATAAACTTCTCTCCAAAACAATAATACTTATTTCTCTATCTCAAGACTCCCTCAATTTGTTGTCTCCCCTGGCTCATAGATTCCCCCTTCTTAGCTCCTCAGGAAAGAGATAATCTAACTACTACTCGTTGGCAACAGTATGTACACAGGTACCATTGGGAAAATCATCTCCCTCCCTCCATGTTTCTTCCTGGGATACCTGTCCCCTATTCCCCAGATCACCTTATGGCTGCAAGGTTCTCAGACCATGTACTCTACTATCCCTGGGGCAATAACCAGTGCCTAAGAGCCTTACATATTTCCTTTTCATTTTGAATGGAACAGTGAATCTCATAGGATAAGCAGGCATTGGAGAACTGTGATCTGTACTACAGATTTCATTATATTTTCTCCATTCCTCTTCCTTTCCCTAAAACAAAACAAAACAAAATCTACCACTCTTCTAAACTTTCCTATTTCTGTTCCTAAAACTTTCTGTTGGAGAACATCCTCTTCCTCCAGGTTCCCAGCTTTCCAGCTTTGGTTTTATCTTTGACTTTCACTCCACACATTCTGTTAGTTATTAAATCTTGACCCTGGTCTCTTAAACACTCAATGTTTCTTACTACTCTCTAAAAAGAGATAATAAGGAAATGAGCTTATGGCAGTGATAGGAGGAAGTTGTTGTGTTTGTTCAGGTAATTGCCCGGCACACGTGGCAGCCAGCCAATGCCCCACCCATGTTAACAACAACAATGACGTTGATGATGTGGATTTATATAACAGTTTGCCAAAAAAAGCACTTTCTATGATACAATCCTGTAAGATAGAACAACGCACACATATTATTGTTCTTATTTTACAGACGAGGAAACCAAGGATAAGCTTCAGCATCTATAAAATGAGAATCATAATACTTGCCCAGTCTATTTTATAGTGTGAAAGGAAAGTGAATTAATATCTGTGAAAGCACTATCCAAAAAAAAGCTTCCCTTGTGAAGAGATATTAACAATACATAATATTTGTCTTTTGGAGGTAATAATAATAAAGTTTAATGAATGAGATATAACAGTTACACAACCTTTAAGCCTATATCTGCTTAGTGGAGTAGGAAGAGAAGGAATAAAATGTAATCTCTTCTAGCCTCAGTTTCCTCATCTGTAAAATTTATGACTTAAAAGCTGCCAGAAAGATCTGACTCCATGCCAACATACCAAAAATGGAATTCATGCCAAATAGACACCTTTCCCTAACTTCTATTTTTCTGTTGGTAGTACCGTCACTCAGGTGTGAAACCTTGAGTACTTTTGGAGTTTGGATCATATTGGGTTCCAAACAAGGTGGGATCTTCTCTAGAAAGGCAAGACAATTATATTAATTGTTTATGGACAATATGTTTCCTTAATCTCCCATGGGGTGAAATAAAGACTGTTCTATGTTCCTTATAAATTGCCACCTTGAGGTTTTCTGTGGGTGCTTGGGAATCTTTAATCCAAATCTATAGAGACCTAGAAACACACCCTAGCTAGAGTGGTGTTCTTTTGGGGTGGGGAGAGAAATGAGTCAAAGAGTTTTGATTTGGGGCTTCTCCCCCCAAACTGGACCTAGTCTATATAAATCCAAAGCAGGGGCCATAAATTATATCTGTAAAATGACAAGATTTCACTAGATGATGTATAACGTCACTTCAAGCTCTAAAGTTTCATGATCGCCAAACTTCTCTCTGAAATGTTTAGTTAGGACAGAAGTTTTAAAAAGAAAAGTTTTCCTTGTGTTGACCTTCCCTTTGCTTTGAGAACATTACTTTGCCTTGCTGTGTTAGTGCTGAAATTGGCATCACTTTTAGATTGAACACAGTGGGGAAACAAGCAATGAGAAGTCCCATCGTGAGACAAATGGTACGGAATGAGAATTTCTTGGCCAATTTTGTCAGCCCCAAAGGCCAGCCTGGCTCCAGTACTATGGTGGAGAACCTAAAGAGGAGATCAGTTTTACTCAAAAACGACAGCTCTACTCAATCCAACAACCATGTATTAAGTGCCCTGCTCTCTGAAAGATATTGTGCTAAACATTGGGGCTATAAAGACAAAAAATAATTAGTCCCAGACCTTAAGGACCTTATGCTCTGCTCAAAAAGACATTTAAGTAATTTGTTAAAGACTCTTCTAAGGGTTACTTGCCTGGTTTGGAATCCCTTAGGTCAACCTATTTAATAATAAAGTTGTTCAGTTGTGTATATCTCTTTGGGATTTTTTGACAAAGACACTGGAGTGATTTGTCTTTTCCTTCTCCATTTAACAGAGGAAGAACTGAGGCAAACAGGGTTAAGGACTTGCATAGGATTCCACACGTATAAGTCATAATAGACTAATGCCCCTAGATTAGTCATATTAGACTAATGACCTAACTTTAACTGTCAGTCACCTGGGGCTAGGGTTCACGGAACTGTTGTAGATCAAAGATGAACCCTCAGGATCACCACCATGATAATCTTTTATTATTTTTATATGCTTCTGAATTAGAGTTGCCTTTCAAAGAAAATTTGCCAGTGAAATGAATAATACAATTCATGAATGCCATCATTTATTGAGTGTCTATTGTGTTCAGAGTCCCGTGTTATATGGTGGGGAGATATGAAGCTTGCATAAGTCATGACAAATCATGATTCCCGCCTTCAAGTTTATAAGATAGTAAAAGGATATGACATAAAGCAAAGGTCTCTGAGTGGTTTGAGAAGGAAAGTTGTAGCCAATTTTAGGGATGGGGAGGAAATCAAAGAAGGTTTCCTGGAGGGGATTCAGATTGAGTTTAAGAATGGATTGTTGTTTTTCTTCCTTCATTTTGCAAGAGGTGATGATGTCACAGTAGGCCCTAATTCCTTTATCAGGTGGGAATATCTTGTTTGTATTGATCAGCTAGATGGCACATTAAGTCTGAGTTTAAATCCAGTTTCAGACACTTACTGGTTGTGTGACTTTGAGCAAGTCACTTAACCTTTGTCTGTTCCAGTTTCTTCATCTGTAAAATGAGCACAATAACACTACTTAATTCCCAGGGTTGTTGTGGGAATCATGAGATAATACTTGTAAAGTGCCTGGCAAAACTTTAAAAAAAATAGATGCTATCTATTAACAAATAAGTATTTTTATAGAACTTTGTAAATATTTCCTCATAAGTACTGTTATTTGTCCCCATTTGGGGGGAATTCGTCCCCATCACACTTTTTGTTACATATATTCTAAGTTTGAACCTGCTTTCTCCTGTAGATTCTGTACATGCTTGTAAGAAAATGAGCTCCTGGTTTTTTTGGGGGGGAACCCATTTGTACCTTTTTTTCTTATTATTCTTCCTTAGTGTATATCTGTTTGTGAAAGGTAATTAAGACTGACTGATTAATTGATATCAACTGATAATCAATGGAGGAAACTTCATAATCTATATAACATTAGAAAACCATCCCCAACTCTTTAGGGCTACAATTAAACTCTGAAAAGAGACACAGTACCCACCCTTTGGAAACCCAGCTTATCAGGATGAATATATGTGGGAAGGATGAACCTAGACAAAATTGATGTATAGGAAAGTTATGACTTTTCCAAGATAACAACGGGACAAAGCATCAGAGGGAGGACTTGAACCCATCTCTTCTGACTCCAGAGTCGGTATCCTTAGGTCTGGTAGCACAAATAAAGTAATCTCACGACATGAACAGATATTCTCCTTTACAATTTGGTCAGATTATAATTCTCAGGAAGCTATACAAAGAAGGACATTAACCCATCTTAGACTGTGATTTTCCCCCCAACACAGCTAAGGGTGCATTTGGAGAAAATTCTCTTTGATTTGTTTAATATGCTATCTGCTCAGTGACATTAAAATACAGCTCCATGAGCCTCTTTTTATCTGCTTTGATGAGTTACTGACATCAAGTCTAGGCATGCCTGGGAGAGGAAATTCAATTATATTTTTTCTAAATTGTGCATCCTCAGAATTGAGCTCAGAGATTCAAATGCCAAAGAACAACACTCAAGCCTGGATCTTTTGGGGGGAAGGCTAAGGGATTTCACAATTTTGCCTTTTCTAGAGAAGGGCACACTTCAGGGTAATCAGACAGCAGAACCAACAGGAAAGTGAATGCCCTTGAAGTGGGAGGGTGATGCTTAGCATTTGCTGCTCAAGAGGCATTTCAGAGAATGACTGGTCACTCTGGGCCATGTTAATTTTGAACAGGGTAGGAAATAGACAGAAATGGCTTTTGTCTTAGCAGTCATTCAAGGCAAAATTGTCCTCTTTTTCTACTGAAGCAGAACATAGGAAAAAAGAAGCTTTTGATTTCATTCAGAGGAGCATAGAGACTAAAATGCGATGGGAGCAAAGGAGGACCCTGTTGATAACTCTTTGAAATAAAACAGACTTTCCCCCCCTAGTTCAAGACGAGAATGCCCATGTTCATATATGTGTGCATGCATGTACATAGACATGTCTATGTATACATATTTATCACAATATATAGTTCACATATGTTTGCATGCAGTACATAGACTATGGATACATATGTATTACAACATATAGTTCATGCATGCATGTACATAGACATGTGTCTATGGATACATATATATTACAAGGTTGCATATAGATAGATGCCTATACATATTGCTATATGTGTGTATGTATCTATATATGTATTGTTCTCTTTTTCTAGCAAAGTACGACATAGAAAAAAAGGAAGTTTTGGATTTCATTGCTAGGGAGGAGAGGGGCAGAGAGACAAAAATGAAGTGGTAGCAAAGGGAGACTTTGAAGATAAGTCTTTGAAATAGAAAATTTTTTTCCTTCTCCAAGGAAGGGACGAGAATGCCCATGTTTATATGTGTGCCTGTGTGTACATAGACAGAGGTCTATGGATACAGTGTACATAGACACATGCCTGTGGATACATATTATTACAATGTATAGTTCATATGGGTATGCATGCAGTACAGACAATGTGCAATGTCTATGGATACATGTTATTACAATGTCTAGTTCACATATGTACATGTAGTTCATAGACACATGCCTGTGGATACATATTATTACAATGTATAGTTCATACATGCATATGTGTATGTGGTACATAGACATATGTCTATGTATACATATTATTATAATATATAGTTCATATATGTATGAAGTACATAGTGTTTGATATATCACGTGTAGTTCATATATGTACGCATGTTGTACAGACACATGTCTATGGATGCATATGTCTTACAACATATAGACACACATGCATATAGATAGAGAAATTCTTATACATGTCTCTATATGTGTGTATGTATCTATATATGTATTGTTTTCTTTTTCTAGCAAAGTACAACATAGAAAAAAAGGAGGTTTTTTTATTTTATTGCTAGGGAAGAAAGGGGCCAAGAGACCAAAATGGGGTGGTAGCAAAGGGAGCCTTCAAAGATAAGTCTGAAATAGTTTTTTCCCCTTCTCATCCAAGGAAGGGGTGAAAATACCCATATTCATATATGTGTGCATGTATATACATAGACACATATCTTACAACATATAGTTCATACATATGCACATATGACATGTGTATATTAAAAGACACGTGTAGACACACATATAAATAAATGACTATATGTATCTTTCTATATGTGTGTATGCATCTGTATATGTATTGTTCTCTTTTTCTAGCAAAGTATAACAGAAAAAAGGAAGCTTTTTATTTCGTGTAGGGAAGAGAGGGGCAGAGAGACTAAAATGGGTTGGTAGCAAGGGGAGCCTTTGAAGATAAGTCTTTGAAATAAATAGTTTTTTCCTTCTCATCAAGGAAGGTGTGAGAATGGTCATGTTCATGTATGTATATGTGTATACCCAGATGCACACATATCCATAAGCATGCATATGTATTTGTATAGACACAAATATGTACACATATATAAGTCTTTCTCTCCTCCTTTTTCCTATCCTCCCCTCCCAGTAAAGTGAACCATAGAAAAAAGCCACAATGATTTCATTCTATAATACATTTAGAGATGAATTATGCACTTATTATGTGCACATGTGTATCATTTATGTGTATGTGCATATGTGTATATATACCTATGCATGTTTTATGTATGTATTCCCTTAGAGGGCTACGTGTAAGGTTTTTTAAGAAGCAGTGATATTTGGAAGATTTTTAAAAAATGGAGAAAAATATCCCAAATGATGAGATATAGAAAGAAAAAAAAAAGAGGTCTAGTGATGTTGATGAGGCAAGAGATATGGGAGCAGGCAAGAGGAGTCTGGGAGAGCAGCAACCACGTTACAAGGACAATTTCTAAATAACTAGGCTTCATTCCTGGCATAGCAGCCACGGTTCAGATACTGGAATAATTGGTCACAGATTTTGGTCTGGAAAGGACCTTGGAGATCATGTAAACCTGTCCCCTAATTTTACAGATGAAAAGTAGTCCCAGGGAGCCTAATTAGCCTAACATCATCCCTGGTAGTAAGTACTAGAGCCAGGATGTGAATCAAGGTGTTCTGACATTAGATATGAAGCCGATTCCTTTTTTCCCCTGCTGTCTCTATCACATAAATTCATTATGCTGTGGGACCTCATGGTCTAAAATTCTATAAAGATGATTGCTTTGTATGTGAATTTGGGCATTATGAAATAGAAATCATAATAATAGCCAACTTTTTTTAAGCTTTAAGCTTTGCAAGACATTTTACATATTTGGTCTCATTTGATCCCTACAACAGCTTTGTGAAGTCAATATTATTATTTTCCCCATTTTGTAGATGAGGAAATTGAAACTGAGGGACACTTACTTGTCCAGGATCACACAACTAGCAAGTATATGTAAATCAGAATTTGAATTTAGGTCTTCCTAATACCATTTCCAAAATTCTATTCATTGCATGACCCAGTCCCCTCCTAAATAATGACTGATTATTTACATTTCTCCCTTAAGGTTTGTGAAGTGCTTTACTTATATTACCACATGGGAAACAAATCTAATGTATCCAGTCTGAAGATTATCAATTATTGAGAGCATAACCAAGTCCCCATTCCCCTGGTGCCTTTGAGTGCGTATAGAACTGTGCAGGGAGTTGCTAATGTTAGAGTAAGGAAATAATTATGCAAGATTATGCTTATAGACTAATAATGAGAATGTTTGGGCAGAGGAAGAGAATCCAGATGTTCTGAGACCCCAGTAAGTCAGCAGTATTAGATATAAGAGATCTACAAGTTTACCCAGTTTCCTTGATCTATCTAACAATGGCCTTGTGAGGATTGGGTTTATGGGAACTTTTCAAGATATATTCCTTTGGATCCAGGACAGGAGCCATGTTCTTTATCAGGGAAAAGCTTCTTATAAATATTTGGTATCTACAGATAGAGGAAAGAGAGAAAAGAAGACTGAGGACTTACAGAAAAGAAAGGAGTGAGATACACAGAGATACAGAGAGACACAACACACAAAGTGAGAGGCAGAGAGACAGAGACAGAGAAGAGAATTCAGAAATAGAGAGATAGAGACACAGACACACACATATACATAGGCAATGAGAGAGAGAGAGAGAGAGAGAGAGAGAGAGAGAGAGAGAGAGAGAGAGAGAGAGAGAGAGAGAGAGAGAGAGAGAGAGAGAGAGAGAAGCAAGAAAAAGAAACATAAATGAAAGGAAAAGAATGACAGAAGACAGAGAGAGATGAGAGACAGAAAATGTGGGAAAGAGCTACAGTGAGAAAATATGAGGGATTAAGTCAAAGTGGAAGAGATCTTGAGATTAATATATTTTTGCAAATATGAAATCTCCTTCCTTGGATTTCATAACCAGTTCATTAAAGTAAGAGATGTCATAAAGGAAATGTATGAGCCAAAGGAATGGACTGTTGATCGTGTGATGAAGAATGACAGGTGCTGTCCTGGTATCCTTTGGGTTTTTTAAAAACCACTTTAGGAGTTTCTAGTAACAAAATCCCTATATGTGTACAGGTCAGCATCTGTTCTGCAATGCAATATTAGACAGTAACCAGGATCAACCAGAGGGTGAATGACTTGTCCAAAATCATACAGTCAATATGTCAGACTATGTGAGACTTGAGTCCAGGTCTTCCTGAAGTGGAAGTACTCTGTGCTGTGTCTCAGTGTTATTTTCTTGATCTCAGGAGAAAGAAAGGACAACTTTCAGTATGTTGTTTGTACTTCTTATGGTGAACTTAATTGGCAAGACACAGACAAGAAGTGCACAGTATGGAGAAGCGTGAATGGGTTGCCACCAGGACTTTTGAGAGGATCTCTGGATAAATGGGATCAGGCGGTGATTTGAGATTTTACTCATAAACCAGACTGGGAAATCAAGGCAAGAGGGGAATAAATAAATATCAGCAAGGCATTTGACTAAATATTTCACAATTTCCTTGTGGGCAAGATAGCCTGAAGAATCATGACTTTAGAACTGATTGAGTAACTAAATCTAACCAGAGCTGATTAATGTCCAGCTGGAGGGAGGCCCATGAACCGAGAACCATAAGGATGTGCCCTTGACCCTGTTTTGTGCAACAATTTTATCAGCTGTTTGGATGAAGACATAGATGGCATACTTAGCAAATCTGTGGATGATTAAACAGACCCTAAAAGACCACAGCAGGGAACGTTGCTCTATCACAAGATGAAATCCATTGATTGATTGATTCACTCAACAAATATTATTAAGCATCTGCTGTGTGCAGGCACTGGGAGAGATACATAATTTAAATTGGTCAGAGAGCAACAATTTGGGAAATAGAAACATGGGTAACTATAATCCATGATACTATATTCCTTAATGAGCACATTAGAGAATTGAGAAAGCAAATTAAAGTCCAAGGGAGGAGAACATTACCACCTAAGGGGATCATGGAAGGAAGGTAGGAAATAAGCATTTATTAAGTGGCTTTATTTTATCTCACTTCATCCTCACAAAAACCCTGAGAGGTGGCTGCTATTATTTTACTTGAGAATACTGAGGAATAGACATAAGTCGACTTCCTTGGCTGAGGTTGCATTTGAACTTAGGTCTTTCTGATTCTGGGTGCAATTTTCTATTCATTGGCACAAGAAGTCAAATTTTGGTTCTTTAAAGATCGGGATGAATTTAATAAGCGGCTGAACATTGTGGGAGGAGGAAATAGGAAGGAAAACAATTTGTATTTTGGAGAGAATGTTTGAAATGATATGATGAGATCTGGGTGAATACAGCTAGCTCTTGATTAGTGCGAGTAATGAATCCTCTGAAGTAGATGCATGCACCCAAATTAGTTTCATTTAAAATTATAATTATGTGAAATATGATCATTAGTTTCATCCCAATGGAAATATGCAGTGCAAATGTGAGTAATGCATATACTCAGGGAATTCATTATCTGTACTAATCGAAATCTGGCTGTATTTTAGTATTTTTGCTATTCTACAAAGCAAACCAGGAATATTGCTCATTGAGGATTAATGCAAACTTGACATTGTTTTTACCTGGATTTCCCTTCTTAATGATTTAAAGGCGTTACCAGCTAGGTCTGACCCACATCTGTTTTTAGTTTAGTTTTTTTTTTTTTTTTGTCAGTAGGGCTGCAGAAAGTTGTTCACATTAATCACCAGGTGAAATACATCTGTAACAACTGTTTCAGAGACAGCAGACAAGATCATTTCTGCGTTCAATCTGACACGGTCAACAAATCACAAGTGCGTTTTATCTGGTAACTGCTTTTCTGATTGTGCCCTTTGGAAAGGATTTTGGCTGCTAAGCCGATCCATTTGTAAAAACTCTCTTGGCTGGCACCCATTGGAATGGATAAACTGCTTCATGCAAAGGGACAGTTATGTATCAGAATTCTTTAGTTATCCTTTATTAACTATTTTTCCTTAACAACAACAAAATCCCCTTTCATCAACTGTTGTCAATTTTGTAAAATTAATGTTTTAAAATTTTTATTTATGAAAGAATGTGGAAGGGATTCATTGTTCATTTGTTGTAACTATGTCTGACTCCTCATGAACCTGTTTAGAGTTTCTTTGGCAAGAAAATTGGGGTGATTTACTATTTCCTTTTCTAGCTCATTTTACAGAAGAGGAAACTGAGGCAAACAGAGTTAAAATGACTTGCTCAGGGTCACACAGCTAGTGAGTGTCTGAGGTCAAATTTAAACTCCAGAAGATGAGTCTTCCTGACTCCAGGCCTGGAATTCTATTCCCTGAATGCCATGTTAAACTTTGCTCTAGATAGAGTTCTCAATTTGATAGTGGGGCCAAAGATTTTATTCCTTATTAGTCACAGGCAGAATATTTACAGCAACTTTAATGTCAGGTCACCTTTCCTCCCCTATTCAGCCAACTCTCAGGTGAACCTTTCCTGGACCCCATAGATTAGCTGGTGTTTACTGCAGCACAGTTTACAGCTGTAATTCCCCAATTTGCTTGGAGTAGCTGCCTCTTATCTCCATTTATTTAGTTTTCCTGATGCTGTTATTTCCAAGTGTCTAAATATAGATCACATATGGATTTTTTAAAATAAATTTTTATTGATGATAATCTTTGTTTTTATATTATCTGCAATTTCCCAACATAGTTGAGAGGGGAAATACCCTTCTCTGTTCTTTCTCAGAGAGTAATCTCTTACATCAAAGAATAAAAAGAGGGGGAAAAAGCCCAGTTTAACAAAGCTAATCAACATATTGTAAAAGTCTTATATACACAGACATATATATACACATAAATATATATACACATACAACAAAGATGATTGTCTATATAAACACAATGTACACATGGATATACTTGTGGATATATAAACATAAATATATATATATTATATATGTATATATAAATACATACATATGTGTGTATATATTCTACCATTAAAGTTCTATTCTGGTGCCTTATTGTAGTGTGGAGGTGATGGCAGAGGCCATGGCTATTCATGACAAGTTCAAAAGACTTCTAATACAGACTTGGCAACAGTTTGTACATCTGTTGTCCAAAGAGCAGCCCTTACTTATCTGACATTAAGGTAATATATATTTCATCCTCTGCAGCTCTTGAAGATAATTTACTAAGTGGTAAGGGGGGTATTGTAATTTGTATTAGAGTCTATTATATATAGTAAAAACAATGCTTTTCCATTCATTTACTCATTCATTCATCTATCCATTAATTACTTAATTAGTTAGTGTAGGAGCACCCACTCAGATAAAATCAGATTTCCTTGAAGTACTGGCAAGGACATGAGTATACATGAAGCTGAGTCATGCTATCAATCATTTTTTTTTCTTTGTAAAGAATGTGAGGATTTTTTCCTATCATAAAATTCAATATTTTAAAAATAAAAAATATATGCACCAAAGGCTCTGTGAGAAAGATGTATCTAGAGTCCAAAAGAACCTTAATCTGTCCCTGACCTTCTTCCCAAATTCCCTTCCTTTTTTTTGTCTGTATTTCCCCTAGCTTGCCAATCCCCACCTGTTGAAATTCTACCCATCCTTTAAATCCCAGCACAAATGCCATCTCCTCAAGGAAGCTTTCCGGGATCCTTCCCCCACCCTTCCTCAGGAATGATTGTTCCTTCTCCTTCAAACAGCACTTGGCTTGCACTTCTGCAACATGCTTATTAGGTATTATTTTATATGCTAGTTATTCATGTCAACCCCCCTGCTGGATTCTGACCTCCATAAAGGCAGGGGTTCTGTCTTGTTTAATGTTTGTCTCTCTCCAGCTCCTACCACTAGGAGCTTGATAAATGTTTACTGAAGCCAAAATTGAGAATTTAGAGATAGACCCTGAGATAATTAGAAAAATTCTGGAGCAGGTTAGCAATCCCTGACTTAGGGAATGGGACCTAACTTTAATATTATCTTAAGCCAAAGATAATTAGGACCATCAATCTTCCATAGAACCGTTCTACACAGATGACCAAAGCCAAAGAGAAATGATTTCTGTATTATGATCCTGCCATGAGCCAGCACTACATGCGGTAGAATATTGTAGCTGGGAGAGATTTTAGAGGTCATCCAATCCAAAGCTCCCTCAGTTTACAGGTAAGGAGACTGAATGGAGTTGAGATGTTTTGTCTGAGATCACCCAACTTGTTAGTGATAAATTTGTGATTAGAATTCATGCATCCTTCTTCAAAAGTTACTTGGAGCACCTGTCCTGGATTTAGGAGGATCTGAGTTTAAATAGTGCCTCAGACACTTAAATATATATATATATATATATATATATATATATATATATATATATATATATATATATATATATATATATATACACACAACAAAGTTGATTGTGTATATAAACACACATGAATACATGGACATAGACAGATGCAGACACACATAAGCATATATAAATACATACACATGTGTGTATATATTCTACCATTCAAGTTCTATACTGGTGCTATAATATAGTGTTGAGATCATGGCAGAGACAGAGACCCAGAGAGACACAGAGAGAAATAGAAAAGAGGAGAAGAGAAGGGAGACAAAGACACAGAAAGATAGATAGAGACAAAGAGGGATAGAGACAGAGACAGAGAGAAGGAAAAGAGTCTGTGTCAAACTACACTGTGAACAACTAGTCACACTGTAAATACTTAATAATTACTGGATTTATTAGTGTATATCAGATAGTTCAGTCCATATACACTTTTGTATGTAGACATTTTTTCAGCCAAAAATTAAAATTAATTAAAAATTAAATTGATTAAAAATTAAAGGGCAGGGAAATTTTTAAAAAGTATAAAATAGGTAATTCTGATTACCAAAATTAAAAAGCTTTTGCAAAGGTAAAATTACTGTATCTTGGATAAGAAGAGAAGCACTTAAAATGGGGAATATTAAATTTCTCAGATAAGGGTTTGTTATCCCGGTTCTTTAAATAACTAACAGAAATAAAATCAAAAGTGATTCCCCAATAGGTAAGTTGTTAAATGACATAACTAGCTATCAAAAGAATTGCAGATGATTAACAATTCTATGAAAGGGTGTTCCATATTATTAATACCAAGATAAATATAAATCAGAATAACTCTGAAGTTTTACCTTACACCCAACAAAATGCCAAAGATGATAAAACATGGGAATAATCAATATTAGAGAGATGGTAGAAGGACCAAAGTATAACCATTCTGGAAAGCAATTTGAAATTATGCAAAGTGACTAAAATTTCAAAATAATTTGATCCAGACATGCTTCTTTTAGGTATATACCTCAAGTACGTCATTAATAAAAAGAAAGGCTCTAAAGATACTAAAATACTTATAGCAAATTTTTTGTGTGTGTGTGTGGTAGCAAAGAACTGGAAACAAAGTAGGTGCCCATTGATTTGGGAATTGATACATGAAAATAATGAATATTACTATAGCTATATAATGAATATTACTATTCTGTAAGAAAAAAAGTAATTTTAGAGAATACAGAGAAACTTGAAAAGACTCATATGAACTGATATAAAGTGAATTAGTAATAAATAAAGTAATTAGATCCAAAGAAACAATTAAAAAATGGTTACAATAATGTGAAAAGAAAAAAAAGACCACCACAAAACAGCTGAAATAGGATGTTGCAAAATGATAAAGAATAAACTTTGCCTCTGAAGAAAAGATTTGAGAAGACACTTTACCCAAACTCCTTTGTAGAGGTGGGAGGCCTATATTGTCAGATTTAAAAAATATGTACATTGATTAGTTTTGCTGATTTTCCCTTCTTTTCTTGATCCTTTTCTTATTTTTTTTTCTTTTGGTTTTAAGGGATTGCTCCCTGTTAGGCAAAGTAAGAGGGAGGAATACAGGGATATTTTTAGGTGATATAAAACAAAAAAAAATTTAATAAAATTTTATTTTAAATAAGACCTAGACATTTATCTATTCTGCCTTCCAGATGCAGTAAGCCAGTGCATATCAATTCAATTCAATACAATGAACATTTATTAAGGTTTACTATATTTCAAGCTCTGCGTCAAATAATATAAATATATAAAGGGATATAAAGATCTAAAGATATAAAGATAAAGGGATATAAAGGGATTTAAGGATATATAGGGATATAAAGAAAAACAACAACAACAACAAAAAACCCATACAAACATACAAATACAAAAAATACACCTCTGGCCAAATAAAAATAACGATTCCTGCCATATAGAAATTTATATTCTATTAAAGGGAATTATATATATGCAGATAAACACACACACACACATATATATATATATAAACTCATACAAGTATATACATAAATACATATATGTATACACAAACACATACACACAAAGAGAGTAAATACAAATGTAAAACACTTCTGTTCCCTTGCTCAGGTTCTTTCTACCTAATAATGTCATCCCTCCTGCTCAATAAACTATTCTAGCTCTCTAAAACCTCTAGGACAAAATCTAAAATCCTTTGTTTGATAATCAAAACTCTTCATAACCAGACCCCTTCCTTTCTCTCCTGTCTGATTACGTCTTACTCACCCCTATATCTCTTCCCATTCAGTAGCACTAACATTCTTGCTCTTTCTCCCATAAACCACTACATTTTCCAGCTCTTCACTTTTCCCCAGCTATCTCTCTATCCAGCTGTATTCTTCTCTCCCCCCTGGCTTTATTGACTTTCTCACCTGCCTTCAAGTCCCAGCTAAAACCCAACCTTCAAGAAGAAGCGTTTGCGATCCCCTTAATGCTAATGTTTGCCTTCTGTTGATTATCTTCAATTTACTCTCTCTAGTTTGACCTAGTTGTTTGCATGTTGAACTTCTTGAGAGCAGGATCTGTTTTTTGCCTTGTTTTGTATCTTTAGCATTTGGCATAGTATCTGACACATAGTAAGATGCTTAATGGCTATTTATTGATTGATTGATTTGGTGAGACAGGGTGATTTCACAGGAATAGTTTTGTCAGAAGGGTCGAATCTTTCCCCCTTTGAAGGAAGAAGGAAAGAATAAAATTAATTTCGACCAATCATTCTTCCAGTCTGCAACTGGCTCTCTGCTTGGCCAAGATCTCACCATGGCACTGCTCTAGTTGCAGGAGCTCTGAGCAACAGCTGTCAAGAGGCTTTGTGGAGAGGGACAAATACCTGATCCTGCCAATTCCACAAGATGTCAAGATGCAGGATAACCCCAAGGATAACTCTTCTTAAATCTGATTTTCTCTCCCCTTTCACTTTTGTTTTTGTATTCCCTGGGATTAGTCCAGTTCCTGGTACATAGTAAATACTTAAATGCTTGTTGATCAATTGAATAAAGTATTGGAACTGAGATTCAAAGTTCTCTTGATATCAAGTCCAACACTCTTCTCTATCATAGTGTAATTCGTGAGCTCCTCAACACTCTTCACTAATTGATTTTATTCATCATTCATTCATTTTCTTAATTTGTTGTCACAATTACACAATCTGGTTTCCAATTGCTCTGACAATTTTCTGTAAGATCAAGGAGAATATTCATTTCCTCCCCCCCCACCTTATAAATGACTCACTCTAAATATATTTCATTGAGAGCATCATCATTTTGGTAAATGTAAAGAGCCAAGTTTCTCCCACATTTCTTAAGCAACCATCTCACTCCCCCCCTTTTTTTCTTTTTTGGATTCCTATATTTCATAGCTACTTAGAAGAGGCATTGTGTGTGGGAAGTTGTGAATCAACTTAAGTATATATCCACCAAAAATCTTTTAATGACAGTAATGCTAGATATTTTGCATGTCCACGACTGAGGTGTATATTTTCCTTCCTGTAGGGCTTCCGGTTAAGACTCCTACTTTCTGGAAATTAAAAAAGAAAAGGATTACTAAGAGAAGTTCAAACAATTAAACAAATAAACAAACAAAATAACCAAACTAAAAAAACCAAACCCTCCAATGCTTCTCTTGCCCAAACAGGCCATCTAAATCAATTTAGGGGAATTACTCTTACATCAGTACAAGGATGAAGTGTTTTGATTATAGATAGCAAAGGGAAGAATGGTACATTTTGTTTTACTCTGACTGATTGGATGTTTGGGAACAGAACAACTTTATAAAGAGGTCTTGAAGCCCTGGGGGTGGGCTTTGCCTTTCATCTTGACTCTCCTTTTTTAACTCAATGTTGATGATAAACTCAGCTCCAAGGAAGCAATCTTCTTAGAAGGATCCCATCTAAATCCCTAAGTTGTAACTTAAATACTTTTAAGATTCTGCCAATGATTCTGCAATTATATTTCAAAGTGGTCTTCCTGGGGAAGAGCAGGGATGAGGAGAGGGCAATATAGCCCAGAAAATTATTAATGTCAGTATTTAAAAAAATATAGTTCGTCTAGATGCAAAGAATTTCTGCCAGTAAGGAGAGAGTCCTATACCTTTTGGAACTTGAGTTGCATGTATATAAACAGGGAAACAATCTATTTGGGAGCAATAATTTTGCCATTCTTTCATTCATTCAAATGAATATTAATTACCATTTGCTAAGACACACATTATGCCCTATAACTCTAAGTTATTCCAATGCTATATTGCAATGGACTGCTTAAACTTTAGATCTTTCCTATCACCGAGCACAGTACTCTTTATGCTGTAGGTGCTTAATAAACATTTGTTGAATTGAAATGTGTATAAAACATGTTTCCTCCCCTTAATGAAATCATACTTATGATTATATATATATATATATATATATATATATATATATATATATACATACATATACACAAATATGTATATATATGTAAAAGGAACATGGGCTTTTCTGTGTTGGCTTGAAATGCCAAGAAAGACCATGGGATTTTGTTTCCCATATTTCCAATATTTCCAATACCTTCTGGAAGAACTTTAAGACAATTAACAGGGCTATATGCTAGCTACTGGAGAGCAGACTGGGAATTGAAAGAGAACATAGGAAAGATTAATGTGAACTCTTCAGAAAGAGTCCATAGGAACTCAATAAAGTATCTTACCTAGGGCATGAGAAGAGGTAATGAAGAAAAGGAAAGAATTCATTTTCACTAACTCAGCTAAGAATGGGAACTAAGATCTTTTGATTGAGAAGAGATAGGAAGGAATCACGTGTCTGCTTGAAGTCTTTTTTGTCCAGGAGATAGCCAAGGCAGATTAAAGACAGAGCTGACAATGTTGACTAGCATCTAGATGTCTATCCCCTCCCAAGCCCACCCTAGTTTCTCTCTAAAAGATCCATGAAGAGTTCCAGAATCAGATGATGGCAGTGGCAAAGGGCTCCAATGACATGTGGAACTCAGAGTTGACAGAGGCAATGAGTTCTGGGTGGTTTCTGGAGACAAAGCTAGGAGAAATTAGTCAGGAGAGGTTTTCTTAGTTATGATGTAAAAAAGATGGTACCCAAGTCAAAATCCTTCTTGTGAACTGTATGTTTTCTGGGAATTTTCTCCCTTTCTTTCTTTGAATGAATCTAAACTGTTTGGGATTTGATTCTGCTATATGTGTTCTCTATCATTTACTTTGATTTTCAACTCTGATTATATATCTTAATATTTTATTTTTGGTTCCTGTCTGATACTGTGGTAAAGTAGGCACTGAATGGAGGCTTACACCATATATCTTCCCCTTCCACTGGATCCAAATAGCATGGGAGAACTTAAATTCTAAAGTTGAGTGGGGTAAGGAGAAGGAAGAGGAAGTGAAGGGGTAATTGGAGAAGTGGGAGGGAGAATAAAAGGAGGAAAAAAAGAAGGGGGAAAAAGAAACAGGAAGCAGAAGAAAGAACAAGAAAAATAAGAAGGGGAAGAAGAAGGGAAAAAAGGGGAAGAAGGAGATGAAGAAGAAAAAAGAGGAAAAAGAAAAAGAAAGAGGAGGAAGAATAAAGGATATTTTGTTGTCAGTTCATGTGCTTTTACATTGCTTTAATAATTTATATTGGTTTAGCAACACTTTTTAATTCAGTCCCTTTCGTATCATGCTATACACATTTCTGATGCTTGGTTGGGATGGAGAATGGTATCTCTGATAACAGATTAAGGTAGTTGATATGATTTTATTGAAATCAAGTCCTGAACAACTGATTTAAATAAAGCAGCTATTAGTCTATCTCCATCCCAAGTCACCAAAGAACTAAAATATTTATCTGGCCTTCCTTTTACCCTAGAAAAAATCGATATAAAAACCAATAGGAATCTGGAAGTTACAACAGTAAATTACTAGTAGTGATCATTATAAAAAAAAAAAGCTCACTTTAAGCAGAAACTTAAGAAAGAACTTAGGTTTGTCCCTTGGTTATCATTAGTAGCCTAATTATAGTGAACCCAGAAGTAAACCTAGACTACCTTTAGGTGGGTCAATTAAGGCATTCATAGTCAATAATTCATATTGACTTTTCATATTGATACTGACTTTTGAAAGTAGATCTTGTTAACAAAGCATGATAACACAATTGATTTATTACTCCTGTAAAAGGTAGATTTATAGGCCTGGACTAAGTGAGAGGTAGGTTGGTTTAATGGAAGTAATTAAAAATATTTGTTGGTTAATTGCTATAGAAGTTTAAGGTTTGTAAAGCTTTTTTCTAACAATAGTCTTGGGAATTAGATAGTGTAAGTATTATAATTCTCATTTTACAAATGAGGAAATTGAAGAGCAGAGAGTTTCAGTGATTTCCTTAAAGTCACATGGTCATAATAATAATTAATAATGATAATATTGATAAAAATTAGTATTTAAACTCTTTATAAATATTGTGATTCACATCACAACTCTAGGAGGTAGATGCTGTCATTCTCATTTTATAGATGCAGAAATAGAGGCAAATAACATCAAGTGACTTGCCCAAATATATACAAATAATGTCTGAAATGGAATCTGAACTCAGGTTTTCCTGATTTCAGGCCCATCTTCCAATCCACTGCACCACCTCATTGCCTGAAAGATTTAAATCCAAATCTAGTGCTCATTCCACCATACCATTGAATTATATATATGGGCACCTGGGATATAGTTACAGTTCTGATACATTCCAGGTGTGTGACTTTGAACTTAAAAAATTTCTTTTTTCGGATTTCAGATTCCTCATTTGTAAAAGAGGTTAGTCGCTTTTAACTCTAAGGTTTGGTGATTTCAGAGACAACTGGAATTAATTCTTCTGAGTGGGAATATCAACTACCTGAACTGACATTAGTATCTATTACTTACTTTAAACTTAGGGAATTTGGCATTTGTTTGTAACACCCTGATTTTCTAATTATATCTTTAAACTTTGCAATTGTGAGATAATTATGTTCAGCATTGTGAAAGAGACATCATCCTTGAGTTCTTCTTTCATGTTTAATGGTTTTTAATGAGTGATTTTCTTTAAAGACCCTCATAGATAAATTGCTCACAGTTTTAAATCTTCATCTCTGGGAGGTTCTTGACCCTATTTCAATTGAAAATGAAATGGTTATGAGTCTTTTGTGATTTAAGGAGACAACACAGACCTATAATAGTTCCCTTAAGCTACTTGAGTACTCTCATAGTGGCCATTACACTATCAACATTTATATGAACAGGAATAACTACAATCACTATGTATTTTCAATTTTCTGGATCAGTCTGATTTATGGGATTCTCTCATCTCTTTCCTATACAATAAGGAAATGTCCCATCCTCCTTAATTATAATATTTCAGTTCTATCCTTTGCTCAGGTCCTCATTTTTTCTTGACTAGGTACCTCTTTGCCAGAGTTATCTCTTCTGCAATCCATCCTTGACACAGCCTATCCAAGAAATGAGCAGCTCTGATCATGTCATGCATCTATTCAAAAGCTCTTTATCAGGTCCTCATTGTCTATTGAATAAAAGATAAAGGCTTTATCATATCATTTCCAGCCTGCTAAAAATCTGGCTCCAGCCTTATCACATACCCATATTTCTTTCTGGAGTTTATATATAAAACCAAGAGTGGCAGAGGGGAAATATTTTTGGGTTTTAAGTCAGGAGAAACCTGGGAATTTATTCCCAGGATGACTTCAGGTGGCTCTGTAAACTAGGGATAGAAGCAGTTATACTCAGAAATTTCATAGGATCATAAATTAGTCCAATTGCCACATCTATTGAGATGAGAAAAATAAGGGGCAGCTAAATAATTTGCCCAAGGTTACAAGATCATCATCTATGAATCAACAAGCATTTATTAAACACCTATTATGTGTGAAGTAGGCACTGAAGATACAAAGATTAAAAAAAGGGAAAACTAAGCATTGGATCTCTGGTCATCTGATTCCTGAGACATTTTAAAAATACAATTTTTTTTGTTATAATGAACTTAACATCATTAAAAATGGATATTTTCTTATATAAAAAACAACATGGTATATATATATATATATACACACATATAATATATATGAAATTATTACTTTGTTATGTAATCTTGGCTTAAATATGTTTTACATATATTTACACTACATATATAGTGTCTTCAAAGTATAAAATGTGCATATATATGTTTATGTATGTAAATAAATTTTAAGCATTTGTATATACATATATTCAAATTCAACATCAGTTCCAAAGCTGTCTTATTTATCTTTGTCTTACTCTGAACTTTCTTCTGTTCTCTTCTGTGAATTCTTAAAGTGTTTCATTTATGTGCTTCTGTCCTCTTTATTTTTTGGAATTATCATCGTTAGTCTCTGTTTTCACCCCCAAATTAAAAATAACTCTTCCTTATAATGAATAAATCTCTTTATATTCATATTCAGTAATCAATAAGTATCCTTTCATAGCTAATTTTATGAAAAATTTCTTTAGGCCTTTAATTTCTTTTTTTCTTTATGTTTTTGATATATTTTTCTAGATCTCAAATGGGCATATTGACTTCTTTGATTATTATGACTTATACTTATATGTTTCTGAATATTTTTACCTACAATTCAATTAACATTTCCTTTAAGTAGTTATATGCTATGACAATTGATCAAAATCTATTAACTATTGTTATTATTTTAATATTCATGGTATCTTTTAACATATGGTAGTTTTCTTGGTTCTCTTTTTTGACTGAATCTCTTTTTACTATTGCCTTGTTTGAGGACATGATTGCTACTCTTAGTTTTTAAATGTACCTAAAGCATAATAAAACATATTTCAAGCATTTTTATTCTAAAGAACATAGCAGTGAAATCTGCTCTTAGATCCATTCTTCTACCATCTTTTGTTTGATGAGTGAGTTTATTTCATTCATGTTTGTGGTTATGACTTAATTTTTGTATTTTCCCCCATCATATCTTATATTTCTCCTTTCTTTTCTTTTTATTACCTTTTTAGAAAGAAAACCGTGGAGGACAGAAAGTGAACATAACCAACATTATCTTACTTGAAGTGGTCTGTTCTCATTCCATTGTGCCTCCATTGTCACATTGCATGGAAGTTGATCACTAGTTCTTATTTTTTTTTTTTTTAATTACCCATTTCAATCTATCCTCTGAAGATGAAGTTTGCTTTGCTTGTAAATATTTTCTCTCCAATTTTAACTCCCTTCCTAAACTCCCATCTCCTCTTCCTGTTGTTGCCTATTTCCCAGTTGAATTTAATATTTTCTACCCCAGTTTCTCTCCTTTCCTCTGTCTCTCTCCCCTTACCTCCCCCTCCTTTGTTTAGTCAGATACAGGCAATTGTATCTCTTTCCAATTCATCTTCCCTGTTTGTGTATGCTTTTTTTCTAGAGTACCCTAATTATGAGAAATGGTAAGTTTTCCTTTTCTTCCTCATTTCTTCCCTGATATATTCTCTTCCCTAGCACACCCACACTTTTCTTTTCTCTCATAAAACATGAAAACAGAACAAAATCAACGACGAGACCCTAAATCTGTATTTCTGAATTCTGTTATCCTTGAGAATATTGGACCTTTGAAGAGACACTTATTTATTTACTCCCTATTAGAATGTGAGCACTTAATTATAGTTTAATCCTTTGCAGTTATTTGAGTATATTTACTATTCTAGGTTCTTTTCAGTCCTGCATTTATATTTTTTACAAAATTCTGCTCAAGTATGGGTTTTTCATCTGGAACAATTGAAAGTCCATTCTTCTATTGAAGATATATTTTGTTTCCTATAAGATCATGCTCAGTCTTGCAGCGTGTTATTCTTGGTTGTCTTTGTCTTTTGCCTTTGGGAGTATCATAATTCCAGATTTTCTTTCCTTATTAACTAGTTACTATCTTATTTTGTAAGATCCATATTATGATTCCATTTGATTTTAATTCTTTTTTTTTTTTTTTTGGCTGCTTGCAGTATTTTTTCTTTGATCAGTAAGTTCTGGATTTTGGCTAAAACATTCCTGGTTGTTTTCAAAATGGGGTTTCTTTAGAATGTCATTTATCATTTTTTTTCTTTATTTTAACTTTTCTTTCTGGTTCTAATTTATCTTGTTAATTTTCTTGAACACTCTCACTTATTTTTAAAGACATTTAAATGCCACTTCTTCCTTCTTATTAAGCAATCACTGGGCAAAGGACTAACTTTTATAACCTCTGGGGACCTACATTCAAGACTGATATTCAAAAGTAAACAACACAACAATGAAAAAATCATTTTGGTGTCTCGTTTCAAAGGAAACCAACTCCCTTTTTCATGGAATGAGGGGCAAATAATTTCATATAAATATATCTATATGTAATATACACACATGCACTCCATATATATATATATATTTTTTTTTCGTGTGTGTGTGTGTGTGTGTGTGTGTGTGTGTGTGTGTGTGTGTGTGTAAGCAATTTTTCTTTCTCCTATTGAATCCTTTTTTTGGGAAAGGAGGGAGAAGCAACAAAGTGAGCTTAAAGTGGTTTTATCAAGATAGGAAATTGATGGTAAAACATTTTCTTCTTATGCAGTTTGACAACTAGTCAATGTTTTAGAATTCAAATAAGAAAGTCAGTTCTTGATTAATCAATCCTGTGAAGTGGTTATACTATTCGAATTCACACTGTACATTTCCATTGGGCTGGAATCAATGACCATCTCTTGCAGCGTGTTATTCTTGGTTGTCTTTGTCTTTTGCCTTTGGGAGTATCATAAATCCAGATTTTCTTTCCTTATTAACTAGTTACTATTTTATTTTGTAAGATCCATATTATGATTCCATTTGATTTTAATCCTTTTTTTTTTTTTTTGGCTGCTTGCAGTATTTTTTCTTTGATCAGTAAGTTCTGGATTTTGGCTAAAACATTCCTGGTTGTTTTCAAAATGGGGTTTCTTTAGAATGTCATTTATCATTTTTTTCTTTATTTTAACTTTTCTTTCTGGTTCTAATTTATCTTGTTAATTTTCTTGAACACTCTCACTTATTTTTAAAGACATTTAAATGCCACTTCTTCCTTCTTATTAAGCAATCACTGGGCAAAGGACTAACTTTATAACCTGTGGGGACCTACGTTCAAGATTGATATTCAAAAGTAAACCAACAACAATGAAAAAAATCATTTTGGTGCTCTTTCAAAGGAAACCACTCCCTTTTCAGGAATGAGGGGCAAATAATTCATATAAATATATCTATGTGTGTATACACACATGCACTCATATATATATATTTTTTTTTCACGTGTGTGTGTGTGTGTGTGTGTGTGTGTGTGTGTGTGTGTAAGCAATTTTTCTTTCTCCTATTGAATCCTTTTTTTTTGGGAAAGGAGGGAGAAGCAACAAAGTGAGCTTAAAGTGGTTTTATTAAGATAGGAAATTGATGGTAAAACATTTTCTTCTTATGCAGTTTGACAACTGGTCAATGTTTTAGAATTCAAATAAGAAAGTCAGTTCTTGATTAATCAATCCTGTGAAGTGGTTATACTATTCGAATTCACACTGTACATTTCCATTGGACTGGAACCAATGACCATCTTTTACATAATTATGATTTTGAATAGTGAATATTTGAATATGTGAAATAACTTCACTGGATTCAATTCCATACTAATCAGAACTTAGGTATAATATATATGTATATGTATATATATGTATATATATGTACATATATACATATGATCTAAATGTTAGCTGCTATAATGATGCAATGACGATGATGGTGATAGTTCAATGTCATGCCTTGTATGGATCCCTGAGAGGGAAAGGGCCTTGCTTAGTGTCATACAACCAGTTTGGGACAGAGGGAGGACTTTAATCCAAATCATCAGGTCAAGGATACAGAACTAAAAGAGACCTTAGACACCATCTATATAATCAACCCTCCATTTTACAGAAAAAGAAACCAAGACCCAGAGAGGTTAAATAATTTGTCTAAGATCACACAGGCAGCAAGTGGTAGATCTGGGGTTTGGACCTAAATCCTTCTAATGGCAAACCCAGCATTATTTCCATTGTACAACACTCCCTCCAAGTAGTTCTGATTTTAAGGCTTTTTGATCTAACCCCTAAGCCCTACTGCCTCTTAATGAATAACTGGAACAGTTATCATTATCATTATTATTAACAATAATGTGATTTAAAATTTCTATAATGCTGTAAGTTGTACTAACTATCCCTTAAGGTAAATAATTATAAATATTATTATCCTTATTTTATAGAATGAAGATCAGAGAGGTTAAGAAAACTCTCCAGTCATAGAGCCAATAAGTGTCAGAGTTGGAGCAAACACAGGTTTTCTGACTACTCTTTCCACTATGCACACTGCTTCTCATTAAATTTAATATTTAATGTTAATGGAGCTCCACTTAGATACCAATAAGCTGGAGAAAAGGCTAGCTTTTCACCATGCTCATTATATTGGGCTTGTGGTTGAGCTAAAAATAATATTCTGCCATTTAAAGCTATCCAGTCCAGGAAATGTACAGTTGAAAATTGAAGATAGATTAAAAACAATATTCTCTCCTCCATATCACCCCATGTCCCCTACACTATTCTACATTAAAAAAACCCCAAATCATTGGATCTCCACTCTAGAAGGGCTAACGGAGGTCTTAGAGATAATTTTACTTATGCTTTTATTTTATAAATAGGGAAATTGAGGCAAACAGGAATAAGTGACTTGCTCAGGGTAACATAGCTAGTCTGTGTTCAGATTTGAACTCATGAAGGGGAATTTTTTTTATTCTAAGTTCTTTCCACCTACCTGTCCAAAATCCCATTTTCTACAGGAAGCCTTCCCTAATGTCTTTTAATTCCTGTGATTTTTTTTCTCTTTTAATTATTTCCCATTTATCTTGTTATATAAGGTGCTTTTTGTTTGCATGTTGTCTCTTAAATTAGATAAATTAGATAGCAAACTCTTTTCATATTCCCAGCAGTTCCTAGAACACAGTAGGTGCTTCAAAAATGCTTATTGGATTGAATTGAACTAAATGACTTGCTCAATGTCGGGTTGAAATAGCAAAGGCAGAGTTTGATCTCAGTAGTTCAGTGCTTTTTCTATGCCCCCCACACAGACTCTTGTTATAGATTGTCCTCATGTTCTTAGTTCTAAACTAATGAGTGGAAGCTTTTATCTAAAGGAACCCAGATCCACCACAAGGTCAGGTCTGGCTAATGGATGATGAAAAGGGAAATAAATCCCAACTTTGGAATTCAATTCCATCCTTCTTATTTTTGAGCATCTCAGAGAGGGTAACTGTTCATCTCAGTTGTAGTGGGAACGATAACCTCAGAACAGAATATTCTGGGATCTAAAGTCAAAGAACGGCGGAAGCTTTGATGCATTTGGTTGCCTTCAACTTTAAAGAAAAATGGCTCTTGAAGCCTGGTTCTCCTCTTCAGCTTAATTTATATAACTGCTTGGAGCAAAAGAATGAAAAAAAATCAAAGGAAAGCATACACTTTCATTATAATCCCTAATGGGAGTCATTGAGAACATGTGTACCTCATTTAGGTGACTAGCCCTTCCCCTCACATACATCTGGTTAATTGAGAAGGGCAGTCCCAATTAAGCAGCCCCTGGTAGCATGTCATGGCTAATTGTGAGCAGGTTAGGACCCTCCTTTGAAAGAGATTCTCTCTTAACTCTCCAGGGCATGCTGGTCTGGGGTTGAAGTCCTAACCTGAGATCTGATGATTTAAATGTGAGTGGTTTTTTTGATAATAAAACTCCAAATAAATGAATTGATTTCTGCCTCCATCCCATATGCCAGGCAGGTGACTGGGATCAGATCCTCTTTCCCATGTTTATAGGGGAATTAGAACGTGTTAGGGATTTAAATTTCCCTGTAACCAAAGTTATAGCCAACCAGTGACAGCTAATATGGCCAGAATGTGGGGTATAGAAGTAAAGTTTCAGTGTAGGCAAAAGTCTAGGCTAAAGGGTGAATAAAGGAGCTTTCTTATATTAAGAAGCTACTCCCCAGTTCCCTTAACTCTTTGTTTCTTTTTTTCCCCGACAAAATTATGATGAATATATCTAGCATGAGCATTTTAAACTTGGGGTTATTCCATTGTCTCCAAAACTGTTTGGCTGATGGTGTCTCAGAAACTGATTGCAAAAATTTATTAAGGATGGCTGCCCAAGCTGTGTGCCGTGACAACAGTTGGGTTTCCAAGGTGATTTTCTAAGCACTGTGCAAATAAATGAGGATGCTCACTAAGGGATTCTTTTGCAATTTGATAGCTGGTACTTTTTTTTTTATCAACATAATTTTCATTAATAGAGATGGGAGCTGTAGTAGCCCTCTTGGGTTGGTGCAGAGGCACAAAACAACTTTAAAAATAGTAGTTCTTTACCCTTCCTTGATGGAAATAGTATAGGAAAGTGAAAAGGGCAATGGCATTGGAGCCAAAGGATGAGCAGAAATTGAATTCAAATCCCAGTTCTGACTCTCACTATCTATGTGATATTACTTAACTTTTATGGGTCTCAATTAATTTCCTCATCTGTAAAAAGAACTCAATACAATGGGAATGGGTTTGGAGTCAGAGGTTGACTTGAAGCTCTGCTGCTTATTTCTTATATGATTCTGAGTAAATCATTTAACTTCCCTCAGTTTCCTTATTTGCTAAAAGGGCTAGAATAGAGGCTAGATCTATATTTCTGTTATAGTTAGAAATTTGAGGAGTAAAATTTATATTTTATATAAAATTATATGATAGATTATATAATTATATATTTATAGTATTATTTATATAATGTACTATATATGTACTATATATAGCATAAATATGTAATATGGTTATATAAACTATATGTAATGATATTAAAATATATAATTATGCATGATATATAACTATATATTTGTAGTATTATTTATATAATTATATAGCATTTATATATAGTTGATTAACAAGACAATAATTATATAATATTTATTATATTGTATAGGTTATATATATGTACACATATACACATAAATATTATATATATGTATATATATTTCCATACACTTAAAGTTTTTGTACAGACCTAAAATTTCAATACAGAACATCTGAGGGCAAATCCCAACTCTGAAGTGAAATATAGAGGAAAGAGCACTGACTCTGGAGTCAGAAAATCTATATTCAAATCCTGCATCTGATGCTTTATGGTTATTATTGTAAAATTATTTCAGTTGTGTCCAACTCTGTTACTTCATTTGATATTTTCTTAGCAAAGATACTGGAATGATTTGCTATGTCTTTCTCTGGCTCATTTTACAGATGAGGAAACTGAGTCAAACAGGGTTTAGTGAGTTCTATGAGGCTGAGTTTGAACTCAGAAAGATGAGTCTTTTTTTCTTTTTTTTTCTTTTTTTGAGGCTGGGGTTAAGTGACTTGCCCAGGGTCACACAGCTAGGAAGTGTTAGGTGTCTGAGACCAGATTTGAACTCGGGTCCTCCTGAATTCAAGGCTGGTGCTTTATCCACTGCACCACCTAGCTGACCCCAAGATGAGTCTTTCTGACTTCAAGCTTGGTTTCCCTATCCACTCTGGCTCCACCAAGCTGCCCAGCCTCTGATGTTTATTTCTTGCAAGTCATCTTGAGTCCTTGGGTCTTAATTTCCTCCTCTGTAAATTGAGGGATTTGGAGAAGATTGCATCTGAACTCCTTTCATGTGTAAATCTATCATCCTATTATTTATTACCTGTGTAGCCTTGAGAAAATTGCTTTATCTCTTTAAGTTTCAATTTTCTCATCTGGAAAACAAGGGGATTGAATGAGATGATTGAATGAGATGGTTCCTTATTAAGAGCTAGGTATTAGTTGTAGGATCCTGACTTGTGATAAATAGATATATTTTTGGGGTCTATGAAAGTAGGGAGTTTCTTTACCTGAGAAAAAAGGTTGCTTATAATTTGGAATTCACTTCAATTAATCAATTACTTATCAGCACCTACTCTGTACAAGGTTCTGAACTAGATTTGGGAGACTAACATTTAATTTCTGACTCCAAGAAGCCTATCACCAAATAGGGGACACACAACATATATAGAAATAAGTATAATATGTGGCAGAATGGGAAAAATGCTAAGGAGAGGTCCAGATAAGGAGGAAGGAGGTAAGGAGGGGAGAACAGGAGAAATTTCTTGGAAAGTGTAACACCTGCAATTGAACCTGGAAGCAAATGAGAGATTTCAAAAGGGACTGTTGGAGGAGGATGAGTCAATTCATCGATCAATCAAGTGTTTTTTTTTTTAAAGCATTCTTGATGTGTTCCACATCAAGGCTCTGGACATGCAAAGATGTTCCATCTTCTAAGGTTCTTCCCTTAAATGTTTAGTGGGAATGTCAGAAATGGGTATGGGATATTGGAGTGGACCTGTTTCTGAGTATACATAGGGAGATACCATACTCTAGAATATGCAAAAGTTTCTTCTGACTGTTTTCTATTCACCATGATAACTGATATTATCAAATTTGGGGATGAAAAGTCTTTTTTTTTGGCTGTTGTGTTGGAAATCCATGGGTACAATCTCTGCCCCTCAGATTTCCTCTTCCTGCCAGTTCTACAGTATAAAGGCAACTCATTGATCTGATCAGATGGTCAGGTAGGAGATTTATTTTTTCCTACTAAGCTGCAAATCATGAATTCATGGCCTCTTAGGCATGTCTGAGATGGGATTGCCTTCCCTTAGAATCTTTTTTTCTATGATACAGAACCTTGTGAGATCTTGAAATTTAGCTGTGGGGAATGGCTGAATAAGTTGCGGTATGTAAAGGTAATAGAATATTATTGTTCTATAAAAATGATGAACAAGCTGGTTATAAAAAGGTCTGGATGCTGAGCAAAACAAGCAGAACCAGGTATATATTCTATGCAATGACTGCAAGAATGTGCGATGATCAACTATGAAAGACTTGATTCTTCTCAGTGATTCAGTGATCCAAAGCAAAACCAATAGACTTTGGACAGAAAATGCCATCTGCATCAAGAAAAAGAACTGTGGAGATTGAATGTAAATCAACACATGCTATATTCATTGTTTTTTTTTCCTTTCCCATGGTTTTTCCCTTTTGTTCTGATTTTTTTCTCCCATCATAATTCATGAAGCAATGTATATTAAAAATAAATAAAATTTTAAAAAAGAAAGCTGGCATCTTATTCTTCTTAGGCACCTATAGTAGTTGCATAGATAATATCAACAGGAGACAAACTGAAAAAGAAGGGCACCAGAAGAGAGAGATGCTTAGAGAAAAACAGTACATTTGATTTTGATTGGACTGTGCAGAGCAGAAGTAAACATGCAAAATGGCTAATTAACAGGCTTGGCAAAGAAACTGCAACTATCTCAACTAGATTTTGATTATTAGCCTCTCACCTGATTATACTTGAATGATATGGTTTCTGTTCTAATCATTCTGTGACTCTTTGTTGCTTAGAGTTATTTTTCCAGGAAACTATTTTCTGGGAAACAGAAACACTATTCTGTTTAGGAATAAAGCTATTAGTTCCCTGCTTGATTCATGCTTGCATTTTCAGAATCTTTTTTATCCCCTTCCCTGCCCTAACATTGGTAAAGTCTTGAACTGCAGCTGAAATTAAAATTAAAAATACCCTGGGTAAAGGCATGGATCAATAACTTTTAGAATGGGAAGTCTCCTTCCCTATTGAGATCTCGGAATTCTCGAGTTGAACCCAGGCAAACTTCAAGGACAGATAAAAGACAAGAATCTTTTCTAATGAACTTAACATTTAAAAAAAATTGAAGTCTTAAATTAATAAACATTTATTTTTTTCTTTCATACTGAGGAAGGAAATAAAACAAATTTTTGTATTAATTAGGCACAAACAGAATAAATCCCCACATTGGATAAGGAACAGAATTTGCACAGGTGATCAGTGCCTGTTAACTCAACTGAGTAGTGCTTTTTTAACCACTGTGCTAGGGGAAAAAACCTGAGAAATACTTACTTTTAAGGAACTTACATTATAGTGAGGGGAAAAAAACCCATGTACTCAAAAATGAACAGCATGTTCTTATGTTCTGGCATGGGGGATTCCTGGGTGAGGAAACTCCTTCTATCAATGCAAGATCACTTTCTTCTTTGAATTTTATAGTTTTAGAGAGTTTCTCAGAGCCTTGAGAGGATAAATTATTTACCTAGGATCACATAGGTAGTATACATGCAAAACAAGACTTGGATCCAGATCTTTTGGCTTTTAAGCCAGCTTCTTAACCTTTAGAAAATTCTACTTCTACACATATAAGAAAATGTATGCATATATTTACATATATTGTATGTATTATATGCAAATTTACACATGTGAATATATGGCATTTTTGATATGTACAGATATATATGCACACAGAGCATTCCAGTGAGAAAAGGCACAGAGAAAGTAGAATAAGAATGGGGGTGTTGGGGAATAGTCCAGTTTCCATCATTTTGGAATGGCTGGGGTCTTCAGGAGGTATGTGAAATCACCTTGAAAGAGTAAATTGGAGCTAGAGCATGAATTGCCTTGGATTTGCCAGGGTAAATACTTTTATTTTATTTTTCAATATATAATGGAAAATTTTGAGTATAGAAGTGATGTGATCAAAGAAATTTACTTGGGCAGCAATAAAATGGCTGAATTGGAAAGAGAGACAACTAGAAATAAAAAAGGGATTGGGAGGGTATTCTAAGTCAAGGAAAGGGGTGAAGGAGGAAGTACCCAGATGGTCAAATAGATTGGGAACCATGCAAAAATCAAGAAGGGGAAGAGTACAAAAAAGCAGGTGAATTTGGTGATAAAGAGAGCTTTAATGTCTTTGGAGCAGTTTCAACTGGGTGGTGAGTGATTTGTACTTCATTTTTAATCTGCCTTAGGGGTAATTTCTGATTTGACTGCTGGGGAGGTTAAGAGAGGGGAAAAAGCCCCATAAAAAGTGTTTGAAAATTGATTCATTTGTACGCTGTGTTTCTGTGTAGTCTTTTTATGTGGTGTGCTATGCCTCTAAATAAAGAAACTTCCTGCCTTTCTGACTTTTAAAATGCAATAGAGGATATTAATATGCTTTCAGTTGGTCTGTTTTGAGGTAGAGAATGGTGGAGCAAAATGGATATGTCAGAACACAAGCCAAGATTTAAATCTATTTTGTGTGTGTGTGTGTGTGTGTGTGTGTGTGTGTGTGCAGGGGGATGGATATTTAAACAATTAGGAAAGATGTAGGTTCAAATTCAAGGTCTTTAAGCCACATACTAATCAGTCTGGAGAAAACATAAGTTGGGATTAACTGTAAGCCAAAGTCACTGTTTTAGATTTGTCTGAACTCTTGGAGACTCTGGTCAATGGGGAGAT